>NC_065588.1:32442250-32753500 GCF_024542745.1 Macaca thibetana thibetana | reverse complement strand
TGCTTATACCAAGAAGTATGTGATAAATGTTTGTTGTATCAAGTAGAAAATTACAAAATGAGATGATAGAAAGATAATGCTAAAATTAAACATGCTTCGTAATGCTCTATAAATAGGTCGTTTCTAACAACTCAAACTCAGTTTTTCACATTTCACAAAAAATATAAACAATATTTTGCTTGTGTTAATGGATTAGATTTTTAAATATGCACACAGATAGCCCCAGAGATATTGAAGGCTGCAGTTATGTTTTAGTAATGTCATTTTCAAAGCCAGCCAGCCGCACATTTGACAGGAGCTTTTTTTATACAATGGTTTCATGCTCATTATGAGTAGAGACAACCTGGAACATTCTCAGTGAATCTGAAAGAGACCTCGTCATAGGCACTCTCAAAATTATTAAAATGCTCTCCCCGTGGTCTTTTGTGCTGAACTTCAATAGAGGTGTATTATCCTTCCCTTTTTTGTTCTTTTCCCAAATAAAAAATTGACTCCATCTTTAAAACACCGCCAAGGTAAACAATGGCACTGTACACATTAAGCACGTACCTTCAGGGCAGGAATGCTGTTGGCCTCAGGCTCTGCAGTCCCCTAAATGTTGGGAAGGTATAGCCGTAGCCACCTGGTTTATAGTAGATGATTCTGTTGATACACTTCACTTTAAGGATAACAGAGAGAAGAGGCTTCAGCAAGATAAATGCAATTTTAAAATTCCAAATTGGCTTCATGTCAAATATATAAGTAAAAGGACTTCTCTTAATTCAGAATTGTAATAGCCAGACATAAGTGAAAATCATCTTGAATACATGCTTTGTGTTTCTCACCAGAGCTTTCTAAGCCAGGTAACTTTCCCTGTTCTCACCTGCAATAAGTTTGTTACGTTTTACTTACATCTAGAGAAATAAACTTGAAACTTACATTTTCTCAAAAACTTAAAGACAGGCAATGGGGCATGGTAACAGAATAACAGATTTCACACAGAAGACACGGGTATGTATCTCACAGTGCTACTTTGCCAGTCAAGGCTTTCATTCTGTAGTTTAACTTATTAAAAGGAGGAAGCCTTCTGATAATAGCATCCATTGAGAGCTTACCACATGCGCAGTACTATAATACACTTAACATGCATTGATTCATTCCCTCAAAATAACCCTGTGACATAGACATTATTATCTCACATTGCAACTTAGGGAAAAACAAATAGAGACGTTAAATAGCTTGCTCAGGCCATAGAGCCATAAAGTAGCAGAACCAGGACTGAAACTAAAGCCCTCTGGCTTTAGATGAACACTGAGCTCTCCACAGTATGCTGTGTGCTTGAACCACAGTCAAAAAGAAAGAGTTCAGGCCTGTGAGCAGAAAGTATGTCTTACCTGTCAATCAGGTCCAGGTATTATGATGACATATCATTCAGTGCCTTTTATTGAGTACTTGTCCATTTCAGGAATGATGATCAATGCTGGAAACATAGAAATAAGTAAGATAATTGGCTTCAAGGAACCCACAGCCTCATATGAGGTTGAGACAGTCACACAATTCATTACAATCCAGTATCACAGAGAGAGAAATGTGCTTCAAGATGCCACGTGAACACAGATGAAGGCACACAATAAAATTAGGCAGTATTTGTTAATTCCTGATCAATGCAACACATATTCGGGAACTGTGGGGATCAGCAAAAGCAAAAGATGCATGCTCTCTATCTTTTAAGAAGAGTCTAAAGTGGTTAGAGGAAAAAGAGGAAAACATACATGAAAATAACTATTACAAAAAGTTTAAGCACAAGTTCGCATTGACCAAAATATGTACCACAGGACAAGTTCCGGTGGACTTGTCAAATAGTAATACCTTTTTAAATTGTCCAATAAGTTTTTGGGTACAGGTGGTGTTTGGTTATACAGATAAGTTATTTAGTGATGATTTCTGAGATGTTGGTGCACCTGTCACCTGAGGAGTGCACACTATGCCCAATGTGTAGTCTTTTATCCCTCACCCCTTCCTACCTTTCCCCAAGTCCCCAAAATCCACTATATCACTTATTCCTTTGCATCCTCATAGCTTAGCTCCCACTTATAAGTGAGAACATACAATATTTGGTTTTCCATTCCTGAGTTATTTCACTTAGAATAGTGGTCTCTAATTTCATCCAATTGAGCCGCAAAGGCCATTATGTCTGTCTTTTTAATGGCTGAGTAGTGTTCCATGGTGTATATATACCACATTTTCTGTATCCACTTGTTGGTTGATTGGCATTTAGGTTGGCTCCATATTTTGCAATTGTGAATTGTGCTGCTATAAACATGCATGTACAAGTGTCTTTTTCATATAATGACTTCTTTTACTTTGGGTAGATACCCAGTAGTGGAATTGCTGGATCAAATGGTAGCTCTACTTTAGTTCCTTAAGGCATCTCCATACTGTTTTCTATAGTGGTTGTACTAGTTTACATTCCTACCAGCAGTGTAGAAGTGTTCCCTGTTCACCACATCCATGCCAACATCTATTATATTTTGATTTTTAAATTATGGTCATTCTTGCAGGAGTAAGGTGGTATCTCATTGTGCTTTTAATTTGCATTTCCATGATAATTAGTAATGTTGAGCATTTTTTTCATGTTTGTTTGAAGCTTATCAAAAAAATTTTCATATGCCATTTGTATATCTTCTTTTGAGAATTGTCTATTCATGTCCTTAGCCCACTTTTTGATGAAATTATTTGGCTTTTTTCTTGCTGATTTGAGTTCCTTGTAGATTCTGGATATTAGTCCTTTGTCGAATGCAGTTTGTGAATATTTTCTCCCACTCTGTGGGATATCTGTTTACTCTGCTGATTATTTCTTTTGCTGTGCAGAAGCTTTTTAATTTAATTGAATCCCATTTACTTATTTTGCGTTGTGTTGCGTTTGCTTTTGGGTTCTTGGTCATGAACTCTTTGCCTAAGCCAATGTCAAGAAGAGATTTTCCATGATTATCTTCTGGAATGTTTATGGTTTCAGGTCTCAGATTTAAGTCTTTGATCCATCTTGAGTTGGTTTTTGAGTGAAAGATGATGATCCAGCTTTATTCTTTTACATGTGGCTTGCCAATTATCCCAGCACCATTTGTTGAATATGTTGAATAAGGTGGCCTTTCCCCACTCTGTGTTTTTGTTTGCTTTGTCAAAGATCAGTTGGCTGTAAGTATTTGGCTTTATTTCTGGGTTCTCTATTCTGTTCCATTGGTCTATGTGTCTTTTTTATTTTCTGTAGCCTAATTGTGAAAGTGACGTGTCTATTTTTTTTAATACCTTTCTTATTAATACAAAAAGAAAGCCAAACTCAAACTTACAACCAAGAAGTCATATACATAGTAGAAAAGTACCTTTAAAATAGTTTATTTCTCTTTTTAGAATGGTAGTATTACTTATGTATTGAAAAAAACCTTGGGAAGCAAAGATTATTCATTTATTATTTATTCACTTATTTAATTGTACTTTTTAAAATAGAGACAGGGTCTCATTATATTTTCCAGACTCGTCTCAAACTCCTGGGCTTAAGTGATCCACCTGCCTCGGCCTTCTAAAGTGCTGGGATTACAGACATAAGCTACTGTGCCTGGCCTCAAAAATGATTTTAGTTTGGCCGGGCACGGTGGCTCACGCCTGTAATCCCAGCACTTTGGGAGGCCGAGGCAGGCAGATCATGAGGTCAGGAGATCAAGACCATCCTGGCTAACAAGGTGAAACTCCGTCTCTACTAAAAATACAAAACTTAGCTGGGCATGGTGGCAGACGCCTGTAGTCCCAGCTACTCTGGAGGCTGAGGCAGGAGAATGGTGTGAACCCGGGAGGTACAGCTTGCAGTGAGCCGAGATCACGCCACTGCACTCCAGCCTGGGCGATAGAGTGAGACTCCGTCTCAAAAAAAAAAAAAAAGAAAATGATTTTAGTTCACTATTAATACTGTTGTAGAAAAACAGCTCCTATTAACATTTTTCCTCAGGTTTCTTATGTGGGTTTTTTTGGTAATATTATGTATTCTTTTCTTCTTTCTTTTTTTTTGGAGACAGGGTCTCTCTCTGCTGCGCAGGCTGGAATATGGTGGCGTGATCTCTGCCCACTGCAACCTCTCCCTCCCAAGTTCAAGCAATTCTTGTGCCTCAGCCTCCTGAGTAGCTGGGACTATAGGCACAGGCAGGTGCCACCACGCCCAGCTAATTTTTGTATTTTTGGTAGAGATGGGGTTTCACCATGTTGGCCAGGCTGGTCTTGAACTCCTGACCTTAAGTGATCCACCCGCCTCAGCCTCCCAAAGTGCTGGGATTACATGTGTGAGCCACCAAACCTGGCCAATAATATTATGTATTCTTTATATAAATAAATATACAGATTTTTCACATACATTATTAGCATAATTATTTTCTTTTTATTACACATGCTTCATAGATAGGTTTTGTGATGAATAATAGTCTCTGCAGGTGTGTTTTAGTTAATCATATTCCTATTATTAGGATATTCAGGCTTTTTAGTTTTTCATTTACGTGTAGTACTGTCATAAAGATCTCTGTAGAAAGCTTTTTCCATTTTCAAAGTGATGTTTTTAAGATGTATTACTAGACATGGAATGACCGAATTGAAGAAGATGAAAATGTTTTAAGTTCTTGACATTTCTGCCAAATTACATTCTGAAAAGATTTTCAATGTGCTGAGCACAGAGTATCCTCTTTTCAAATATTTTAAAAAATTTGTTATTAGGGAAATTACATCTTTCCATGTGTTGTCAACCAGCTGTGTTTCTTTTTAAGAATGTTCTTGGCCAGGCGCGGTGTCTCACGCCTGTAATCCCAGCAGTTTGGGAGGCCGAGGCGGGCTGATCACAAGGTCAGGAGATTGAGACCATCCTGGCTAACACAGTGAAACCCCCTCTCTACTAAAAATACAAAAAAATTAGCTAGGCGTGGTGGCGGGCACCTGTAGTCCCAGCTACTCGGGAGGCTAAGGCAGGAGAATGGAGTGAACCCGGGAGGCAGAGCTTACATTGAGCCAAGATCGTGCCACTGCACTCCAGCCTGGGCACAGAACAAGACTCTGTCTCAAAAAAAAAAAATGTTCATTACCCAAAATGTATTGGGATTTTGGGATTAAGAAACAATCTTTTAAATCAAGTGTTCTTTTTTTTTTTCATTTTGTAGCCAAAGAAACTCTCCCCGATTTGGTTTCCATCATTCCTGACACAGTCCCAAGTACTGACCTTCTCATTGAAACTACAGCTTCTGCCTGTTACACATTGAACAACATAATCCAAAACAGTTACCAGAATGCACGGGACCTTCTAAACACCGGGGGCATCCAGAAAATTATGACCATCAGTGCAGGCGATGCGTAAGTCCTTCAGCTTCTGCCCGTCAGTGGCCTCCCTTTCCCCTCACCACCCTGTGTGTAAACAGCCCAGTTATGAATGTGCAGGCAGGGTCATCATGTGCAACATGGCGGCAAACAGGACGCAAAGCCAGGCCAGATTGTCTGGCCAGCCCTCAGTGACCAGCCAAGGAAAGAACTGGAGCCACCACACCACATGCTTGTCCCTTCTCTTCTGAAGTGTCGAGAGAGGGTCAGACTCCAGAGCTTCTCTTGGTAGTGCATTCCAGCATTGTATTGGCCTAATGAATTAGTTTCCCAGAGCCACAGCCATGATTTAATAACAGCAGAATGTAGGCAAAGCAGGAGTCCTCTGGACAGATAAGTGCCCTTTTCCTCACTCCCATCTTAAGAGGCAACGTCACACCAGGTGGCTTAGAAGAAGCAGTGATGGGCTGGGCACAGTGGCTCATGCCTGTAATCCCAGCACTTTGGGAGGTCCAAGCAGGTGGATCACTTAGGTCAGAAGTTCGAGACCAGCCTGGCCAACATGGTAAAACCCTGTCTCCACTAAAACACAAAAACTAGCTGGATGTGGTGGTGCGTGCCTGTAATTCCAGCTACTTGGAAGACTGAGGCTTGAGAATTGCTTGGGCCCAGGAGGCAGAGGTTGCAATGGGCCGCGATCATGCCACCGCACTCCAGCCTGGTTGACAGAGTGAGATTCTGTCTCAAAAAAGAAGAAAAAAAGCAGCAGCAGCAGCAGTGATGGCACAGGAGAAGCAGTGGGGGGAGCCTGATGACAAAGTCTTGCTTTCACAGTTTTTTCTCTATCTTATCTCTTCCACATCTTATTCCCTTTTGAGAATAGAAGGTCCAATGTGTTCCTGTTTTCAACTTTGCCCTATTAAAAAAAAAAAAAAAGTGAGGAGAATGAAAAACCTTGTTTAACCAAATTATTTACTATTAGTTAATTTAGAGTGATGAGATTGAAAAGGGGCATGAAGATTATCTTTTTCTCTTTATACAATTCGGAATTGTTTGACTTTTTACAAATAGATACAAGTTACTTTTGTAAATAACCAAACAAGAAAAGAAATGGCCACTATAGCGTAGTTCTAATGAGTTACAAAGCAGATGACTTCATCTGTACTGAAGAAACGTGTGCTTGGCTGTTCAGGGATGTACATGTCACCTCCACCACAGCCCCACCCAAGTGAGGTCCCTTCTACCCTGCAGCCCACTTTGCAGTGCACATGAGGAAGGAAGACTGCATTCAGAGTCAGATTAAAACAAGCCCTGAGCACTGGCTGGAGCGTCAGTTCCCCAGGAATATTCACCTGTCGCCACAGGCTGGCAGATAGTATCTAGAGTTGCTCAGTCTTTGTGGAAAGAATGAATTACTGCTGGAAAACAGAAATGACTCTTCTTCCAAACAGTCATCCAAACTTCCAGGCAAATCACCATAAGATAGTATGATGCTCATTATTTGAGTATTCAGATATAACAATTGTTGCACATGGGAATATGCAATTACTTTTGGAAACTTCTGGTTGCTTAGCAAGATAGGGGGTGAGCTACTTCGTTACTTGTTTATTGCCCTGGGTGTCCACTTGTGAGTCCTCACATGCTCTTGTTTCAAAAACGAAAATTAACAAGCAGCTTCTTGCCAGTGGTGTCTGCTGCTCTTTCCTTACTAGAGTGTTATATATCTGACCTATCATTTGTAGGCTAGCCTGGGAACTAATTATCATTTATAACATTACATCTTTGAATAAAAGAGTACCAAGTATCCAACAACCAACTTATAAACAAACGTTATGAATATAACAGCCTTGGAATTTAATAACTTTTTACACTTTTGAATATTAGAGACCCATCACTTTGGTGGATTTATTTGCCCTTCAGTTATTACCAAGTGATTCTGAAAAGTCCAGGAGGTACTAACAAGTCTGTGAAGGCTGATTTGACTGCTCCTCCCTGCCAGGCTAGTATGGAAGAGAAAGGCTTTTCACTCTTGAAGGAACACAGCATGCTCTTCTCTGTACATCGTTGCACTCTCTGGTTTTGGTTTTATGTTTACAAATGCCTATGCTATGGGAGGGGGGAAAAGTCTTTGTTTAAAAAAAAAAAAACTCAGCCATGTGCTAATCAGGTGATAGAAGAGAAAGAGATCTAAGGCAGCACTGATCTAAGCCTGAAGTGGGACATTTAGAATAAATTTAAAAGCAGAACATGGCCCGGGCACGGTGGCTCTCATCTGTAATTCCAGCACTTTGGGAGGCCGAGGCAGGCAGATCGTGAGGTCAGGAGATTGAGACCACCCTGGCTAACATGGTGAAACCCGGTCTCTACTAAAAATACAAAAAATTAGCCGGGCGTGGTGGTGGACGCTTGTAGTCCCAGCTACTCAGGAGGCTGAGGCAAGTGAATCGCTTGAACCTGGGAGGCGGAGCTTGCAGTGAGCCGAGATGGCACCACTGCACTCCAGCCTGGGCGACACAGTGAGACTCCATCTCAAAAAAAAAAAAAAAAAAAGCAGAATATGAAATACTAAGTACAGTTCAAATGCAGTGGTGACTTGGATTTATAGCAGGAACAAGTTTTCCATTTGCTCTATACAGAAACGTAAAGAGATTTTGAAACTGCTTTAACAGGGGCTGCCACAAGAATTTATTTTATTGACTTGAAAAATTACTCCTACATTTATGGTGTCACAAAATCATATGTATTTTTCAGTCATGCTTTCATGCATTTTTATTCTATAAACACACATTATAACCATACAAATATAGATTATATTCTATAAATAATTCAAGAATTTATAACATATCTAAAGATATATTCCTTATAAATATCAGGGATTTTTCTCTATAAACTACTTTGCTTATTTTATTATTATTATTATTATTATTATTTTGAGACAGAGTCTAACTCTGTCTCCAGGCTGGAGTGCAGTAGCACAATCTCAGCTCACTGCAACCTCCGTTCCCAGGTTCACGTGATTCTCCTGCCTCAGCTTCCCTAGTAGCTGGGATTACAGGCACACACCGCCACACCCAGCTAGATTTTGTATTTTTAGTAGAGACAGGGTTTCACCATGTTGGCCAGGATGGTCTCGATCTCCTGACCTCGTGATCTACCCACCTTGGCCTCCCAAAAGTGCTGGGATTACAGGCATGAGCCACCCCGCCTGGCCTATAAACTATTTCTTTATTAGCACTGTGCTAGTGGTTTAAAAAGAAAACAAAAACAAATATGGTCCCCTCCTTCCAGAGTTTGCTGCCTAATTGTCTGGTCACTGAGTGGCCTGACTTCACGGACGGCTGCTGGGGAGGAGCAGTTGAAGAGTGAAGAGGTCTTACAGAACGCCGACAGGCAGCATGCAGAAGCCTCATTCATTCTCCCTGATCTCAGAATGTCCTTTTCTTTTCAGCTATGCCTCCAACAAAGCAAGTAAAGCTGCTTCCGTCCTCCTGTACTCTCTGTGGGCACACACGGAACTCCACCATGCCTACAAGAAGGTAAGAACATGAACAAGGAATGTGTCATAGTTAACAGAGCCAGGTAATAATGGCCCACTTGACTTGACCCTGGTAAGAAATCACTAAAAAACTGCATTTTCTTGTGTGCCAGTTTTGTTACCTTTCACGTTTCTGTTTCCTTATTCCAAAGGCTCAGTTTAAGAAGACAGATTTCGTCAACAGCCGGACTGCCAAAGCCTACCACTCCCTTAAAGACTGAGGAAAATGACAAAGCATTCTCAGCTGCAAAAATCCCCAAAGGAAAACACCTATTTTTCTACTACCCAGCCCAAGAAACCTCAAAAGCATGCCTTGTTTCTATCCTTTTCTATTTCCATGGTCCCCTGAATCCAGAAAACAAATAGAACATAATTTTATGAGTCTTCCAGAAGACTTTCGCGAGTTTGCCACCAGTAGATACTGGCTACAGGCACTACAAATAGTCGTCTTTGCTATTAGAGCTTATGGTGCATGGCCTCCTGGAACCAAAATGGGAATTCATGTGGAAGGGACATTAATCCAATAAATAAGGAAAGAAGCGGTTGCATTACTGGGATTTTAAAAGTGTGATTTACATTTATATTCCTTTTCCGGTTCCCATGTTTGGTCACTCGTGCACATTGCTTCACCATTGGGCCACGAGTGTATTGTTCTGCAGTGTTGAAACAGAATAGAAATGATAAATATCTGCAGTTATCCAGGAGAAGGTATAATGGCAAAATTATTGGTTTCTTTCTTTACTTTGTGCTTGTTTTTATCCCCTTTTTTTTTTCCTCTGATTTTTAAATAAACTTAAGAAATTTAGATTACAGAGTATGCATGACTATAAGAAAAAGAAATTGAGAGGAAGTGATCATGGCAAATTAAAGAAATCTTTTCCTCCCAGAACTTAAAAGTAAAATAAGAAATAAATAAATAAATAAATAAAATCTTTTCCACAGAGAAAGGCAACTATGATTATAAAATTTAACATTCCCCCAAACACTCAGTGAATGAGATTTTTTGCTCAGGAAATACTTTACCTATAACGATGCCATTAAATCCAAATCCCTTCTAAACAATGGCATTCCGTGTAATGCCTTTCCTGGACTTCTTTGGCCACTGCCCTGGACTAGTAGAAGAATGGACTCTATCTTTATCTGCAAGAGGAACTAAGGCCTTCTATCAGACTAACCAACCAGCCTGGGGCACTGAAAATACAGCTCATTTTAATGAGTTACATTATCAACTAGCCCAGCTTTGCCCAGCATTTAAGAAATATCACAGAGCCACTAGATCTCATATGATCTTCTTCAAGCCATTATTTTAACTCAAGAAAACTCTAGAGAAAAAAAAATGAAGAAGTCATGTTGAAGAAGAGAGAAGAATGTGTCAAGACCATCCAGAAATGATACGAGAAATACTGATGTTTTAAAAGGTGACATCATCCAGCGAAATGAATCTATATTAAATGTTATTTTAACTGTGCTATGATTAAAACCATTCATATAGAGTTAGTCTTTACAACTACTATTCTGTTTATATATTTTTTTTTAAATCTGGCAACATTTGTCCTAAGTAAGATAAGGAAAAAAATTCTTCAACTCCCTTGGCCAGAAAGGTGTAATAGAAAATAAATTTTGAATGTGTACTTAAGTCTTTATTGTATTTGAAACAATTTTTTTTTCAATTTTAAAAGCTGAATGAAGACAACTTAGGTTACTAACCTAGTTCAAAATGAAATTATTTAGATACCAATTTTTAAAATACTGGAGAGAATTTATATGTCTTTTTCCAGAGTTCTGATGATAAGCATTTGGAGTGCATTTATTCCTCCAGATAATAAATGTATGTTCAATAATTTTTTGTGTTTTTTAAGGCATTAATAAAGCCTTTGATAATATTAAATACAAAATGAGACAAAAGTAGTGTTGCTTGCATTGGTGTCTGTGTATATCTGATTTATTTGTGTATCTTGGAATATATGGTATGATTGACATGAAATTTGAGGATTTAACTTTGTAAACTTCAATTACTAAGGGTTTGATACTTTGTAATTACTTATATTTTCCCCCTAATTAAAATCCTAAATTTTTTACCAAGAGACATTTCCTGTAAGAATGGTGGGACTAGATGGTGACCATAAAAATGAAGACACATGCAGACGTGTTAGCTGTGGTTAGATTTTAGTATATTATTGGGTGATTCTGTGACTGCGAAAAGACAGACTACATTTGATTTCCATGTGCTGCTTTGTCTACCCTGTTTGCAAACACCTCACTACTTTACAGTTTGTGAACACCTCTCAGGGAGGTTCTTCTGTGAATGAACAGTTTTGATCACAGGTCTATATATAAATATGTTTGTTTTCCTGTGTGTCCCAGACCTCGCCCATGCCTTCAGAGACACGAATGGGCAAAGCTGGGCCTTTTTATTCATTTGTGTTTATTTGTTCCAAAGGGCTGCTCTCTGTCAAGAATTCTTCATGGTCTGGAATGAAGGAGGCTGCTGCCCTAGATTTCCATCACTGGAAACATTTGTTTAGATCTGATGGCAATAACCAAAGGGTTATCTGATAAAATAGACAGGGGATTAACATGTCAAGTGGGAGAATAAGCAGCAGGACTAGATAAACCACTATAAAACCAATTTAATCACCTTCTGAAGAAGCAATTTCTTAGAAGAAAACAGGAGATGGGAGATATATATCTATATACACGCGCACACACACACGTTTATATATAGACACCTACATATGTGTGTGTGTGTGTGCCTATATACTATAGTTATAAAATGAGATTTCCCCTAAATAAAATGTCTAATGAACTTACCGCTTTGGAATAAGGAGGACTTCAGTATGTGTGTACATTGAACAAAATTGCAGAAGAAGCCTCAAATCACAGAATCTCAGGATTAAGAGGGAATTTAGAAGGCATTTGGTCAAATCCTCCTCGAAGTATCATCTTGCATGAAAAAGACTCAGTTCTTATTAATGTGACAGAAAAGAAAAACATGGAGTCGTACACTCAACTAATTCTCAACATGACCATATAACTGGCTCTTTTCAAGACTCACTGTTGCATTAAAGTATTTCTTGTGGGAGGGAAGATAGATAAAAAAGGGAACAAACTTTTCAAAATAAAATTCTGCTTTAACTTTCATGTTTTAGTTTATAGAACAGTTTCATCATTTATGAAGTAAATGTTAACCTTTGAAGGACTATAAGAAAAATTCTTTGTGATATGATATTCAGGAAAGAGAGATCCAAAATCCCAAGCACTGGCATAAGAATTGTTGAAAATATGAGAAGGGAAATAGAACAGTTTCATCATTTATGAAGTAAATGTTAACCTTTGAAGGACTATAAGAAAAATTCTTTGTGATATGATATTCAGGAAAGAGAGATCCAAAATCCCAAGCACTGGCATAAGAATTGTTGAAAATATGAGAAGGGAAAGTGCCGTGAAGGCCCTAGCCTGGGAGACTCAGTGAGAGGATCCAGCAGTCCTTAGCCTGAGAAGGGTGTTGTGTCACCTCTCTGTACATATTTGAAAGCCCACTGTAGAGAAGATGATAGGCTTGTTCTGGCATAGTATAGAGGATGAAACCAGGATCAATAGGTGGAGGCTATTATGAGATTAGCTTTGACAGGGTAATAGTGGACATATATTGAGTACTTCTCACAGCCTCGTGAAATCATCCTTTTCTCTTTTTTTTTTTTTTTTTTTTTTTTTTTGAGACAGAGTCTCGCTTTGTGGCCCAGGCTTGAGTGCAGTGGCACTGTCTTGGCTCACTGCAACCTCCACCTCTAGGTTCAAGTGATTCTCCTGCCTCAGCCTCCCAAGTAGCTGGGACTACAGGCACATGCTACCACGCCCAGCTAATTTTTTGTCTTTTTAGTAGAGACGAGGTTTCACGTCATCTTGATATCCTGATCTCGTGATCCACCCCACTGAGGCTCCCAAAGTGCTGGGATTACACGTGTGAGCCACCACACCCGGCCTCTTTTTTAACATTTTAAAAAGCATGAGAAAGAAAACCTCAAAGCAGACAGAGGTTAAGTCATAGCTGGAAAGTGCAGAGGGGCTTTGTGAACCCAGATGGTCTGGCTCCTCTCTGCGAGTCCCCTGTGAGCCAAGCGTGAACAATTCATGTCTCCATGCTGGTCAACAGTGGAAGTCTCTTTGGCTTTGCTACCTTTGGAGAGTAAATAAAGAGTGCAGTATGACATCATGGTTAAGAAGGCTCATTCTAGAACAGCCAGCCTGTGCTCAAATTGTGGTTTCTCCACTTACTAGCTGAGGCACATTTCTTATTCTCTCTGAGCCTCAGCTTTCCTTATTTGTAATGTGTGACAGTAGGATTTACCTCATTGGGTTGTTCTGAGGGTTAACTGTGTTAATAAATACAAAGCATTTGAAACAGTGCCTAATAGTATCTACTCAATAAATGCCGATATGGTTTGGCTGTGTGTCCCTACCGAAATTTCATCTCAAATTATAATCCCCACGTGTTGAGGGAAGGACCAGGTGGAAAGTGATTGGATCATAAGGGCGGTTTCCCTCATCCTGTTCTGCTGATAGTGAGTTCTCATGAGAGCTGATGGTTTTATATGGCAGTTTTCCCTGCTCTTACTTGCTCTCTCGCCTGCCACCATGTAAGACATGCCTCTTCCCCTTCGGCCATGATTGTAAGTTTCCTGAGGCTCCCCCAGCCATGTGGAACTGTGAGTCAATCAAACCTCTTTCCTTTATAAATTTCCCAGTCTCGGGTATTTCTTTATAGCAGTGTGAAAACTAATACAAATGCTAACTAAATTACTTGGAATTCCCTGGTTTGGAGGTCTTTGCTTTCCTTTTTAAGTTCATCTCTTGTGAATTTCTCTTTGTAGATAAAGCTGGTTCAGTTAAAAGCCCCAAAAGAAGGCCAGGTAGAAATGAGGAAAACAAATATGGCCCAGGCAAGTGACTCTGAATGTCCATTCCTCAGGACATGAGTCCTTTGTGGGTAAAGTGCTACATGAAAAGAAATATCCTATACTTAAATAAATATGTTCTTTATGAAAAAAAAAACATAGTTATACAAAGATCAAAAGATTCTTGACCATGGCATGACTTCTCAGAATGCCATGAGTGCCTTGTAATTGTAAAATTTCCAAGGAGGGACAGCTTATGCTGCATGTCAGAGAACTGTTTTTTGAAGCTGTAAGCCCTTTTTTTCTTAGACAACTCTTGAAGCTATGCCGCTGCTGTGAACTCTGAACAACATCCACCTGTGCCATACGCAAGAGGACAAGGGGTGTTTATCTGGCTCTCAGTACAGTTCATCAAGCTAAGCCTCAGCAACTATACGCAGTGTTAGTCCTGAACAACCTTAGTAAAATCTGAAAATCTGTGATTTCAATAGATTGAGGGTCATTTCCTGAAGATTTTGTTTCATGCCCACCTGAAGTGCTGCAGATCTAGACAGGTGGATAACTCAAGGTGGTTATTAGCCCAGAGAAGCAGATGGAAGCAGTGACTGGCATTCTTGCATCTGGCTGATCAGATAAATAAATCTCTTGACTCTCACATCAAGAAACAATTACATCTCTTAGAAGCCTGAATTTCTCCTGTAAGCGGCTGACCCGCAATAAACCTGGCAAGGAATACAAAACAAGCCCAAACTCTTGGGGATTTTCTTCACAGTAATTGGATGTTCTTCCCAATAACAATCCTTTGGGTATTTTTTGGTTTGGGGATTTTAAGAAAAAAGTGTTTTCATTTTTCATCCATCTTTCAACATGTATTGAACACCCCTACTCCTGGAGCTGAGGACCGGTGATGTAACTTTATGAAGAAGTGCTCACAGATTTGTGAAATTTGCTGCACTGTGATGGACACTTTCACTGCTCACAGTATCCTTCACTTGAGAAACAAAAAGTTATCAACTGTTTGGTGAGGGCTAAGGAGCCCTAGACCCATACGGATCATCTAGAATAATTTTTTTTTTTTTTTTTTTTTTTTTTTTTTTTTTTTTTGAGACAGAGTCTCGCTCTGTCGCCCAGGCTGGAGTGCAGTGGCGCAATCTCGGCTCACTGCAAGCTCCGCCTCCCGGGTTCACGCCATTCTCCTGCCTCAGCCTCCTGAGTAGCTGGGACTACAGGCGCCCGCCACCGCGCCCGGCTAATTTTTTGTATTTTTAGTAGAAATGGGGTTTCACCGTGGTCTCGATCTCCTGACCTTGTGATCCGCCCGCCTCGGCCTCCCAAAGTGCTGGGATTACAGGCGTGAGCCACCGCGCCCGGCCAGGTGTCTTATAAAATAAGACATGGTTGGAGTGAGAAGCAGAGAATTATTTTAAAAAATCGTTCAGTTTTAGCCAGGAGTTAAATCAGAATTAATGGTAAGAAGAACCACCTAGAAAACCTGTAATTCTAATATTTAAGAAATGAACGTTTTTTTTTTTTTTTTAGAAACTTTTGTTTCTTCTGCCCTTTGTTCTAATTGCAGATTTTGCAATTCCTAATTTAAAAAATAGAAGCAATCTATTTTAGTGGGGTTGCCTTAACAGTTTTATATAAGAAGTATGCGTGAACATGTTAAGTAACACATTCCGATTTCTTTTGGTAGCTCATACTTAGAGTGACCCAATTCTTTATGTTTTATTTCTCCTCCTTCAGTTTATCACTTGGAATGCTTCAATTGCATTTCAGTAACAAAAAAGTTCAAAATAGCTTATGCAATAAATGTTTTTATCCCATGTAACAGGAAGGCCAGGTTTAGGCTTGTGCTTGGTTATTACAGCAGCTCGTTGAAGACATCACGAACTCAGTTCCCTGCTTTTTTTTTTTTTGGAGACAGAGTCTTGCTCTGTCACCCAGGCTGGAGTACAGTGACGCAATCTCGGCTCACTGCAGCCTCCGCCTCCTGGATTCAAGCCATTCTCTTGCTTCAGCCTCCCGAGTAGCTGGATTACAGGCGCCTGCCACCACACCTGGCTATTTGTTGTATTTTTAGTAGAGACGGAGTTTCACCATGTTGGTCAGGCTGGTCTCGATCTCCTGACCTCATGATCTGCCCACCTCGGCCTCCCAAAGTGCTCAGGTAACAGGCATGAGCCACCACACCCGGCCCTTCTGTCTTTCAGCTGTACCATCCTTGACATCTTGGCTTCTGCATTCCAGTTGATCTCTTCATGTTTACAAAATGGCTGCAGCAGCTCCAAACATTCCATCTTCACAGAGCCATGTCCAAAGGCCAGAAGTATATACCTTTCTTTCACCTCTTTTATAAGTAAATTTTTCTAGAAGTCTCCATCAAATATATTTTATTTCTTATTGCCCAGAATTGCATTGCACATCCATTCCTAAGCCAGTTTCTAGTGAGAAAAGTGCAACTACTATGCCTTTAAGCCAATTACATTTCACCCAAGGCTGGGCCTACCTCCCCTGAGGCTCGTGAAGTGTTTTACTGAGCAAGGGGGGAAAAAAAGGCTGTAGACTAGTCAGCCGACATTGGTAACTGGATAACAGAGACACTCAATGAAGGAAGAATTCAACTTTTTTTAGCAAATTGATTTCACCTGGCCTATAAGAGCACCTTGGTTTTTCAAACCGTGCAGCTGTGTCTATTTAAATTTTTCTACTATGATTGTTGTGTTGCATTTAGGACCCAGTCCATGAAAATCTGTGGGTAAAGAATGATGGGCGAGCTAGGAACTGCAGTTAGCCCCGTGATTTCAGGGAGAAGAATAAAAGCGATGCTCAGTTTTACAACGGGGAGTGGAGGAAAAGTCATTTCAGAAGCTATGGTGCCTCTTTTCCATTGTCTCCTTTGCTTGACATCTACCATTTCTCACCTGTAAGTTGTAATTATGGACCCGAAGTTGTACCTTCATTGACAGAATCATTCTGAAAGAAAGTTGGCCTGTGCCTGAGGTTGTTGGATAGTCTAGTTTCCCCACTGAGACATCAACCCTGGCAGTGTAGCCCAGTGGAGAGAACAGAATTTGAATTCTGACTTTGTCTCTGACTGGCTATGTGACTCTGCAGAGTCACTTTAACTTTCTGGGTGTCCATTTTACCTCAGTTCTTCGTAGGATTGTTGAGGGAATAAAATGAGATAATGTCAAAATGTCTGCCACCTGGGCACGCAAGAAAAGGTAGCGATTACTTCCTTCCGCTTGTAGATCTGGCTGCCACCCAGGGACCCCCGGGCTTGAACATCTGCCTCCTGCCCCTTCCACCCACCCCTGACCCTACCACCACCACCCGTTTCATTCCCATGCCTTTCACCGGGTCCCAGGGATCATCCCAGAGCAGAAAGCAAATTCCACAGTGGCAAAACAGGAAATGATGAGGGGCGGGGGAAATGTACCTGCTTCATCTCCTCATTCCCAGCAGCCTCTCCTCATGGCTCCAGGTTTCAGTCACTTCTCTTGTGGATCTGTTATCCACAACCCCACAGTTCCTGAGCTCCCCATTTCCACGCCAAACCCCATCCTTCTGGAGAACTCAAATCAGGGGTCTTCCAGGGACACAAAGTGAGGTGACTCCCCTTCTTGCTGCTAGGATTGCAGCAGGAGACAATGTGGTCTCGCTAACCCAGGTGGAAATAATATGTTTTCCTAGTTTTAAAAAAGCATCTGTACTACCCAGGGTAAATAATGAATTAGGTCAGCCCAATAGTAATAATGGATTTACTTTTCTGGAAAAAAAAAAAAAAATTTTTTTTTGGAAGATAGCTTGGAGCCAGCACATGTTTTCTGTTCATATGAAAGTCAGATGTGACAAAGACTCTCATTGCCTCCACCATACCCTTTTTCTCCTTTTTCCAACACAATAGAAAGTCTAACAGAGCACATGCTACTCAGAATAAAGACTGCATTCCCTGGGCAACTCGCTCGGGTCCCCTTCAAAGCCGTGGAAGCTTTGTTGTTTCGCTCTTCACAATAAATCTTGCTGCTGCTCAAAAAAAAAAACAAAGACTGCATTCCCCCACCTCACAACGGAGTGAGGGCATGGGACTGAGAGCTGGTCCATGGGATTTGAGCGAAGGACAATCCAACAGCTTCTCAAAACCTTCCTTCAGAGATGGTGGGCACGTGTGTGCCCTCGCCCTCCTTTTTCCCCTTTGTTCATCCTGTCTGGAAGCTGTTGCTGCCCTCCTGAACCACAAGGATGGAGGCTACTCTTGTTATGGCAGTACAGTGACCTGAGAGGAGCCGGGTCACAGCAGCTCTGGATCCCTTACCTTCAGACATCTGCACATGTGAGAGAGAAATAAATTTTAATTGGGTTTAAGCTACTATTTTGTTTTTTATAAATCACACTCAAACTTAGTTGTAACTATTACTTCTTGACACCACATCTGGAGCAAAATCAAATTTTTAAAAAACAGGCCGGGAATGGTGGCTCATGCCTGTAATCCCAGCACTTTAGGAGGCCGAGGCAGATGGATCACTTGAGGTCAGGAGTTCAAGACCAGCCTGGCCAACATGGTGAAACCCGGTCTCCACTAAAAGTACAAAAATTAGCTGGACGTGGTGGCACGCACCTATAATCCCAGCTAGTGGGGTGACTGAGACACGAGAATAGCTCGAACCCGTGGGGCGAAGGTTGCAGTGAGCTGAGATTATGCCACTGCACTCCAGCCTGGGCAGCAGAGCGAGATTCCATCTCAAAAAAAAAAAATTTAAATTTCCAAACCCAGAAGACACAATGCCTCTGTCCTAGATTAGAACACCAACTAGAAGATTAACCTGCTAGTGAGAACACACAGAGAATTGAATTCAGTGAGTTAATTTTGGACTTTAGATCCCTTTATCCTGTTGATAATGCTCTTTACAAAGCAGTCTTCAGTCATGCTCTGAAATTAATTCTACTATATAGACACTACAAGTCCAAGAGGGAACTGAAAGGAACAGAACTGACCTAATGATGCCAAATTTCCCTTGGGAACCATACCTGTAAGGGGAAAAAAAAAAAAATAGTAGTACCTAAAATAATTTATAAAACTATATAACTAGCCAATAGCCAAGATATGGAAACAAACGAAGTGTCTGTCATGGATAAATGGATAAAGAAAATGTGGTATATATGTATGTGTGTAGATAGATAGATAGATAGATAGATAGATAGATAGATAGATAGATAGATAATACTATTCAGCCTTAAAGATGAAGAAAGTCCTGTCACACACTACAACATGGCAGAACTTTGAGGACATTGAGCTAAGTGAAATAAGCCAGTCACAAAAAGACAAATACTGAATGATCTAAGTTACATGTGGAATCTAAAAAGTCATAAGCTGAACATGTTGGCCCTTGCCTGTAATCCCAGCACTCCCTGCAATCTCAGGAGTCCAAGACCAGCCTGAGCAACACAGGGAGATCCCGTCTCTACAAAAAATTAGTCAGACATTGTGGCGTGCATGCCCTTAGTCCCAGCTACTCAGGAGGCTGAGGTGGCAGAATTCCTTGAGCCCAGGAGGTCAAGGCTGCAGTGAGCCACGATCACACCACTGCACTCCAGTGTAGGCAACAGAGTGAGACTCCATTTCAAAAAATAAATAAAAATTTAAAAATCATACTCGGTGAGGCATGGTGACTCATGCCTGTAATCCCAGCACTTTTGGGAGACCAAGGCAGGAGGGTCACGAGCTCGGGAGTTCGAGACCGGCCTGGGTAACAAAGTGAGACTCCCATCTCTACAAAAAAAGTCAAAAAACTAGATGGACGTAGTGGTGCATACCAGTAGTCCCAGCTACTCAGGGGGCTGAGGCAGGACAATTGCTTGAGCCCAGAAGGTCAAGGCTGCAGTGAGCCGTGTTCGTGCCACTGCATGAGCCTGGGTGATAGAGCAAGACCCTGTCTCAAAAAAAAAAAAAAAAAAAAAAAAAGTCATATTATCACTATAAGAATGGTTATTGGGGGTTAGGGGTAAGGAAATGGGGAAATGTTGGACAACAGATACAAACTTGGCAGTTTTAAGGTGCATATGGTCTGGAGACCTAATGTACAGCACGGTAACTAGTTAATGCTGTATTGTATACTTGAAATTCTCTAAGAAAGCGATCCAAAAAAAGCTAAGGTAATAGATTTGTTAATTAGCTTGATTGTAGTTGTCATTTCACAGTATATACATATATGAAAACATCACATTATACATCTTGAACATATATATTTTTTATTGGTCACTTACACCTTAATAAAGATGTGGGGTGGGGAAAATACTATGTAGCAAGCGAAGTCTGTTTGCTACAGTGTATTTGCTGATAGATGTCAAGAGGAAATGGTTTTCTGCCAAACTTAGGTCACATTTTTTAAACACTTGCAGGGAAACCATAGTTGCCTAATACAATGTATTTGACAGAGGCAATGTTTGACAAAAGGCATCCAGCTTTTCATGTACATATTGTGTTTAGGAAACACTGCCAAGTCATAATAAACAGTCCTATGTGGATTTGTGGGATTTTTGCTTCATGAATCTTGCCTTTGGGCACTCGGCACCCTGTTTGACTTCTGAATTTCCTACTGTATCCCTGGGGCTAGATTTCTCAGCCCCTCACAGCTGGGTTTTGGACGCAGCTTAGGTGCTGCCAGTAGGATTAGTTGGGTAGGAAGGTGGAGGCCGTTTTCCAGGAGCTGTTATGGGTGGGGAGGAGGTCCCAGCGTAAGTCACCAGCCTCTAGTCACCAGCTTCCTGAGTGCCGGCAGCCTTGACAGTGGCAGATGTGGTGGCAGGAAGTGCAGCAGCCTGCCCCGACTTCTGCTCTTCCAGCCCTTTCCACAGTTGTATAATACAAGCACCCAGATTCCTGTACTAAATACTTTCTGGGTGTTGGGTGCACCAAACTCTCAAATCACTGCTGAAGAACTTACTCATGTAACCAAACACCACCTGTTCCCCAATAACCTATGGAAATAAAAAAAAATTTAAATACTTTCTGCAAATATCTAGAGTGAATTGTGTTTTCTGCACTAAACCCTGGTACATATTCTAACCATTTTTATTTTCTAGGAATTGGAATAATTAATTTACTGGAAAAGCCTAATCTTGTTTGTTAATGGAGTTTTTTTTAATGTTTATAACATTAAAACAGGGATCTTTGGGCTGGGCACGGTGGCTCATGCCTATAATTCCAACACTTTGGGAGACCAAGGCAGGTGGATCACTTGAGGCCAGGAGTTCGAGACCAGCCTGACCAACATAGCGAAACCCCATCTCTACTAAAAATATAAAAATTAGCCAAGCGTGGTGGTGGGCGCTATAATCCCAGCTACTAGGGAGGCTGAGGCAGGAGAATCGCTTGAACCAAGCAGGCAGAAGTTGCAGTGAGCTGAGATCACGCCACTGCACTCCAGTCTGAGCAACAGAGTGAGACTGCGTCTCTAAATAAATAAATAAAGAGATCTTTGGCCGGGTGCGGTGGCTCACGCCTGTAATCCCAGCACTTCAGGAGGCCAAGGTGGGCAGATCACGAGGTCAGGAGATCGAGACCATCCTGGCTAATACAGTGAAACCCAATCTCTACTGAAAATACAAAAAATTAGCCAGGCGTGGTGGCACATGCCTAGAGTCCCAGCTACTCAGGAGGCTGAGGCAGGAGAATCACTTGAACCCGGGAGGTGGAGGTTGCAGTGAGCCGAGATCATGCCACTGCACTCCAGCCTGGGGGACAGAGTGAGACTCCATCTCAAAAAATAATAATAATTAATAAATAAAGAGATCTTTAGTATGTCACAAAGATTTTTATTTTTTAAACATTAAGCTTAAATATCTGGTCATTTTCACATACAAATCTAGTAGTTTTTTCTATAAGGCTTTTACTTGATCTTAGATTAATATTTTAATAATGGATATGTTTAACAGAGTAATTTACCCCCAAATAATTAACACCTTAATTAATTAAATTTAGTAATAAATAGATTGGTAAATAGTTAAGTATGTTAAACTATAATAACATAATTTCAGTGTATCTCAAGGCCTTCACACCTAACAGGGTAGACCCAGACATTTAACAAACCAAACTCACCTAAACACTTAAATGGTGCTTACCAACCTGAGAAACCTGAGCATAAAGAGATAATACATCTGATGCCTTTAAATATTCAAATACTATTTATAAACCAAATACTTTCATCATGAAAATCACAAGACAAATATTAAACATTAAAATCCCAACTACAAAATTTCAGATTATCTTAAATAGATTAGATGTGTTAAATAACATACATAGGCAGATTATAATGATTATTTTTAAACTGAACACTGAGTGTACATAGAAGTATTAATATTATTTTTTTATTTCTGTCCTAATTTCTGTTATAGTTTCTGAGTCTTTGTGGGATTATATCGTTACCTATAACTAAGGAAAGCAGATTTATAGTCTCAGGGTAGCTGAGTCCAGTTGGTGTGAAATCAAGGACGAAAAAGCTGCCGCAGATCTAGGTACAGTCAGAGATTCTAGCCCTGGACAAGGGGTCTGGTTGCTGGTTCCATTCAATTCTCCCTAAGCTACAGAAGCCCTCTCTCCCCTTCCCACAAATTTTTCTTTGTAGAGTGATGGGACTTTTGAAGCATGTGCTTTTTCTTGCTACCTAGTCTCCTTACCCAACCTCTTACACCATTGTATTATCTTAGATGGGGTGCATACCTTTCTCATACACATGCGCACACACACACACCCCAAACTGAGGTTGCAACTAATCTCTTTCCTGCCTCATTAGAGTTCACTGAATCCTGCAAGCACACACACGTTGCAATTAATCTTTTTTATGCTTTACTTTATTACCTATCTCATCAGCCATTACCTTTTTAAAAACATTATATGGACATTGCTTACTTTTGGCCCTGATTCCAAAAAATCTAAAAAAAATTAAAATTTAGAGAACAATACTCCTTTAAAAAGAAAAGAAAAACTTCCTTTTTTCCTCCTAGGGAAAAACCATTGCCCCTGGAGCTTAATAGCTTTGAGCTCATGGGAAATGAAGAGCACTTCCAGGTCTGGAATTTACATCCTACTTCAAAGACATGTTTCCTAGATCGAGAATACTTAGCAGTTCGAGATGTTTTAAAATCATTTCTGAACAAGCCCCTACTGGGGCTTTTACTTTCAAGAGTTTGAAATTTTGGCAAGCAGATGCTTAAAGCTATTGATTTGTTCTGTCTTTAGCTACTGGAACTTATCACTGAAAGCTGAGATTTCATGCAGGAATTTCTTCTGTATCAGGAAAACAGTAAGAGAAAGGTCATTTCTAGCAATACTATGCTTAGCAAATTAATCTTTTTTTTGAAATACTATTCACCACATTAGTACAATACAAAAACCCAAGCAGTTAGCCAAAACTCCTCATTCTTAGAGTTGTGGGCTGAAGTTCAACATTTCTTGACTCACTGCCCATGATTCATTATTTTGAAAAGTTGTGTTTTGGGCTCAGACCCCACCTTTGATAATCACAGCATTAAAATTCAAAAATGATGGTCAAGGTTATTTATGTGGTGACCGTACACAAAATTTATTTCTGTATTCCACAATTCTTTATTGATTCTTGCTTATGCTTTTGACTTTGTAGTTTTAAGAAAACATTACCTTATACAGTCTTTCAAGTGACATCGAGTTTATCAAACAATTATAATGTGTTTGAATTTTTTAATGTTACTGTGTCCTGACAAAAAACAACCATAATTTGGGGATAAATGTGTCAGCAGCAAAAGTATGCATCTGGGTCTGCAGCAACCGCAGTGCTTGCCTCGGCAGAAGAAAGCATTCGACTGACGGATATAAGGCAGAAGGAGAGACCAAGGCAAGTTTTACAGCAGGAGTGAAAGTTGATTAAAAAGCTTTAGAGCAGGAATGAAAGAAAGGAAAGTATACTTGGAAGAGGGCCACCTGGGCAACCTGAAGGACATGTGCCCCATTTGACATTTTGACTTGGGATTTTATAAGTTAGCTTGTTTCTGGGGTCTTGTGTTACTTCCCACGCGCCCAACTCCTGAGATGGGGAAGCGGCTGGTCACCAGGTTCAGGTGTTTCCTATCTATTAGGAGCCTGCTGTTCCCTAGTGTCAGCTGTGACCAGTTACTAGAGAGACAGTTAACGACCATTTGACGATCATCTGTTGGTCATCTGACATTCCTGATGTGTACGTGGTGTGTGGGGGGCAAGGGGAGCCCTCTCCTGCCCTGCTCTTGCCCGACTAGCTACCTACAGTAACAAATGGAGTCTAAGGAAGTGATATAATGAAGACATTCCTATCCCCCTAAAAAACGTTCCTGCTTGAATGAGATGTTTGTATCTGGTTTGTCATAGTACCTGAAATTCAACAATTGGAGATTAAGGCTTTGATTAAATGTAATCTCTTTTAAAATGCAAATTTTCTTAGACAAGTTACACCAAAAGTTTAACCAGCATCAGAAGACTATATGGAGCAAATCAATGGCATTAACATAATAAATCATCACACAACAGAATAATATACAGTAAAGAAAAAGAAGGAGCTGTGGCTACAAGCAACAATGAAAATAAATCTAAATTTATGTTAAGCAAAAGACAAAAGTATAAAGTAAGTGTGATTCCATTTAAAGTTCAAAAACAAAACTACAAAAATTAATCATACATATTTTTCTAGCTTTGGAAAGCTATAAAGGTACAGAAGGAGCAGGACTGAACATTTTTTAAATAAAAATGCTATGAAGAGTTGCCAGTAAAAATTAACACCAAACCTAGGTCAGCAGTTACCTCTACTGGGGAGATTTGTCAGGGGCTCCCAAGGTATTGAAAATGGTCTAATACTTACACATAAAGTACGAGTTTTCTAGTGTGATATATGTCATGTTTTAAAAGTATAAAACTAGTTTTATTTTTTAAATAAGTTATGTATATTTAAGGTATACAACCTGATGTTATGGGATACATACAAATAGTAAAATGGTTACTGCAGTGAGGCAAATGAACATATCCATCATCTCACATAGTTTCCCAATTTTTTGTTGCTTTGTGGCAGGAGTAGCTAGAATCCACTCGTTTAGCAGGAATCCCTACTACAGCACGGTCTAATTTCCTGCCGTCTTCATGTGGGACATTAGCTCTCTAGACTTTTTCATCCCGTACATCTGCTACTTTGTAAGCTCTGACTGCATTTCCCCACTTCCTCCTCCTGCCCCAAAACTCATTTAAACATTAAAGATGGGCTACCATGATTCAAAACTGGAGGGGTAGAGCTTGAGGCCCAGCCTCAGGCTCCTCATATCTCTAGTAGAGGCCATGGTGCGCCACTAAAGATCCTCTGTTCTGGGTCTGAAACAGACAGCCCAGCTCCTGGGAGTGTTGGCAGCACCATTTCTCAGCTGAGTCTCTCTCAGGAACTACCCTTTGGCTGAAAACAGCCATAGCCCAGGCTGGGTGCGGTGGCTCATGCCTGTAATCCCAGCACTCTGGGAGGCCAAGGTGGGCAGATCACCTGAGGTTGGGAGTTCGAGACCAGCCTGACCAACATAGAGAAACCCCCCATCTCTACTAAAAATATAAAATTAGCCAGGCGTGGTGGTGGGCGCCTGTAATCCCAGCTACTTGGGAGTCTGAGGCAGGAGAATTGCTTGAACCTGGGAGGCGGAGGTTGCATCAAGCTGAGATCACACCACTGCACTCCAGCCTGGGCAACAGAGCGAGACTCCATCTCAAAAAAAAAAAAAAAAACAGCCCAAGGGCATGCCCTCTTCCTGGGGAAGCCCATATACACAGACTGGTAAAAATATAAAGGTTCAGCCCTTGACCCCCAATAGGATACACATGTGATGACATAAACTTGCAAAATATTAGAATACTTAGGGTTGACTAAATGCCAGCTACATATCACTGAAAACAGATGTCATTCTTTACAGCGTCTTCTCAAAAGTGCATACTATTGTCAAGAACCTCTTGCTGAGATGTTTTTCATCAGCGGTCTCTTATAGTAACAAATATGTTTTAACATTCTAGAATACAAATTCCATGATGGAATTTTCAGTTTTCTTTGTATATGAGGATTTGAGGCATTCTTTCCTAAATGGAATTAAAACAAAATAAAATATACAAGCCTAAAGTTTACTTTTTAAAGAAATATTACCAATGCAAATGATACAACTTCAGTTTGCTATGACCAGGCTGCTGGTTAAGGGCTGATATTTAGAGGCAAGGAATTAAAAAGTCAAAGGGACAGGACATCTGGAGTGTGACACCAGTATTTATCTTTCAGTCTTGTTGGAAAATCAGGTAGGACCTTCCCAACTGTGTTAAATAGAAGATTCCACCCTTTGGTCAGTTCTGCTTAACAAGATGAGCTCTGAGGGGGACTCTTAATTTATGCAACAAACGGGGAATTTTGAGAGAAGTGGAAAGCCTGTATCTTGGCTGAGAGTGGAAAAGAGTACAGAAATTATCTGAAGGCTGCTGGGTTTCGAAATGTAAACCCTCACTATCATTTGTCTCCTTCCTTCAATCTTTATGAATAAAATGTTCATTCAGACGTGAACTCTGGAAACCTACCTACCCAGAATTTCTAGAAACTCCATTGGCTCGGGAATTTATCCGGCAAAATTTTCCCTCTCTAAAAATGGCACTAAGAGGCCAGGCACAGTGACTAACACCTGTAATCCTAGCACTTTAGGAGGCTGAGACAGGCAAATCACCTGAGGTCAGGAGTTCAAGACCAGCCTGGCCAACCTGATGAAACCCCGTCTCTACCAAAAACACAAAAATTAGCCGCCACCCTCAGTCCACTAACTAGAGCCACATGAACTTGTCACATTTCTCCAGATCTTTCGTGCAAGTCCTTTCATAATTCTATGTCTTTGCTCACACAGAACTGTTCACCTGAAATATACTTTCCCCCATTTCTTCACCTGGCCAACTTCCTTTCATCCCTCAAGATGTAAATCAAAAGAAATTTTTGTGATGTCTCGGATACCCCAAGCAGAGTTGGTTGTTCAAATTGTTTTAAAGTTCTAAGGTCCAGCTACTTTACCGTTCACTGTCCGTTTCCCCTGCTGGGCAATAAGTGGATTGAAGTTAGTATTGGTGGATTGAAGTTAGTATTGGTGTCTTGGTCATCTGTGGACATTCAGCTTCTCAAGCAAGGCTGGGCACAGAATAGGCACTCCATAAATGTTAATCATTGAATAGGTGAATCAATGAAGATACAATCCTTGTATTTTGAAATAAATATTGCCTCTGCAATCTATACTGTGTAGGGCCTCCTTCTTTCCTCCTTCTCTTCCCGCCTAGTTATCACTTAAAGATGTATGGAATGTTTAAAACCTTAAGCCAGGCCTTGGGAAAACAGTGAGTCCTTTACTCTTTCCTAGTAGCATCCTTGGGTCAGTTGCTCCATTCAACTTACCACCTTTACCAGTATGATTTCTCATTGTTTCCACACTTTAAAGTGTGACTATTACTTTTGCCCATTGTAAAGCAGGGGTAGTGTTATTTTTAATGTCTTAATTTACTAGAAGTGTCCTTTGGCCCTTGCTCCCCACATCTTACCCACTTTTTTCTTTTTTGGTAAGGACTCTCAGGTTGGCCTTTCTGTACCTTTCTCTGACTCCCAGGACCTTTCTCCTGTGCCATGGTGCCATGGCACATAGTAAAATTCTACACAGGGGAAAAGCACAAGCATTAAACCAAGTCTCTTAAACATATGTGTATGTCTCTTGCACTAAAACCACCTAAATCCTTTAGGGAATATGGGCAAAGCCATGGGGTAAATGCAGTCACTCATTATAAACAAAAGCAGCTACATCAATGCAAGAAAAGACCTCATAGATACACGTATATGACATAGTACAGAGGCTAAAAACTTAGACTTTGAAGCCAACCAAATCTAGGTTCAAATCCCAGCCCTCCCATGTAACATCTGAGTTGCCTCAACTTCATTATCTGTAAATTGGTACTAAAATGATACCTATGTCATAAATACATTACACCTGCCAGCATGGTCTTAGGTCATCACCTATTAAATGAAACATTTTGGCTAGAAGATCAGCACATTTCTTCCAGCTCTAAATTATCCTGTGATTTTGTTACCATATATGTTCCTCTATTTCTTCTCTTCATTCCCTCCTTAGATTTGTAAAAGAAAGGGAATTAACTATCATTGTCGATGACCAGTCTTTTAGGTTTGCCACTGATTGACAGTTCCCTTTCCCTAAACTCTGATTTCCCATGGGCACATACACAAGTACTAGTGATAGCCCAACAACATCTCTCAAAGCTGCTAAACTGCTTTCTTTTGGATAGGGGTACTCTTAGATCAAAGATTAGGTTGAATATTGTTTTCGGTATTTCAGAAACACTGGTTTCTAGTCTTCCAGGTGATAAAGCATCAGACAAGAGAATTGTGACTATCTTCAGCAATGGTTTAAACCCCACAAGAAGACTATGATTACTTCTAGGTTATTCCCCTTAAAAATGTGGATATTTTTGAAGAGAACTCAAAACAGAATCAAACAGTTGTGGGGAAAGACCATCTAAAACCTTTTTTTTTTTTTTTTTTTTTTTTTTTTTTTTAAGACAGAGTCTCACTCTGTTTCCAGGCTGGAGTGCAATGGCGTGATCTTGGCTCACTGCAACCTCCACCTCCCGGGTTCAAGCAATCCCCCTGCCTCAGTCTCCCAAGTAGGTGGGACTACAGGTGTGCACCACCACACCCAGCTAATTTTTTGTATTTTAGTAGAGACGGGGTTTCACCATGTTGGCCAGGATGATCTCAATCTCCTGACCTCGTGATCCACCCGCCTTGGCCTCCCAAAATGCTGGGATTACAGGTATGAACCACTGCGCCTGGCCCATCTAAAAGCTTTTCAAAAACTAAGATCAGCTAGGCACAGTGGCTCATACCTGTAATCTCAGCACTTTGGGAGGCCAAGGCAGGCAGATCACCTGAGATCAGGAGTTCAAGACCAGCCTGGCCAACATGGTGAAACCCCATCTCTACTAAAATTACAAAAATTAGCTAGGTGTGGTGGCGCACAACTGTAGTCCCAGCTACTCAGGAGGCTGAGGCAGGAGAATCACTTGAGCCCAGGAGGCAGAGGTTGCAGTGAGCTGAGATTGCGCCACCGCACTGCAGCCTGAATGACAAGAGCAAAACTCCATCTCAAAAAAAAAAGAGAGAAAAGCTAGGCGCAGTGGCTCACTCCTGTAATCCCAGCACTTTGGGAGGCCAAGGCAGGTTGATCACAAGGTCAGGAGATCGAGACCATCCTGGCTAACATGGTGAAACTCCGTCTCTACTAAAAATACAAAAAATTAGCTGGGCGCGTGGCATGCACCTGTAGTCCCAGCTATTCGGGAGGCTGAGGCAGGACAATCGCTTGAACCCGGGAAGCAGAGGCTGCAGTAAGCTGAGATCACACCACTGCACTCCAGCCTGGGTGACAGAGCGAGACTCTATCTCAAAAAAAAAAAAAAAAAAAAAAAAAAAAAAAAAACTAGAATTATTAACCTTAGTAAGAAGTGACAGAAGGCAAACTTAATAATGGTCTTCAGACCTAAAAGCTTTTTGCAAAAGAATAATACAAACAGTTTTGAATCTCTCTTGGGTGCAAAACAAGAAAATTCCTTTTGTGATTGCGTGGCAATGCTTGCAAATGTACTTGTTACTTTTCCTTATGGCTGTTTGCACAAAATAGTCTCATTTCCTTGTATCTTGTTTTCTTGGTCTTTAACTAACATTTATTGGCCTTTTAAATGCAGGTATATTCATTATGAAAGAGCAGTTTCTAATCTGCTTCCTCTTACACGGCTATAAAATCCAAAGCAAATGATAAGAAATATGGGCGTGTGAGCTTTTTGCTGGGCAGTCTGCCGAAAGTCTACATTTTCACAGCCAGCGGGGCCCTAAGTTAAAGGTCGCTGTTAGGAGGAGAGCTGGGACCAGAACATCCCATAGGAGTCCTTCCCTCTTATCTACTGAGAGGATGGACTGGGCCATTACCGGGAGCTTAAAAACATGTCCATCTTTTTACTCAGCATCATGCAGAGGAAGAGTCCACACACCTCTCATGGGAAGAGAAGAAAAAAGAATCCTTCCCCTTTGTCTGTTTCTGAGGACATACAAGTCATCTAGACCACTACAATCCTCACTGATTGGAGGAGAAAAGCAGTTCAGGGCAAAAGTGGTTGCAGGACAGAAATACAATAAATAATAAAGGACAGGTGTGTCCACCCTTGCTAAAAATGTTACACATGATATGTTTCTTGTCGACAACCTTATAAAGTAGACATTATTATCACCATATTTTAGATGATGAAGCTGAAACTCAAAATGGCTAAATAACTTGCTGAAAGTCACAGCCAGAGGAAAATGGAGCTGAGATTCAAGACCACCTTTATTTTACTCCGAAGCCCATTTCTTACCCGCACTGTACGGCTCCCCCGATTCAGAAGGACTCTCATCCGAACGCTCTCAGGCCGGTCAAGCTGCAGAGCAGGACAAGGGCTGCAAGGGTTGGCATGGACCAGCTCTCAGAGAAAGGAGACATCTGGTTAGCAGGACTTTCACCAGCAGCGCAGAGATCAAAATGCAAGTGTTGAGCTAACCGTCACCCGAGAATCCCCACAAAATTCAAACCCTGGGTAAGCAGGTCAGAGTGAAGAATCAAAGCCCCTAGCCACAAGATCTTGGCTAAGAGGTCTGCATGCAATGACCTCAACTGAGGAGAAGCATTATCCGGCAGTACAAGATCCAGGCTGGATTCAAGGCTTACACCAGCTATGAAAAACAAGAGTAGAACTGAGTGTAGACCTGTTTGGATTGGGATCAGCATCACAGAATCTTTAAAAGAAAAAGGTATCCACAGAGTAGGAACACAGAACTGGCTCATTATCCCAGAACAGGGCATTGCTGTCCTCTGTTCTTGCTTTAAGTTGCATTTGATATGTGGATGAATACTGTCAAGGCAGCATGTTTAGCTCTCAAAGCAAGGCAAGGCTCTGTGTTGTGTTACAGGGCAAAGACTTGGTCCACTGCAGAGGCTTCAAAGTTCTAATAGAACTGATATAACCATACAGAGAGATGATATTCATAATGATCTGTGCCTTTCCCCAAATGGTTCCCCCATTTGGTATGCTGGCTTTTGGGTATATTTATGCAAATCCCAATTTCAGGCACCAGTGGTCTTGAGCAGCAGTTGCAGCCACTGTCCACTCCTTAGCCTTGGTATGTTTTCAATCCAAACTCGAGGCTTCTTGATGTCATCTTTTCCTGCCAGTAGGATTTCATTTATACCCTAAATGCTTTCCACCAGAGATAATGCTGAACAATATCCTCTACTCAGTAGATTAACTTCATTTGAGGCATTAACAATAGTGTCTTTTTAGCCAAAGCAGCACACCTGGAAGAACAAAGCAAGTTTTTGTTGTTGGCGGTGGTGGTGGTTGTTTGTTTTTTGTTTTTCCCTGCAAACTTTACCTCCTGGGTTCAAGCGATTCTCGTGCCTCCGGCTTCCAAATAGCTGGGATTACAGGCATGCATACCACGCCCAACTAATTTTTATGTTTGTTGTAGAGCTAGGGTTTCGCCATGTTGACCAGACTGGTCTCAAACTAGTGGCCTCAAATGATCCGCCCGCCTTGACCTACCAAAGTGCTGGGAATTATTTTCACAGGAACTGTTTGTTCAGATGAGGAACAAACAGTTCCTGTAAAAATAATTTATTCTTGCTTTTTGGTTTACAAAATATAACATTACCATTCTTGATTCCTTTATCTCCCTCTCTTTCTTCCATTCTTCCTTTCTTTCCTTTCCTTCCTGTTTCTTTCTTTCCTTTCTCTTTCCCTTTTCCTTCCCTCCCTCCCTCCTCCTTTCCTTCCCTTCCTTCCTTCCTTCCTTTCTCCCTCCCTCCCTCCCTCCCTCCCTTCCTCCCTCCCTTCCTTCCTTTTTCTGACAGGGTCTTGCTCTATCACCCAGGCTTGAGTGCAGTGACACAACCATAGTTCACTGCAGCCTCAACCTCCTGGGCTCAAGCAATCCTCCCACTCCAGACTCAAGAGTAGCTGGGAACACAGGCATATGCCACCAACACCACCACACCCTCCTAATAGAGATAGAGTCTTGCCATGTTCTCCAGGCTGGTCTCAAACTCCTTGGCTCAAGTGATCAGCCCACCTCGACCTCCCAAAATGAAAAAAAGTAAAAACCAGAAAACATTACCCTTCTTTCTTTAGGCTTTTTTTTGTTTTTTGTTTTTTGTGGTTTTTTGGGGGGGGGGTTGTTTGTTTGTTTGTTTGTTTTCAGATGGAGCCTCACTCTGTCACCCAGGCTGGAGAGCAGTGGTGCGTCACTGCAACCTCAGCCTCCTGGGTTCAAGCAATTCTCCTGCCTCAGCCTCCTGACTAGCTGGGATCACAGGCCGCACCACCACACCCAGCTAATTTTTTTTTTTGTATTTTTAGTAGAGACAGGGTTTCACCATGTTGGCCAGGCTGGTCTTGAACTCTGGACCTCAAGTGATCCTCCTGCCTTGGCCTCCCAAAGTGCTGGGATTACAGGTGTGAGCTACCATGCCCACCCACCGTTCTTTCTTAAAGCAAACGTTTTTTGAAGTCAGAGCCACTGCAGATGTATAATGCAGAGTTTATAGGTTTAGGGTGGAGTTTAGAAGCAGGGCTTACCTCTGGGTTATCTCTGTGCCCAACTCAGGACAAGGAAGTGATAAACCCAGAAACTCATTTATCTAACATGAGTTGCTTTTGAATTTATTATTGAGAATCATCATCATGTTTTGTGTTAAAGATTACATACTAACCATATCTTTCACCTTTCTTCCTATATCTGACTGTTACAACAGTTAATTGGGTCAATAAATGAATATGTGAGCTCTTTCTACCAATAAAGCATTATGCCTGGCATTGTAAAGGACACATTACTCAGTCTCATTTATTGCTGGCTTCTACCTATTAAAAGTAAAAAATCACATACCCTTTGATCAGTAGTGGAAGTTTTAGGAATTAATACTACAAATGCATTAGTACCTATGTACACTGGCATATGCAAGAGTATTCAAACAGCAGTGTTTGTAACAACTAAAGACTAGTGCTATTGATTATCAATAGTATTGGTTAAATAAATAAAGTTATAGCTTTTTATGAGATTATTTAAAAGAATGCAGTTGTTCTTCCTGTACTGGTTGGAAACTTTGCCAAGATATGTTAAATGGAAAAAAGAAAGATGTAGAAGCATCTATATGGGATGTTATTATTAGTCTTATGTATGATATATCTGAAAAAATGCAAAAGAAGCTGGTAACAATGGTTGTCTTCTGAAAGAAAACTGGACCTGTCTTTCAATGCCTCATATTTGGCTCATAGGCTTTTGATATTAATCCCAGGATAGGATGGTCAAATGGCTAAAATCACAGCTCTTATTATGTATTAAAGAGTCATTTTTATAATGAAAAGTAGTACAGGTTTTATTTCTATTCACATCTCTTTTATGTATTTTTGCATGTGGGAAATCCCAATTTACTTTCCAGTTTTCCACCCAATTAGCAACTTATCCAGTCTTTGAATAGCTTCCAGGTCCTTTCCATCTTGGGCAGAATCCAAGTGGGCTTTGAAAGAAATCACTCCCTCCTTGTTTTTTTGTGTATCATTTCAATATTGCCAAGAACACTATCTTGTAAAGTCAGCATGAATACCTCTGTTCTTACATGTTAAACTATGATGGGAGAAAACAAGACCACAAATAAGGGAGAGCAAAAGGAAAGAAATACGATGGAAATCCAAAGAGAACAAGAAAAATCAAGGATTAAGTTAGCTGGGGTCTGAAGTAAGAAGGATTATGTGTGTGCATTAAGAAACTAAAAAAACCATTAAACTCTAGTTTTAAAATATTACCAAGAGGGGAGCCAAGGGAGATTTACCACTGCAGGGGGTTGGCTCATTTGCACTTTGTTCAGCATTGCAAGGCATTCATCTTAAAATGGGGAATAAGCATTCCTTAGAGGGTGCAAATTTATCCACTGGGATACAAGATGGAAAAATTAGAATTTTTAATTTTATATTTTCAGTTCACTTTGTGGATGTTTTATTAGGTACATAATACATATTATTTCAGTAGGATACGTTTAATACATGCGTACACTGAAATATTGGCTGCCCAAACTTTATTGATAAGGGTACATGATGAAAAAAGGTTTGGAGGTCACTGGACCAGTGCTCCAGGCTAAGAATTAGAGAAAACAGATGGGAAGACATTTGCTTCTTTGGTGTCCAGGATTAGTGAAATGAAGGCAGAGGACTGTATGAGAATAAGACACTAGACATTTTAGGAAGCTCAGGACAGGCTCTAAGCCAGATAAAATTCTATGGTTTTATTGTAATTTAGTAAACTACACATATTTACGTTCTAAAAAAATCCTTATAACCATAGCTTTTTTTCTACACTAAGCTACAGAATACCACCCTGGTGGTGACTTGGGATTTAGGCACTGCAGAGAAAAGATCAAAGGGACAGGAGCGATAATTGAAATTTTAGCCCTAAAGGAAAAGTATCTTTAATCTCTAAAAGACCACAAATGAAGTTTGGCAGAAAACAGGGATAAAGTTCTAAGGGTTCTTTGGCATTTTATCATTCATTCAACCAAAAATATTTATGGAGACACATTTACTTCCACCAGGATGGAGTAACTGGTTTGCTGGACTTGTCTTTTCACTATAAACAACTGAAAAAATAAGATACACGAAACAACTGTTTTTAGACATTCAATAACAGGCTTTTCAGGACTTTGATCACAGTGAGAAAAGAATAAAATAAGGTCAGCTCATCATCTGAGCTTTCCAGTCCGCACCATCTGTAAAGGGAATCCAATCAGTGAACAACAGTTGTAATGACATAAATAACAGACAGCAGCAATCAGGAACATTGAAGAAATGTTCTCATTGGTTGAGGCACCTGTAAAATGGTAACATATAAAACTGTGTGAATCGTTTGCTTTAATTTAACAAATAACAGCATAAATAACAAAAAATACGTAAATACAAATACATACCTGAATGTATTGCAATAACAATTTCATTCTTACTCATGTGAATTCTAACATGCTGCTATGCTTGAACATCACCTCCAAAACTCATGTTGCAATTTAACCCCCAGTGTTGCAGTATTGAGAGGTGTGACGTTTAACAGGTGTGGAGGTGTGGCCTTTAACAGGTGATTGGATCATGAGGGCTCAGCCTTCATGAATGGATTAGTCATAGATTAATGGGTTATCCTGGGAAGGGAACTGGTGCCCTTATAAGCAGAGGAAGAAAGATCTGAGCTAGCACATTAACACACTCAGTCCTCTGGCCATGCATGCAGTGCCCTGTGCTGCCTCAGGACTCTGTAGAGAGTCCCCACCAGCAAGAAGACCTTCACTATATGTGGCCTCTTGCCCTTACACATCTCAGTCTCTGCAACTGTAAGAAATAAATTTCTTTTCTTTATAAATTACTGAGTTTCAAGCATTCTGTTATAACCAACAGAAAGGGACTAAGACACATGCTTTCTGGAATGGAAGATAAAACCACGGGTTATACCCTTAGTTCCCGTGTTTGTCATACAAGTAAATGTCATTATATGTGTTGTGGAAAAGGTGTTCTAAAATTTAGATGATTTTTAATTACAATAAGTTATCTTATGAATAGATAGTAGCGGTGATGTCTTTGATGAAGTCATAGGGACCTACCCTCTGCTTTAACTCCAAAGAGCATGTTAAAGTCAGACACACATTAGCAATAACAACAGGAATAACACAACTGTGATTTAACAATTTCATTATATACCAGGTACTTATTATATAAGGTGGCATTTAATCTTCACGACAACCCTTGAAGTGCATTAGAATCACTATTCATGGTTTGCAGTGAAGAAATTGAGGTTCTTAAAGGTTAAATGACTTGCCCATGATCATTGTAGAGGATTTGATCCCAAATCTCATTCCAAAGCTTATGTATTTAGCCATTACACAACATTGCCTTTCAAATCATAATCAGATGGCTGTTTGGGGAACATGGAATCAGAACCAGGAGAGTGAAATGAATGAAATGAGAATTGGTAGATCAGTCAACATTCAGCACAGGAAGAAACAACCCCAGGTATTTAAGGAGCAATCAAGAAGGAATCATGATTATTGGAAGGGCCAAAGGAGCAGGAGTCAAGGGGCTGCCACTGGACCTACCCAGTGACTAGGAGATCACAAAGCTGGGATAGGAAGTGGTAGCTGCTTCTCCTACTTCCATAACTGCCTCTCAAAACCCATGAAGCTGGACACCAGAGGCAAGAACACTGAGTTACCTCTTTCACTTCCTGATACATTCCCACAACTTGCTTCCCAGGAGAAACGATGTCAGAAGGATGGCCTCCGCCTCACCAATTTCTCATGAGTATATCTAATTCAAGGAACTTATTCATGTTTAGAACCCTACCTGCAAGGGAATCTGGGAAATGGAGCTTTCAGCTTTCTAGGACCTGCAGCACAGAAAAGCATATAGAAGGATTTAGGAATAAACGTCATTCCAATCTAACTAGCGTGAATGGTATCAGACTAAGACTGCCCGAAGTGCTCATCTCGCAGCAAACCTGAACAGCAATACCAGTACCATCCGTAAGCTCCTGCTAAGCTATAAGCTCTACAAGGACAAGAGTCATTTGTCTTCTTATCAGTGAAATTCCCAGAGCCTCATATAGGCCCAACACATAATAAATACCTCTTGAATGAAAAACTACATAAAGATCTTGTGCAGAGTGGCTAAGGTGATGTCCTTTGCTGTCAGAAATATCTGGATTCGACTGTTAGTAAATCTGTTCATCTGTGAGCTAGATAAAAAGAATTGCTTTCTGGATGTTTGTGAGAATTCAATAAAATAATGCATGTAAATCACTTAATGCAATGCTCAGCGCACACAGAATTCACTATTGTTTGTTGCTACTATTAGTTGTCATTACCAAACTTTGGTGTCACTTCAAACACCGAAACATTTTACATGAGGAAAATGTGCCTTTAAACCACAATTCTTTGAATACTTACGAGCCTGAATATTTTTTGTATTATATTGGCCGTTGGGATTTGTGTGTATGTGTGATTTGCTTATTCATTTACCTAGAAAAAAATCTTCTGGACCTTGGCCTAGGCAAATAATTTATGATGAAAACCCCAACAGCAAATGCAACTAAAACAAAAATAGACAAATGGGACTTCATTATACTAAAAGGCTTCACACAGCAAAAGAAATATTCAACAGAGTAAATAGACAATGTGTAGAATGGGAGAAAATATTTGCAAATTATCCTGCTGACTAATATCCAGAATCTATCTACAAGGAACAATTCAACAAGAAAAAATGAATAAATAAATAAACTAAAAAAATTTTTTAAAAAACCCAAACATTAAAAACTGGGCAAACCATACAAACAGACATTTCTCAAAAGAAGAAATACAGGCAGCCAACAAACACGTGAAAAAAATGCTCAACATCCAGAAAACCAAACACCGCATGTTCTCACTCATAGGTGGGAACTGAACAATGAGATCACTTGGACTCGGGAAGGGGAACATCACACACTGGGGCCTATCATGGGGAGGGGGGAGGGGGGAGGGAGGAGGGATTGCATTGAGAGTTATACCTGATGTAAATGACGAGTTTGGGTGGGTGCTGACGAGTTGATGGGTGCAGCACGCTAACATGGCACAAGTATACATATGTAACAAACCTGCATGTTATCCACATGTACCCTAGAACTTAAAGTATAATAAAAAAAAAAAAAAAAAAAAAAAAAAAACAGCAACAACAAAAAAAAAAATGTTCAACATCACTAATCATCAGAGAAATGCAGGCAGCCAAATTAAAACCACAATGAGATATCATCTTACACTAGTCAAAATGGCTGTTATTAAAAGTCAAAGAACACCAGATGTTGGCGTGCATGTGAAGAAAAGGGAATGCATGGCTGGGCATAGTGGCTCACACCTGTAATCCCAACACTTTGGGAGGTTAAGGCAAGTGGATCACTTGAGGTCAGGAGTTCGAGACCAGCCTGACCAATGTAGTGACACCCCATCTCTACTACAAATACAAAATTAGCCGGGCGTGGTGGCGCATGCCTATAACCCCAGCTACTTGGGAGGCTGAGACAGGAGAACCACTTGAAACCAGAAGGCAGAGGTTGCAGTGAGCCGAGGTCATGCCATTGCACTCCAGCCTGGGCAACAAGAGTGAAACTCCATCTCAAAAAAAAAAAAAGAAAAGAAAAGGGAATGCTTATACGCTGTTTGAGGGAATATAAATTAGTTCAAGCTCTATAGAAAACAGTATGGAGACTTCTCAAAGAACTTAAAAAAAGAAATACCATTTGACCTAGCAATCCCATTATTGAGTATCTACCCAAAGCAAAAGAAATCATTCCATAAGAAAGACTCAGCACTCATATGTTCATTACAGCACTATTCACAATAGCCAAGTCATGGAACCAACCTAAGTGTCCATCAATGGTTGACTGGATTTTTAAAATGTGGTGTATATGCACCATGGGATAATATGCAGCAGTAAGAAATAATGAAATCATGTCCTTTGCAGCAACATGGGGGACATTATCCTAAGTAAACTAACTCAGAAACATAAAATTAAATACTGCATGATTCCACTTATAAATGGGAGCTAAATAAAGAGTATAGATGGACATAAAGAGGGACATAATGGACACTGGGGACTCCAAAAGGGGGAAGGGTGGGAGGAGGCAATGGTTGAAAAATTACCTATCAGGTGCAGTGCCCACTATTGGGGTAATAGGCACTCTAGAATCCCAGTCCCCACCATTACACAATATGCCCATGTGACAAACATGCACATGTACCCCTTGAATCTAAAATAAAGTAAAATTCTTAAAAAAGAATCTTACACAAAGCATTAAAAATCTTAACTCAAAAATTTTTTTAGGCCGGGCACAGTGGCTCATGCCTGTAATCCCAGCACTTTGGGAGGCCGAGGTGGGAAGACTATTTAAGGTCAGGAGTTTGAGACCAGCCTGGGCAATGCAGTGAGACCCTGTCTCTACAAAAAATAAATTTAAAAAAAATTAGCCAGGCATGGTGGCACATGCCTGTGGTCTCAGCTACTCAGGAGGCTGAAGTGGGAGGAGCACTTGAGCCTGGGAGGTGGAGGCTGCAGTGAGCTGTGATCATGCCACAGCATTCCAGCCTGAACATTGCAAGACCCTGTTTCAAAAATACCCATTTTTAAAATTAACTTGTTTTCCAGAGTAGAAATGTTAGATAGAATGTCTGTATAATTTATTCCCAAAACAGGACATTTTTGAGAATAAAAGGGGTCATATAAATAATTAGGCTGGGACAAGAGGCATATAAACCAGGGCTACATTCACCTACTTACTGGAAGCTTTCTCAAATATATAGTGTGACATAATGTTACAAGTCCATTGGAAAGGTGTCTCAATTGGTGCTATATGCTAGATATTTGGTCACCATCTGACACCATCGTGTCCCTGATTGCCACTCCCCTAAACCTCCTTAAACTGTGCTTGGAGAAGAGTTACGTGAGGCATATAATGGGAAGAGAGGCATGGGTATCTAAGATTTCCTTTGGTTTTAGAAAAAAATAGCTATGAGAATACAGAGGAGTTGTTTTCATTTGCTACCTCTGTTAGTGACACCCTTCCAGGTTGGTCTCCCACCCATGGGCAGCTTTGAATGAGGTCAATGGTGATCAAAACTCTTTGGATCTGAGCAAAGCTGCTTGGATTTTCATTGGATCTTTCTGCAAACATGATATGTTTCATTGGTTAACTATCACTTTCTAAATCTTCAATCTTAATTTTTCAAAACTTGTCATAATACAGTTTCCCTCTAATAACAGCCATGTAAGCATGGACTTAAACTGACTTCTACTGCTTAAGCAAACCTCAGTAGAGGAGAAAATAGATGAATTTATTTATTGAATGATTTTTTTTTTTTTTTTTTTTTTGAGACACAGTCTTGTTCGGTCACAAGGCTGGAGTGCAGTGGTGCGATGTCGGCTCACTGCAACCTCCACCTCCTGGGTTCAAGCAATTCTCTTGCCTTGGCCTTCCAAGTAGCTGGGACTACAGGCATGTGCCACCATGCCCAGCTAAGTTTCTGTATTTTTTAGTAGAGACAGGGTTTCACCATGTCGGTCAGGCTGGTCTCGAACTCCCAACCTCGAGTGATCTGCCTGCCTCGGCCTCCCAAAGTCCTGGGATTACAGGCGTGAGCCACAGCACCCAGCTTCTTTGTTTTTTTTTTTTTTTTCTTTGAGAGGGAGTCTCACTTTGTCACCCAGGCTGGAGTGCAGAGGCATGATCTCTGCTCACTGCAACCTCTACCTCCCAGGTTCAAGCGATTCTCCTGCCTCAGCCTCTCAAGTAGCTGATATTACAGGCGCCCACCACCATGCCCGGCTAATTTTTTTTGTATTTTGTAGAGATGGGGTTTCACCATGTTGGCCAGGCTGGTCTCAAACTCCTGACCTCAAGTGATCCGCCAATCTTGGCCTCCCAAAATGCTGGGATTACAGGTGTGAGCCACTACGTCCAGCCCAGCCCATTTACTTCTAAAATGAGGACACCAAGGCTAATGTGTTAAATGACTTATCTAAGGAGGAACAGATATTCAAGGTCAAGCTGAGACAGCTACTCATGTCTGTGACTCCTAGTCCAATGGTCTTTGGACCACCACTCAGAAGCACATTTTGTTATGGTTGTGAGAATGAAGGAAGTAATATTTGACTTTTCTGCAAACATTATGTAAATTCAAGGTATTTGTTCCCCTTATGATGTTACAGAACATTAATGAGTGAGATGTTTCCAGACTTGTTTCTCATTTTGATAGCTAACCAGTCAGTGCTTATGACAGAAACACATGAAGTCCATATTGAAGACACTGAAAAAAAAAAACACAAAAATAGTTTTAATCAAAATGGAATTGCTCTACAAAACACAGACTGATTGCTTATTGTTTTGTTTCTTCTCCAATGGAGATATAAATCCACTTGGCCTTGACAGAGGGCCAATGATGAGTTGATTGATTCACTTGTACTCTCTGTCAGAGGGACCAGAAAATTACTATGGTAACTTGATAAATAGGAAAATTCCAAAATTATCTTCACTGAAGACATTATCCGTTTGATCTAAGCTTTTCAGATGCAATCACAATAGTGTCTCCAAGATCCTGTTTCTAAGAGGGAAGCCTGCTTTTCTCATCACATTAGCAAACAGCCGGGCAGACTGCGTTGCTTGCCAATCATGGCTGAATTACAGTCCTGACAACATGGCCTGGGAAAGAACATGCTGGTGGGGGACTGCGGCAGCTGTCACCAAGCTCAGAGCAGAAGGGGTGGATGTTCGGGAAAGGGTTCTGCGAGGAGAAAAATTCACTGCAGCAGGAGCGAAGGGAGACACAATTGCACATTGAAAGGGGAAAAACTGTTTGAATTCTACTCTACACCCCAATCACCACCCTCCTACAAGGGATGTCTTTCCCTTGGTCATATTCTCAACAAATGTTTTTCTCCCACAGTCCCCTCCTAATCTGAATGTTCTTCAACAACTATCTAGGAGTCACTCTTTCTCTGCTCCAAAAATTGGGGGTGGAAAAGGAGCCCAATCAGAAAGAGGAAATGAAGAAAGAGGAAGTGAAGAATTAAACTACTCAGAGAAAAGTAACTTCAGAGAATAATGTTATCTCCATGAGGACAGGAATCTTTCTTTCCACGAATGTGTCCTAAGCCCTTAGAACAGTGCCTGACTGATCAAATAATTCTAATAAATATCTGTTAAATGAATAAGCAAACATCTATGTCCTTAACCCACTAGAATGGTAGGAAATTGTTTCTCCATCATTATTAGCCTCCTTCCCCCTTCTAGGGTTTTACCAAAATTTGATCAACGTGCCCCAGGAAATAATATCTCTAATTTCCAATTGGTTCTGGTCATTCTAGCCATCCTTGTTGGCCAAGCCTTCAATAGTTCTCTGAGACCTCCAGCTGGCACTCAGGGGCTCTCCTGCCTCAAATGAAGCAGAGGAACCTTAGGCGAAGCCAGGAGCCCCAGGTCTGAAGTGTAGCAGGAGGTCGTCCCTTTGAGGACAGAGAGCAACGCACAGCTCCTCTGGCAAACCAGGGCCATAGCCAGGGCTCCCTTGCCCAGGTTTGGGGCAGGGGCATTCTCTTTAAGCTGGAGAATCCTACCTCCTTCTCTTCGATAAGCTTATTTCCTTAAACTTCATCCTATCTTAGGCTTCTGACTTTGGGAAACAGAAAATACAAAGAGTTCCAGATGACTCTGTATTCCTCCCTGCCTTGCACCTTCCCAAGGCACTGACACACACAACTTGCTACAAATGCATAGTTAAAATGAAAAGTGGAAAATGAAAGGTTTTTTGTTTGTTTGTTTGAGACGGAGTCTCACTCTTACCCAGGCTGGAGTGCAACGGCGTGGTCTCAGCTCACTGCAACCTCCGCCTCCCAGGTTCAAGCAATTCTCCCACCTCAGCCTCCCAAGTAGCTGGGACTACAGGCATGTGCCACCACACCCGGCTAATTTTTGTATTTTCAGTAGAGTCGGGTTTTCACTATGTTGGCCAGGCTGATCTTGAACTCCTGACCTCGTGATCCGCCCACCTCAGCCTCCCGAAGTGCTGGGAGCACAGGCATCAGCCACCACACCCGGCCTGGAAGATGAAAGATTTTTTAAACCCATAAATATCTCAAAATATTATCCAGCCATATGGTATGGGATCAGGTGCATAAAGTTAAGGCAATGCTGAGACCTCCAGGTTATTCCACTGGCTACAACAGCAGAAGGGAAGGGAAGGGAAGAGAAGGGAAGGGAAGGGGGAAGGGAAGGGAAGGGGGAAGGGAAGGGGGAAGGGGGAAGGGAAGGGAAGGGAAGGGGGGGGAAGGGAAGGGAAGGGGGGAAGGGAAGGGAAGGGAAGGGAAGGGAAGGGAAGGGGGAAGGGAAGGGAAGGGGGAAGGGAAGGGAAGGGAAGAGAAGGGAAGGGAAGGGGGAAGGGAAGGGAAGGGGGAAGGGAAGGGAAGGGGGAAGGGAAGGGAAGGGAAGGGGGAAGGGAAGGGAAGGGGAAGGGGGAAGGGAAGGGAAGGGAAGGGAAGGGGGAAGGGAAGGGAAGGGGAAGGGGGAAGGGAAGGGAAGGGAAGGGGGAAGGGAAGGGAAGGGGGAAAGGGAAGGGAAGGGGGAAGGGAAGAGAAGGGAAGGGGGAAGGTAAGGGAAGGGAAGGGGGAAGGGAAGGGAAGGGGGAAGGAAGGGGGAAGGGGAAGGGAAGGGGGAAGGGAAAGGGGGAAGGGAAAGAGGGAAGGGGGAAGGGAAGGAGAAAGGAAAGGAAAGGAAAGGAAAGGAGGGAGGGAAGGAAGGAAAGAAAGAAAGAAGAAAGAAACAAACTTGGGGTATCCTTCTCTAAACTCTAATATAGAAAGGAAACATCTAGTAACATGTTTCTTTGTCTAATTATCCTCCTACAATCAGCATCTTAAAATAAACTAATCTCTTATAAAAAATTTTTGGATGTTAATATGACCATCAGCTCAAAAAGCATTAAAGCCACTTCAATCAAGGGACATAGACTAGGTTTCAAGACACTTAGCTCACATAAATTTCTATAAATTTTAATAGAACTTAATGGTCTTTCCATTTTTTTGTGTGTGTGGGAAGGGTGAGCATTATTGATTTTACATTTTAATACATTTTAGGGGCATGATGAACCTGGACAGTAAAAGCATGCTTCCCTTGCCCCACCTAATGCAGAGGAGCTTCCTGAAAGAAATTAGTTTGGAATGAAAGGAGAGCAATTGCCTTGCAGGTAAGGATGGGCAGAGTGGGAGGATCTTTAGGACTTTAGATGTAGGTTTCAAGAAAAATAGCAACATGAAAGTCATGTGTGAGAAGATGTAATTATGAGGCAGATTGAGTTATAAATTATTATCCAAAGATAACAAAGGCATGAAACCAATCTTTAGAAATGATTCTTCCCAAGTAATAGGAGATAGGAATGTCATGGAAATACTTCAACTGGAAGAAAAGCCATGGCCTTTCTGAAGTAACCTACAATTTCTTTTTTTTTCTTTCCTTTTCTTTTTTTTTTTTTTTTTTTTTTTTTTTTTTTTTTGAGATGTTGTCTCACTCTGTTGTCCAGGCTGGAGTACAGTGGTGTTATGTCGGCTCACTGCAACCTCCACCTCCCAGGTTGAAGTGATTCTCCTGCCTCAGCCTCCTGAGTAGCTGGGATTACAGACGCCCACCACCTCATCTGGCTAATTTTTGTATTTTTAGTTGAGACGGGGGTTTCACCATGTTGGTCAGGCTGGTCTCGAACTCCTTACCTCTGGTCATCTGCCCGCCTCAGCCTCCCAAAGTGCTGGGATTACAAGCGTGAGTCACCATGCCCGGCTGTAATCTACAATTTCTATTTCTTGTTCCTATCCACTCCCTTTTGCATCCTATGTCACCAATAATGTTCTCCAAGGGAAAAAAAAAAAAAGAAAACACAAATAAGAATTATATTTTATAGTGATTATAATGATCAGAATTCCTCAGACTTCTTTCTGCTATCATTTGCTGTGACCTTTGGACAGCTCATATTTCAGCCCTAACCAGATCTCTGCTGTAATCTGAATGTATATTTCATATGATGCTACAGATAGAGAAATGCTTCAAAATTAAGTAGAGATCAGTTAAAACACCATTACTGTTTACTCTGTGTCTTTTGAATTCTATTATATTTATAGTTGTTTACATTTTGAAAACCAAGCCATTTAAAACAGGGATCCCTTCAAAGAGAACATTTATGTGGCATTTTGTTGCAGGAAAAGGTAACTGTAAAACACATGTGCCTCTAATTCAAGACCAGTTAACCTCAAGTTATTACAGTTGAGATAAATCATATTTTTAAAAATACTTTTTAACCCTTGTTCATTCACTTTTTCAGCCAATAAAAACAGCAAGAATTAACTTAGTCACTTTTTTGTAACCCAAATGCAAACCATGGGTGCAATCCCAGAAAATTTTAGCCATGGATATAATTCCAAAGGTTTGAAAGTCCCATCTTCTACTCTCGCTCCTGTCTTTGGGACAAAGCCCAATTTCCCTATAATACCAACACGAATTATAAAAAGAAAGCAGTGGGTCTGACCGTGTGTTCCAAAATTGTTGCTTGTTACTGTCATTGAGCTACTGTCAAGTCTCGTCTAGCACCTCCTGTGACACCACCTTCCTTTTTTTTTTTTTTTTTTTTTAGATGGAGTTTCCCTTTTGTTGCCCAGGCTGGAGTGCAATGGTGCGATCTCGGCTCACTGCAACCTCCACCTCATGGGTTCAAGCGATTCTCCTGCCTCAGCTCCGGAGTAGCTGGGATTACAGGCATGCGCCACCACGCCTGGCTAATTTTGTATTTTTAGTAGAGATGGGGTTTCTCCATGTTGGTCAGGCTGGTCTCAAACTCCCAATCTCAAGTGATCTGCCCACCTCAGCCTCCCAAAGTGCTGGGATTACAGGCATGAGCCACTGTTCACGGCCCGACACCATCTTCTTTTTTTTTTTTTTTTAAACTTTTAACTAAAAAGTAAACTTTAATATCGAAAATGCAAACTTGGGGAAGACAGAAAAGATCACACACAAGGCTGTCACTTCACACTTGGAAGGTTGCACAGCGGCCGGGCAGAGGCACTCCTCACTTCCCAGACGGTGGGGCGGCTGGGCAGAGGCACTCCTCACTTCCCAGACGGTGGGCAGCCGGGCAGAGGCGCTCCTCACTTCCCAGACGGTGGGCAGCCGGGCAGAGGCGCTCCTCACTTCCCAGACGGTGGGCAGCCGGGCAGAGGCGCTCCTCACTTCCCAGACGGTGGGCAGCCGGGCAGAGGCGCTCCTCACTTCCCAGACATGGGCGGCTGGGCAGAGGCGCTCCTCACTTCCCAGACGGTGGGCAGCCGGGCAGAGGCGCTCCTCACTTCCCAGACATGGGCGGCTGGGCAGAGGCGCTCCTCACTTCCCAGACATGGGCGGCTGGGCAGAGGCGCTCCTCACTTCCCAGACATGGGCGGCTGGGCAGAGGCGCTCCTCACTTCCCAGACATGGGCGGCTGGGCAGAGGCGCTCCTCACTTCCCAGACATGGGCTGGCTGGGCAGAGGCGCTCCTCACTTTATACTTTGTAATAAATTTTCATCCCAGGTAGAAATTTTCTATTTTTCATCATCCACAGAATTATTCTCCATTAAGCACAGGTCATCAAGTAACCCTGACATCGGTACATACTGTTGTAACAAGTAGGATTTTCAAATTACTAACACACCTGTAAAAGCCAGAGAGTTGTGTGTCACCAGAAACACATGTGTGTCCTATGTATTAAGGTACTAAATAGAAAGCACCATTTGCTGTGTGTGTGACAGTACTGATTCCATGTTAGAGGAAAGCTTGCTTACTTGAATACAATTATTGCTTTGCTTGAGTTTGTAGATCATTCACTAAAATCAGCCTCAGGAAAACAGGATATTGAACAGAGATAAAAGAAAATACTTAGGTCAGCATCTCTGTGAATGGGCTGACCGACCTGGTAAGAATAGGCTGATGGTACCTGCAGAAAGCCACAAAATATTGACCAAGAAAGCAATGATTTACTGCCGACCTGAGACTGTACATGTTTCACAAAAATATTTTGATAATCCTTTCTCCTAATTTCCCTTAAAAACCAGAGGTGGTCTTTGAACACTAGCTCACTGCCTCCCCCGGGGTTGCTGGCCTCTTGAATCAAACTCACTTTACTTTCACTACAGCTCTTGAGATTTTGGCTTTCAGGTGACAAGTGGCCCAGATGTCAGTTTACTTACATGTGCTCAGGAGAATTGCCTGCCATACCTACTGAAATCTGTCTCTGATCAAAGTGGTGGACCATACGACTGCAGATTGGCCTTGTGAAGTAGCTCATGCCTGTAATCCCAACACTTTGGGAGGCAGAGGTGGGAAGCTTGCTTGAGGCCAGGAGTTTAGGACCAGCCTGGGCAATACAGTGAGACCTCCGTCTCTACAAAAATAAAAAATAAAAATTAGCCAGGCATGGTAGTCCACACCTGTAGTTCCAGCTACTTGGGTGGCTGAGACAGGAAGATCTCTGCAGCCTAGGAGTTCAAGGCTGCAGTGAACCATGATCCTGCCACGGCACTCCAGTGTGGGCAACCGAGTGACACTTAAAAAAAAAAAAGACTGCAGATCAACAGGTTATGATTGCAAATTTTAAGATATTTTGAATAACATAAAAGAACACACTATTTTCTTATGCAGTTCGGAGTATGTTTAATAGTCTATTGAATGAGTATCTCAAAATCCTATTGAAGTTACTATCTGGCAATGAGAAACTAATTCACTGGTAGTTATACATGCAAAGAAACTAATTATTAAAATAAGTTTTCATTTTGTTAGATGACTTTATAACGTTAAAAAATGGAAAAGTCCTGTAGGGAATGATTTGGAACATGGCCCAGACTCCAGCCCCAGGACCAAGGCACTCAATCCCCCAGCTGCTGGGAGTGTTGGTTGCTTATGGCTCACAGCTGAGTTCCTTTCTGCACCTCTCTCCAAAAGCCTTACCCAGCAGCGTTTTGCTTCCTCCCCAGAAACATCCCACATTTAATGAGCAGTCAGTAAGAGGGTCTAAAGGTCTGCCCTGTGGCCTCAATTCAGGATGACTCTGAAAGGAAATCCCGGCTCCAGAGCCCCTACTGGATTGCCTGAGGCCTCTATTACAAATTGTTCACAGTTCAACCTCTTTCTCCCTCCGCCCAACCCGGCCTCCCTCACTCCATTATACGTGTTGTTCTTAAGAGCACACTCCAGTAACCCTCCTGCAAACCAGTCTCCCCCCAACTCAGAGTCCAGGGGTTTTGAAAGCGGTCCTAGAAATCAGGCTCTAACGTGGGATTTTGAAGCTAGATTACCTGCCAGCCAGTTGCCAGTAAGCACCTCATCCCTGGTGAGTATTCAGAGCACTTGTCAAGCTGCACGATGTGAATACTAATTTGAATCCACTCATGCTAAGCTGTGTCCCAACCTAGTTAACTGTATTTAAAATAAATAAATAAACCACAGGACTTGATACATGTACTTTATTGCACTGAGTTTTTCTTGCTATAGCTTGGACAAGACTGCCACCTCCTGGAAGAGCTGATGAATACTGGAGACTGAGGTGCAATTGGGGAATCGGTACTATGAAATTGCCTGCGTCTCAGCAGCAACTCTCTCTCCGAGATGTTAAACCAACTCCTAACCTTTCTCAACCTCTGTGAGCAGCTTTTTGCACGGAACCAAGACTTCAAAGAACTTGCGCATCACAATCTTTTTACGTGAAAATTTAAATACAAGTTAACATTTGTGAAGCGTTATGTGCCAAATGCTTTAATTCTTAAGGTTCACAACAGTCTTATGAGGTAGGAACTATCAAGCAGATCCACACTGCGAATGGGGAAATTAAGTTTCAGGGAACTTAAAGCGACGGCTCTGAGGCGGAACCGCCACTTGGAGTCGGAACTCAACTGCTGAGAGCGCAAGCTCCGTAACTACGTAACCGCCTTGGGCATGCGCAGAAAAACACTGACGTACCTTCCCTAGGCGCGGCAAGCAGGTGGGTGTGGCGGGGCCTCTGCAATCCCAGCATTCCCTTCGTGCCGCCATCAATATGGCGGCGCCCATCTTTCGGTCCTTTTCCTGGGGCCGCTGGTCTGGTACCCTAAATCTCTCAGTTTTCTTGCCCTTGGGGCTGCGTAAGGCCCACTCGGGCCCTCAGGGGTTACTGGCAGCGCAGAAGGCTCGAGGTCTGTTCAAGGACTTCTTCCCGGAGACGGGGACGAAAATAGAACTCCCAGAGCTCTTCGACCGTGGCACGGCGAGTTTTCCCCAAACCATTTACTGTGGCTTCGACCCCACGGCAGACTCGCTTCATGTGGGCCATCTTCTTGCGCTGCTGGGCCTGTTTCATTTGCAGCGAGCGGGCCACAACGTGATCGCGCTGGTGGGAGGCGCCACGGCGCGCCTGGGAGACCCGAGCGGCCGTACCAAGGAACGCGAGGCGCTGGAGACAGAGCGCGTGCGAGCCAACGCGCGCGCCCTGCGCCTAGGGCTTGAGGCTCTGGCGGCTAATCACCAGCAGCTTTTCACTGATGGGCGCTCCTGGGGCAGCTTCACTGTGCTGGACAACTCGGCCTGGTACCAGAAGCAGCACCTGGTGGACTTTCTGGCGGCAGTTGGGGGTCACTTCCGCATGGGGACGCTGCTGAGCCGGCAGAGCGTGCAGCTGCGGCTCAAGAGCGCGGAGGGCATGAGCTTGGCCGAATTCTTTTACCAGGTGCTCCAGGCCTATGACTTCTATTACCTCTTCCAGCGTTATGGATGCAGGGTCCAGCTGGGCGGATCTGATCAACTAGGCAACATTATGTCCGGATATGAGTTCATCAACAAGTAAGTGCCTTTAGACCCTGGGGAAATCCTGGGACCAAATAATTTACACACTAGTAGCCTGTGATTTACTCTTAGGATTGTAGGTTGCTGCCCTTCGTTCCAGCTCTTGTTGGTTTTATCCCCATTAAGGCTCTATAATGGCGTTAATAACACTGGCTAATAAGAACTAAAGGGCTGAATTAAGGGTATTAAGAGTAAACGGTGTATTCTAAAAATTAGCTGGGCGTGGTGATGCACGCCCGTAATCCCAGCTCTTCTGGAGGCTGAGGCAGGAGAATGGCTTGAACTCGGGAGGCGAAGGTTAGCAGTGAGCCGAGATAGCGCCACAGCACTCCAGCCTGGGCAACAGAGGGAGACTCCATCTAAAAAAAAAAAAAAAAAGGAAACCGTGTATTCTAGAGCTCTGCAGGAAACAGACCACTAGTGAAGATTTGGTCGGTCTGTTTTGGTTCCCCTAAGTCGTCCTTTCTAATTAGAGAAACTGCTTTTGTGTGTTTATACGAGAACATGACTGGACCTCCTTGAGTAGCTAGCCTCTGCTTTAGCTCTGCACCCTCCATGGAACTAGTGTTAGTCCTTGGTTGGTATCTCAAAAAGTTTTTTCAACTCCAAATAACTGACAAGTAATGCGGGTCTAATAGCATTTTCTTGAGAGAGGTGAAGGATAGGGCTAGCTCATGTGCTACAGAGCAAAACACATGTTTAAAAGGCATTTAGAACATTTCCTTTAGTGTCTCTTCCTGACACCCCTTCACCCAGTTTTCTCCTTCCCACTCAGCCTTTCAAAATCTCTAGTCCATTGTTAAGTAGCACTTCCCCTTGGCCTGCCTAGAAACTGCCTGGAACCACTCATGAGATTCAGAATGAATAGGGTGAGTACTGTAACAGTACATAAGAGGGACAAGAATTCAGATTTAGGAGGTCAAGGAAGTTTTCCTGGAGCAAGTAACCAGAAAGAAATCTGGAAGGTGAACAGTAGAACCTACCACGACTTTGCTTGAGGCACATAATGAAATTGTTCTTTATGCATAGGTTGACTGGAGAAGATGTATTTGGAATCACCGTTCCTCTAATTACAAGTACAACTGGAGCAAAGCTGGGAAAGTCTGCTGGCAACGCTGTTTGGCTAAACAGAGATAAGACATCTCCATTTGAATTGTATCAATTCTTTGTCAGGCAACCAGACGATTCAGTGGAAAGGTGAGTTCTGAATAATGGGCTCAGAAAAATTGACACCATAAACTCATGATATAATTTTAGCCATTGAATCTATGTACACTTTATAGTTTTTTTTTTTTTAACTTAGTTTCTGTCTGCACATAAACCATTACATCATAGAAGACTAATTTTTACTGTGTTCTAAAGTTAAACACTTTGTTGGTTAAAGCAGAAAAACCACAGTGGATGGCTAGAAAATGTAGAGCCAACTTTTTGATCTATATCTAGCAAGTTCTTAGGATTTTATCACCTGCATATTCTAGTTTTTTCACTCCTTTCATCTTGACTACCCTTATTTTTCCTTTGTCTTTCTTCTCTCACAAATATGACTTTAAAGATTCTCTTAAGAAATGATTTTCTCCTTAAATTAAATTGCCTTAAACTCTTGGGAGAATATGAATTAATGAGAAACAAACATACCTACAACAAAAAGTGAAAAAAATATTTTGATACTCTGTAACATCAAAGTAATCTAGGAATAATTCTTTAAGACTTAATAATAAATGACTTTCCTGCAAAATATTAAAAGATGCTATTGAGCAAAATAAAGACCTACATAAATGAAGAGTTAGACCATATTGATAGTACAAAAATATATCAGTTCTTTTTTGTTTTTTTTTGAAACAGAATCTCACTCCCATTGCCCAGGCTGGAGTGTAGTGGCACAGTCTTGGCTCACTGTAGCCTGGAATTCCCAGGCTCAGGTGCACACCACTATGCCCAGCTAATTTTGTATTTTTTTTTTTAGTAGAGGTGGGGTTTCACCATGTTGCCCAGGCTGGTCTCAAACTCCTAGACTCAAGCGATCAACCTGCCTCGGACTCCCAAAGTGCTGGGCTTACAGGCATGAGCCCCCACACCCGGCCAAGATACCAGTTCTGGATTTGATCCACATTTAGTACAGCACCAACCATATCTAAACCGGCTTTTTGTGGAACTTGACAAGCTCATTGTAAGATTGACATAGAAATAAAAAGGGCTAAGATTGGCCAAGATGTTTTTGAAGAACAGCGTGGAAGATTATCATGCCTTATTATAAAATTGCAGTAATTATGGTTTTTTCCTCTTTAGATTTAGTCCTAGAATGTTTGATGATATAGTCCTGGGGTTTTGATGTATTGAGAATTGATAATCTTTTTTTTTTTTTTTTTTTTTTTTTGAGACAGTGTCTCGTTTTGTTGCCCAGGCTGGAGTGTCCTCCACTTCCTGGGTTCAAGCGATTCTCCTGAGTAGCTGGGACTACAGGCATGTGCCACCATGCCCGGCTAATTTTTGTATTTTTGTAGAGGCAGGGTTTCGCCATGTTGGCCAGGCTGTCTTGAACTCCTGACCTCAAGTGATCCACCCTCCTCAGCCTCACAAAGTGCTGGGATTACAGGCTTGAGCTACCGCACCCAGCCTAGATAATTGATAATCTTTTTGAAAATTGCATTTTCTATCTGGTTCTGGTGTTTAGAAATACAATTACTTTATATATATTACCTTTAAATCTAGCAACTTTGCCAAACTCATTATTTCTAATAATGAACTTTAGGTTTAAAGGTACATGTTTAAAGACCAATGGCACAGATTAGAGAATCCAGACACACTCTAGCATATATGGTCTCCTTATCTCTGGCAAAGGTGGCATTGTAGTTTGGGAAGACAGTCTTCAGTGAATATTGCTCCATTAGTTAGATGTCTTTGTGGGTGAAAAAAATGAAACTTAACCTTACATAGTACACGAAAGTCGATTCCAGGTAGATTATAGACCTAAATCTATATCAAAAGACAAAACAATAAAACTTTTAGATAAATAGGAAAATGCCTTTATGACTTTAAGATAGAGAAAGATTCTTAAACAGGACACAAAAGGAAGAGATAGGTAAGTTAGACTAAATTAAAAATAAGATCTGGGGCCGGGTGCGGTGGCTCAAGCCTGTAATCCCAGCACTTTGGGAGGCCGAGACGGGCGGATCACGAGGTCAGGAGTTCGAGACCATCCTGGCTAACACGGTGAAACCCCGTCTCTACTAAAAAATACAAAAAACTAGCCGGGCGAGGTGGTGGGCGCCTGTAGTCCCGGCTACTCGGGAGGCTGAGGCAGGAGAATGGCATAAAAACCCGGGAGGCGGAGCTTGCAGTGAGCTGAGATCCGGCCACTGCACTCCACCCTGGGCGACATAGCGAGACTCCGTCTCAAAAAAAAAAAAAAAAAAAAAATCTGTTCATCATGAGTCACTGTTAAGAGTGGGAAAAGATTGCTATTTTCAGTACATGTATCTAAATGATAAAGGGCTTGTATTCAAATTAATATAAAGAATTTCTTATTTCACATTGCATGTCTGTATCAAAACATCTCATGCACCCCGTAAGTATATACACCTATATACCCACAAAAAATTGTTTAAATAATTTCAAAAATTAAAAATGAAAAAACTAAATACTATATTAAACATAGTTATTTTAATGTTAAAAACAGAAATTTCTCTAAGCCAGTGAGAAAAAGACAACCCAGCAGAACAAGGGAAACAGACTTGAACAGGTACTTCACAAAGATCCTATCCAAAGGCCAAAAACATATAAAAAGGTGCTTAGCCTTCATACTGAGAAGAAAAAATACAAGATAAAGGGCACAACGAGATACCATTATGCACCCTCCAGAATGGCTAAACAAAAGAGCTGGCAGAACGAAGTGCTGACAAGACTGTTCCAAGGTGGTGGAAGAATAAACGTATAGAACCACTTTGGGAAAACATTTGGCAGTACCTACTAAAGCTAAATGTGCACATAACCTGTGATCCAGCAGTTCCTCTTCTGGGCATATACCCAACAGAAATTAATGCACATAGGCACCAACAGTGGTATATGAGGCTATTCAGAGCAGCATTAATAGCAATTGTCTAAAAATAGAAACAGCACAAAAGTTCACAGAAAAACACGTTGTAGGATAATCATAGCATGGAATGCTGTACATGCAGAATCATGGATGACTCGCCTAAACATATCAACGTGCCAGAAAATAAATTCTGTATGATTCCTTTTATATATAAATCCTACAGACAGGCAAAATTAAGTGATGCTCTTAAGGGAGGCATACTGAGATGTTAAAAGTATCAGGAAAGACAAGGAAGTGATTACTATCAAAGGCAAAATAGTGATTAACTTGGAGGGGTGTGTGATATATTTGCGCATTCTTGGGTAAGGGCAATACTGTATTTCTTTTCTTTTCTTTTTTTGAGATGGAGTCTCACCTCTGTCACCAGGCTGGAGTGCAGTGGCGCAATATCGGCTCACTGCAACCTCCACCTGCCGGGTTCAAGTGATTCTCCTGCCTCAGCCTTCTGAGTAGCTGGGACTTTTTTTGTATTTTTTAATAGAGATGGGGTTCACCATGTTGTCCAGGCTGGTCTCAATCTCCTGACCTCGTGATCCACCCACCTCGGCCTCCCAAAGTGCTGGGATTACAGGCATGAGCCACTGCGCCCAGCCCAATATTGTATTTCTTGACCATGGTAATGGTTACGTAGATGTTTTATGATTCATTAAGCTGTATCTTTGCGAATAATGTACTTTTTTCTGTGTGTTAGGTATTTCACCAAAGAAAAAGTTTAAAAAGAGAATACATATAGGATGATATTAATAGTCATATATCACTTAACAACAGGGATATGTTCTGGGAAATGTGTTGTTAGGTGATTTCATCATTGCAAATATCATAGAGTGTCCCCATGCAAACACAGATAGCGTAGCCTACTACACACCTAGGCTATACAGTGTACCCTTCCTAGGGCAGAAACATGTACAGCACATGACTGTACTATTGAAGGCAATGGTAACACGAGGGTATTTGTATACGTAAATGTAGAAAAGGTACTGTAAACTATGGTATTATAATGTTATGGACCACTGGTAGACCGTACCAGTCCGTGGCCTATTGGTAACAGGGCCGCACAACAGGAGCTGAGGGGCAGGCGAGCAAGCATTACCACCTGGGTTCCATCTCCTGTCAGATCCCCTGTGGCATTAGATTCCTATAGGAGCACAAACCCTGTTGTGAACTGCGCATGCAAGAGACTAGGTTGCACACTCCTTATGAGGATCTAACAAATGCCTGATGATCTGAAGTGAAACAGTTTCATTCTGAAACCACCTTCCCTCCCTGCCGCCCCCTGGTGCCAAAATGGTTGGGGATGGCGGATAGATGCAGTCCGTCATTGACAGGAGCATCATTATGCAGAGCAAACTGATTTATATCAGTTTTTAAAATTACACAGTAGTTTTTTTTATGGCCACATGCACATAAAAGTATAAAAACACGCTTGGGAAGGATGGCAGCACATAAACTTAGATTTATGGTTATCTCTGGGGGCAAGGCAGGGATCGTGATTGGACTGGGGCCTTCATCTATGCCTATTTTGTTCCTTTTAAAAAGGATACATGAGGCTGGGTGTGGTGGCTCACACCCATAATCCCAACACTTTGGGAGGCTGAGACAAGAGGATCACTTGAGCCCAGGAGTTTGAGACCAGCCTGGGCAACACGGGAGACCCTGTCTTTAAAAAAAAAAATTAACAAATTAGCCAGGTGTGGTGGCAAAGCCTGTGGTCCCGGCTACTTGGGAGGCTGAGGTGGTAGAATTGGTTGAGCCCAGGAGGTTGAGGTTACAGTGAGCCATGATCATGCCACTGCACTCCAGTCTGGGCAACAGCAAGACCCCCCATCTCAAAAAAAAAAAAAAAAAGAAATTGAAAACAAAGATGCCAAAATAGTAACACCTTAAATCTGGGTGATATGTGCATGGGATTTACTATGTTCAGTATGTTTCTGTATGTTTGTTTCATATTTAAAAATAAGCAGGAAAACTTTAAAGGGTAAAGGAGCTGGACATATAAATTAGGTATGTGATATAAGTGTAACTCTTTATTTTTTGTCCCAAAGGTACCTGAAGCTGTTCACTTTCCTGCCCCTTCCAGAGATTGATCATATCATGCAGCTGCATGTCAAAGAGCCAGAAAGGCGGGGTGCTCAGAAACGACTGGCAGCAGAAGTAACAAAGCTTGTTCATGGACGAGAAGGATTGGATTCTGCTAAAAGGTAGTCGTTTAGTAGAATTAACACCTGATAGTTATTTAGTGGATGGACATGAGAAAAGTAGGAGGTATGCTGTTTTAGGGTTATCTTGTCGTTTATTACAAGGACTGTCAGTCAGTATTTGACTTAGCAATTTAAAATAGCCCGTTTATTGGAAAGAAGGATTATCTTGAATTAAGTTCATGAATTTTACCAGATAGATGTTTAAAAAATTTTTAGTCTAGGCCGGGCGCAGTGGCTCACGCCTGTAATCCCAGCACATCGGGAGGCCAAGGTGAGCGGATCACGAGGTCAGGAGTTCGAGACCAGCCTGACCAACATGGTGAAACCCCATCTCTACTAAAAATACAAAAATTTGCTGGGCGTGGTGGCACACGCCTGTAATCCCAGCTACTCAGGAGGCTGAGGCAGGAGAATGGCTTGAACCCAGGAGGCGGAGGTTGCAGTGAGCCGAGATCACACCATTGCAATCCAGCCAGAGCAACAGAGCAAGACTCCATCTCAAAAAAAAAAAACTTTTAGTCTAGAACTTGGACACTCTATAATTGGTTAATGGGTATTAGAACATGTATTTGAATAAACATTTATATAATGTGGCTCTTAAAATGTGTTTTTCAGGTGTACACAAGCCCTTTATCACAGTAGCATAGATGCACTGGAGGTCATGTCTGATCAGGAGTTAAAAGAGTTGTTTAAAGAAGCTCCGTTTTCTGAACTTTTTCTCGATCCTGGAACAAGTGTCCTAGATACCTGCCGCAAAGCAAATGCCATTCCTGATGGTCCCCGAGGGTAAGATTATTTAACTTTTAGATTTACAGTTAATTCACCAGTAAATGTTACAGTTCACAAGGCCAGGAGCAGTGGCTCACGCCTGTAATCCCAGCACTTTGGGAGGCCGAAGCAGGCGGATCACAAGGTCAGGAGATGGATACCATCCTGGCTAACACGGTGAAACCCCGTCTCTACTAAAAATACAAAAAATTAGCCGGGCGTGGTGGCGGGCGCCTGTAGTCCCAGCTACTTGGGAGGCTGAGGCAGGAGAATGGTGTCAACTTGGGAGGCGGAGCTTGCAGTGAGCAGAGATCCCACCACTGCACTCCAGCCTGGGTGACAGAGCGAGACTCCGTCTCAAACAATAAATAAATAAAATGTCACAGTTCACAGCATGTGTTTCCAGAGAGGGTGTTTTCCTGACAATGCTTTAGTGGCATCTCTTCCTTAGAAAAGTTAGTTTAGTCCAAGAATAAAGTATAGCCTGAGAGTACTTATTTTTGAAAATACCTTACATTTTCTATAATAGTACAATACTCATATACTGTCTCTTACTACATCTAACCCAGTCTTCCCTTCAACACTGGAAAAGTGCATTTGAGGGACATGTTGTTCAGTAAATATAGTGGCATCAGTGTACGGCTTAGGGATATGGTCACAATTTTAGAGGGACGCAGAAACAGAGGCCCTGTGTAACAGATTCACCCAGCCCCTCTCATAGTCTGTATCCTCTTTATATTCAGGGATGGGAAAGGTTACCTATCGATAGTATTATCTGAATTTCTGAAAATGAAATGAGCATATAATGGCCAAAACCGCAAGTACTTTTGCACTGACCTACTAACGTCATAAGACTGTTATTGTAAATTATATAATAATCCCCTTGAGAATTGCATTTTCTATTCGGGAATTGAGTAGAATATTTTAATTCCTCAGTTATGAGGTATTAAGGAATAAGGTGTTTCACAAAAAATAATTCAGCATATAATTGATGCTTGTCCATTTTTAAATGAGCAGTGAAATGGAAGGAGAAGTGTTGGGTAGCCGGAAGTCCCCCGGGTGCCTCTTTTACAGGAATTCACACATAAGTCAAATGCTTATCAGCCATATCATGGCCGTGATTATGAATGACATTTGTTATAGCTGCTGTTCTTTCAATTGTCTTGGATTGTTTGCCTCTGTCCTAAAGAGTCCTAGATTATTCTGCCTGGAGAAAGCACCCACTGTCTCCCTATGCATCACCTACCACTCCACCTTAGTGATTCCCTCATCTGCTGGTTTAATACACAGTGAATTTGAGGCTGGTGTCATATACTTCCCTAGAGTACGTCACTGAGACAAATAATTTTCCTCACTATGGAAGCAGATTTTGTTTTCTTCTCAGCGTTACTATGGTGTGTTCACTAATACTGGAAGCTTTACCACTACTGAAGATGACACCACATCTGATTTAGCCAGGGCTCTAATTAAATAAAACATAGAACATCATCTGGAAACCAGCAGACAACGTAAAATAATACTTTCTAAAAAAAAGGAATCTGCCTTAAGTAGAAAATCTTTTACTGATGAGTTTTATAAAACCATGTCCATGGCCAGCTATGGTGGCTCACACCTGTAATCCCAGCACTTTGGAAGGCCAGGGGCGGGAGGATTGCGTGGGGCCAGGAATTTGAGATCCGTGTGGTCAAGAATGTAGTGAGACTCCGTCTCTACCCAAAAATAAAGGTATAAAAATATTTTAAAAACTATGTCAGTAGTTGTTTCTTAATTTTATTTGGTAACACATTCAGATGAGAGAAAAACCACCATTTATCTTTATTAAGGACTTCCAAGATCTAGCCATGCTGTAGCCCTGACTTCGCAGATCTTACCTCTTTCTAGCTGCTCCCGTTTCCTGACGATTGTCAAGGTAGCTTCACTCCCAGTTTAAGTATCTCTTTTTTCAGTGAAATGTTCAGCCCTCACCTACCCAGTGTGCTCCTAGAACAACTTCTCCTAGGTCTTTTTTGGTTTTTTCTTGAGACAGAGTCTCGCTCTGTTGCCCAGGCCGGAGTGCAGTGGCGCGATCTCAGCTCACTGCAACCTCTGCCTCCTGGGTTCAAGCAGTTCTGCCTCAGCCTCCCGAGTAGCTGGGATTACAGGCGCCCGCCACCACACCCGGCTAATTTTTTTTGTATTTTTTAGTAGAGACGGGGTTTCACCATGTTAGGCAGGATGGTCTTGATCTCCTGACCTTGTGATCTGCCCGCCTCGGCCTGTCAAAGTGCTAAGATTACAGGCGTGAGCCACCGTGCCCAGCTTCTCCTAGGTCAGCATTAATCACAGTGTGTTGTCATTGTTCATTTATTTGTCTTTATCTCTCTGCTAGATTGCAGTACCATTTATATTTAGCACATAGAGCTCTGTAAATGTTTAGTGAATTAGTTGGATGATAAATAACTCCAGTGAAATTTATTTAACTTTATATATGCCATCAAAAATTTTGGTTAGTAATCTGATGTATTAGATCAGCTATGGATCTCCAGTTTCTGAAACCAACCAATTTCATTTTTAAGAAAATTTTTCATTTTAACAATTTGCTATTTGCATAGTCTCAATATAATTTGCAAGGACTTTCCAGCTTCATAAGCAAATTTCCTAAAGATTTCTGTAGCTAACACTGTAGTTGTGACTTGTGTCTCATGGATAGTTTACTGAAAGCAACAGTAGCTAACACTGTAGTTGTGACTTGTGTCTCATGGATAGTTTACTGAAAGCAACATTGTTCTCTTTTATTTTTGGAAGTTTCTTTTCTGTGATTTTTTTTTCCCCAAGGTGGTGGGGGGGAATTCTCCATTATTCCTATTCACTTCGTTTTTAAAGCCACTACCAACTGAATAGTTAGCAAAAGCAGTGAGATATGCCAGCTCTTTTTCTCCGCCAAACAAGAAATTTACCTTTATGCCTTGCATCTCAGATGCATAGGCATAAATTCCGGCCAGGCGCAGTGATTCACACCTGTATTCCCAGCACTTTAGGAGGCCGAAGCAGGTGGATCACCTGAAGTCAGGAGTTTGAGACCAGCCTGGCCAACATTGCAAAACCCGTCTCTACTAAAAATACAAAATTAGCCAGGTGTGGTGGCATGCACCTGTAATCCCAGCTACTCTGGAGGCTGAGGCAGAAGAATCACTTAGAACGCAGGAGGCGGAGGTTGCAGTGAGCTGAGATCACGCCAGCCTGGGCTACAGAGCAAGACTGTGTCTCAAAAAGAAACAAAAAACAAAGAGCATTAAAGGGAGGCAGAATCTATTAATAATAGAGCAAACATGAAGGTAACAGTCCAGGGCCACATGTTCTCAATTGGAGGGCCTCTGAAATCTAAGTGAACAGTCCTTTTTGGGGGACAGATCAACAGTGATTGGATCTCTCTACTTACTAAACGTTTCTGTTTTTTAGGTATCGAATGATAACAGAAGGCGGAGTCAGCATCAATCACCGACAAGTAACAAATCCTGAGAGTGTTTTAGTTGTTGGACAACATATTCTCAAGAATGGACTTTCCTTACTTAAAATAGGAAAAAGAAACTTCTACATTATAAAATGGCTTCAGTTATGATGAAAAGTCCTTCATGTTGTCCAAATAAACTTAACCATCCTTCATTCTCAAGACCTCTGAAGGGCTGGCTGCAGAACTGAGACCTTTGCTTATGCAAATCAGAAAAATAGAACGGCCTAGGACTCAGTGTGAGTAACTTCATTATTTTTATGGGCTGGTTAATAAATATTTGTTTAATGATGGGATGTTTTATTTTCTGATGTGCAAACCTTGATTACCATAAAAAAACATGACTTTCAGCGTTAATCTCTTTTTAAAATTATACTTCAGAAGAGAAAGAAATGCTGGCTTTCGTATCTTATCCTTCCTGCTCTCCTTTTTGTAGTGACGAGGAACAATAAAAAAGAGGTAGTGTAAGGAATTGTGAGGCAGTGTGTGGTGGCTCACACCTGTAATCCCAGCACTTTGGGAGGCCAAGCTGGGCAAATCGCTTGAGGCCAGGAGTTTGAGACCAGCCTGGCCAACAGGGTGAAACCCTGTCTCTACTGAAAATATAAAAATTAGCCAGGCATGGTGGCAGACCTGTAACTCCAGCTGCTCAAGAGGCTGAGCTGCAAGAATCACTCAAACCCAGTAGATGGAAGTTGCAGTGAGCTGAGATCACACCACTGCACTCCAACCTGGGAGATAGCATGAGGAGTGAGTGACACTCTGTCTCAAAAAAATAAAGGAATTGTAGCTGCTTTTGTATCAGATATGGAGCACCGATCTCACTAATGTTATATAGTTGTTTATAAAATCAACAGGGCCTCTAGTGTCCATATTAGAAATGGAAAAACTAGTATTAAAAACTTTGATTCAAAATTTGATTTTTTTTGTAGTTCAGGGAGCAAATGTAGTTCTCCCTAAAAAGGAGAAAAGTTAGATGAGGCTATGGTTGCTTTGAGAAATTACAGTAAGAAGTAGTTTCTTTACAAAGAATAGTACAAAAATCAGTGTGTGACTTTTCAGAAAGTTTCTAATTCAGTTGTCTAGTTCCTTGCCTGTGTTCCAGTGTAATTCTATTCACGTTAAGCCTTGTCAGTGGATTCCTATGGTAGCAATGTTTTTTTAAATTTAGAAATTTAAATTGGTTTTAAGTTTCAACTTTTCCCCCCAAGCAGATTCCAACTTGAGGTAAATTAAAAAGTTATACCCCATCATATGAGATGCAATCTCATATGCAATCATATGAGAATATCAAAAAGTATCCAGGTAAGGCAAGTTTTCAGGTCAAACTTAAAGGATTTGGAATCAAGACTGAGCTAGCTCTGCAAACATGAGGCAAATTAATTCTCCAGAACTATTTCCATATCTGAAAAATCAAGGCAATGGCCTCCCTGTTGCCTTGAGGATCAAGTGAATCACATACGAAATGATTAATCAGATTTCTTTTGAAAACCTTACAGGCAGCAGAGCATGGCTTTAGTGTTCAAATTCTAGCCATTACTACCTCGATTACTTGGAGCAAGTCACTGTCTTCATACGCAAAAATGGAGGTGTTATAATACCTTGGTGAACTGTCAGAATCTGGTAGGAAAAAAGTCATAAAATGTTTGGTATTCTATACAGTTATGTTCCAAAATAGATTTAGGTATTAAAAAGCTCTTTCTTTTCTCTCTCTTCCTTTCTCTGGGAGAAAAGTTAAGAATTCATTTTTTGACAAACTTTAATGTCATTTCATACCAGCAATTTTATTTACACAGCAAGAACATACAGGTTATAAATGTCAGAGATCATCTCTACATTTCAGATCTTGATTCAGTTTAAGGGCCAACAAAGGGAGGTTTTTCTCTTTCCATTAAGTTTCTTGCCTCCGATTTTTGTTGTACAAAGTGTGTAGTACTAGCAAGTGCATTACCATAGCATGTCTTTAATTTTCAATTTGAAATCTGATGTGCTTGAGAAAAGTGCATCAAAAGTTTTTGTTTTTGTTTTTGTTTACCTTACAAATTCAAAAGACTAGAATAATGGTAGTCATCTGGAAAAAGTAAATCATGGATGGCTATAATTTTGAAACTGATGCTTAATGATGGCAGTGATTTTTTAAGTGTGGTAACGTTTTGGGAGCATGTATCCTCTCTCAAGATGGTACTAGTAAGAGATTCAAAGTAGTACCATATCGGATCAGACTGATGATGTGGGGTTTTTTATGTTTGAGATCAGTTGGTGAGCCTGTTGTTCCTTAGTAAATTGGTGCCATAAGCTAAAGTTAACATATTCATATTTTCCCTGCCAGTAGTCCTTCATAAATATCGGGTCATAAACTGAAAAAAAAAAAAAAAATTATCTGCAATATAAATGTGTTGTCTATTAGAAATGGGGCTAGATGTCTTAAGGATTTCTAAGTATATCTTAAAATTTATAATGTTGTGGTTCATACCAAGAATCATCTGGGGAATTTTAACAAAATATGTATATGTTCTAAACCTCATCACTACCCCATAAATGCAGCTTAAATCTGAAGGAGTATATGTATCTAGGTTTTTTTCTTTTTTCTTTTTTGAGACGGAGTTTCGCTCTTGTTGCCAAGGCTGGAGTGCAATGGCACGATCTTAGCTCACCACAACCTCCACCTCCCGGGTTCAAGTGATTCTCCTGCCTCACCCTCCCGAGTAGCTGGGATTACAGGCATGCGCCACCATGCCCGGCTAATTCTGTATTTTTAGTAGAGACAGGGTTTCTCCGTGTTGGTCAAGCTGGTCTCCAACTCCTGACCTCAGGTGATCTGCCTGCCTCGGCCTCCCAAAGTGCTGGGATTACAGGCGTGAGCTACCACGCCCGGCCTTGGGTGTTTTTCTTTCAGCTCCTCCAGTACTTTCATACTATTCTAATACATTTTGTTGGTATGAAGCAAAAGTAGTTATTACCAGTGCATACATACAGTACATTGGTTTTAAGTTCCACCTCAAAGTGAATCTTAGAGCCTGGTTTAAGTGCTCCACTTTAGAGAGATGTACCTTAATTACTACTGTATTTGCAAATTAAGGGAAATTTAGGTCATCATTTGATTTTCTAAAACCTAAAAGGAACTGGCCATCATTACCAAGTCTTTCTAGATAATCAAGGGTAGATGGCTGTTTTTAATGTAGGAATTAATGTACACATTCCAGCTTTCAGGTTTAAGTATGAAGCAAAGCATATTTTAATTTGCTAGCGCAAATGGACCCAGAATTGGAAGGGCTATGTAACTACACAGTATGCACACCACATCCATGTCAGTGTCACAGATCCTCTTGTGCATTCAGCTTTCTTAAAAACACATCAAAGGCTGCAGAGAAGCTCAGAAAAACTAAATTGCAGGACAGGTGGAATACAATGACTCTATGTGAGGAACTTGCCAACTCACATCTTTCAAAGCCAGATCAGCTTATATAGTACATGCATTATAGTCATATGAAATGTTGTCTTGGTGCTTTCTTCTTGGAGGACTATGGCAGCAGCTTTGAGACTACTAACAAAGATTATTACACAGGTCATCTTATCCACAGGCAAACTGCTTTGCACAGCTAGAACATTAACAGTTCTTTTTAAGTTCAGATGAAACTGTCACAAGACAGACTTGATGTATTTTACATATACTGGGAAACTTTAGAAACAGCCATTTATTATTTGGATTAAATGTGTGATTCGTTCTGTAATATGGAATACACTTTTCAGTTTATAGCCAGTCTTCACATGAGCAGATTCATACCACTGCAATACACAGGAGTTCATAAATAAGATTCTACTCAGGTAGGCAGTAACTAGCAAGTTTTGAGTCAACAAAGTCTCAGTATTACATAGTTCTCTTCACCAAAGATGAGTCTCTCGGATTTCAGCAATAATTTGACTGGCTCCTTGTAATGCCTGCATTAAAGGAAATAAAAATTGTAAATGCTATTACAAAGTTATGAAATTAATCTGAATTATGCGGGGTGGTTTTTCCAGTGTATATGTGGTAGGTTTATAACTAACCAATAAATATCTTCTCTGGAATTTGAATCTAATCAAGTACCAGCCAGGTGCGGTGGCTCACGCCTGTAATCCCAGCACTTAGTCCCAGTACTCTGGGAGGCTGAAGTGGGCAGATCATGAGGTCAGGATATCGAGACCATCCTAGCTAACACGGTCTCTACTAAAAATACCAAAAAGCAGCCGGGCATGATGGCGGGTGCCTATGGTTCCAGCTACTCTGGAGGCTGAGGCAGGAGAATGGCGTGAACCCGGGAGGCGGAGCTTGCATTGAGCTGAGATGGCACCACTGCACTCTAGCCTGGGCTACAGAGCAAGACTCCGTCTCAAAAAAAAAAAGATTTTTATCAAGTACCAATAGGAAACAAGCCTAGCTAGAATATAAAGACTATATACATCCAAGAATCAAACTGCATTTAACACTATTTCTATGTTTCTATCTACTACCCAAGTATAAAAATTCCAAAGGTTCACAGTACCTTTAGCATATCAGCTGCTTCTTTCCTGCGCTGTGCCATGTCCTCAGATTCAGTCAGAAGATCATCCAATAAGGATGATTTATAAAGCTGGCCTACTAGCTCACTCTGAAGAGTGTCTTTCACATGATTAACCAAAAAATGCATTACTGCCTTTGGCACACTGCAAACAAAACCAAATTACGGAATTTTAGCCAAAATTCTACTTTTAATAATCTGGGCTTAGAAAATAACCTCATGAAATAAAGTTAAGTAAGAACACTCTACTACTTTGGATATTTCATTAAATGGCGTAATCGCCCTTTATATTTTTGCTTAATTATAATTAAACATTAAGAAAAGCAGTTCTCGGCTGGGCGCAGTGGCTCATGCCTGTAATCCCAGCACTTCAGGAGGCTGAGGCAGGTGAATTGCTTGAGGCCAGGAGTTTGATACCAGCATGGCCAACATGGTGAAACCCCATCTGCACTAAAACTACAAAACTTAGCTGAGCGTGGTGGCGCACGCCTGTGATCCCAGCTACTCGAGAGGCTGAGCTACTTTACCTTCTTTCCATCATCCTTATTTCAAAACTCTTCAATAGGCATTTACTCATAATAGCCAATAAGTGAAAAAAACACAAACATCAGCTGATGAATGGATAACACAGTATATCTCTATAATCTAGTATTATTCACAGATAAAAACATACATCACTTAATGACAAGGATATGCTCTGAGAAATGCATTATTAGATGATTTCATTACATGAACATCACAGAGGGTTCTTACACAAATGTAGATGGTACAGCCTACAACACACGTAAGCTATATGAGATAGCCTATTGCTCCTAGGCTACAAACATGTACAGCATGTTACTGTACTGAATAGGGAACTGTAATACAATGGGAATAATTTGTGTATCTAAACATAGAAAATGTACAGCAAAAATATGGTATTATAATCTAATGGGAACACATTCAAATATGTTGTGTGTTGACTAAAATGTTATGTGGCGCATGACTATACTGATTCATACTACAATACAGATAAGGCTTGAAAACATTAAGTGAGCCAGGTGCGATGGCTCACGCCTGTAATCCCAGCACTTTGAGAGGCCGAGACAGGTGAATCACTTGACGTCAGGAGTTCGAGACCAGCCTGGCTAATATGGTGAAACCCATCTCTACTAAAAATATAAAAATCAGCCAGGCATGGTGCTGCACACCTGTTATCCCAGCTACTCAGGAGGCTAAGGCAGGAGAATCGCTTGAACCCTGAAGGCGGAGGTTGAAGTGGGCCAAGACTACGCCACTGCACGCCAGCCTGGGCGACAAAGCGAGACTCCATCTCAAAACAAAAACACCCTCTGCAGGGGATGGGGGCAATAAAGGAGACAAATGGAATTTTTTCTTCAGGCCCACAGTGTAAAACACTAGGAACTATTATTTCTACCACAAGCTACAGGTTTAAAAAGTTTACAAGCAAAAAAGATAAATGGTTCTACAGACAAAATCATTTATTTCAATATGAAGTATATTTATTACTCTGTGCAGTAAAATTCATCTTAGCTGCTGACAGATTACCAAAAACTGGATACAGAATATTTTCTAATAGATCACTTCATACAACTAAATGTGTATTCTCCCTATTACTGCATGAAATGACATACCAGGCAACATGAAGGAGAAGATGCAGTAGGGGAGTAGACACATGCAAAAACATTCTGAACGAGAAACCGTATACATATTTCTTAGTAAAAGACATTCGTTTTGATGCTTTGGAAAACCAAGTTAAATTAAAAAGGCAAGTCAGTGTTACTAGCCAAAATAGTTAATGAAACTACTGAATTAAAATTTAGGAAAAAAACATTTTCTTAAATGACTCAAAATGTGGCAGCCATATAGAACAAAAGATTCATTTTAATAGCTTTTTCTAGCTGATACATGAGGTCCTAGTCATTCTGTGTTAACAAACTGAGTCTTGCTACAAGTTACCAAAGGACTATCAGAGAATCCATTCGATGATTTAGAATAAAAACCTAAAATTTAAAAAATACATGTATTTTTCAAACCAGATCATAGAATCATCCAGCAGTATTAGAGCCTGTGATTTATATTAAGTAATACTAACCTGTCTTGAATATTCTTTCTGACAATAAGAAAATATGATTTAATGAGTCGTTCAATAACCTCACAATCTCGCTGTTCCCGAGCGGATAGTTTCCGTGCAACAGGAACTGGCTAAATAGGGATGAGGGGGGAAAAATGTTACTTTTGTGACACTTTGAAATGGCAGCATTTAACATCTGAAAGTTATGTAAGTTTTTGAGACTTTAGTTCTTTCTGTCTAATCAATTTCCTACTAACTTGGTCATCTTATTAGACCTAAACCAAAGTGTCATGGCTTACCACATCCAGCAGATTCACAGCATGACCTTTTTGTGGACTGGCTGGCATAATTGGAATGGGTTTTGATTTTTCTTCTGCTAATAACTCTTCAGCTTTTGAAGTTTTCAGCATTCCTCTCCAATTGCCTGTTGTTGGTTCTTGAACACCATCTCCAACCCCACCACCTCCAGATGCAACCTGAAAAAACATGTTCCAAAACCTATACCAACCACATCATATCTGACCTTAACTAAAACGAAGTTCGTTTTATTTGACAGTAGTCAATATACATCCAGTACCCATCTGAAGTTTATTCATACAGATAATGAGGTCAGAAGGAGACAGTAGGTAGCATGTATAACTGAAACCCTGACCTAACTAAATAAGAGGTTCTGCTGTAAATTGTTTGCAAGGCATCAACCAATTTATGTTCTATTTAATTCCTTTTTTCTTTATCATTCGCTCGCCAACTTTTCAAAATCATTCCTCTTCTCCCACCCTTCAAACACTAAATTGTAGAAAAAGTATATGCTGCCCTTAAAATCAAAACTACTCGTTAAAAGCACAAAGAACTGCCATTCAGTTTAATTTAAGTAATCATAAACACTGTTAAACTCTAAAAGTTCCATGAACTTATGTCTCTGAAGTTAAGAGTTTATGTATTTCAAGTCAATTTACATTCCTATAGTCAACAAAATGCCATAAGGTATCAGTAGGAACTCTTTTTTTTTTTTTTTTTTTTTTTTTTTTTTTTTTTTTTTTTTTTTTTTGAGACGGAGTCTCGCTCTGTCGCCCAGGCTGGAGTGCTGTGGCCGGATCTCAGCTCACTGCAAGCTCCGCCTCCCGGGTTCACGCCATTCTCCTGCCTCAGCCTCCCGAGTAGCTGGGACTACAGGCGCCCGCCACCTCGCCCGGCTAGTTTTTTGTATTTTTTAGTAGAGACGGGGTTTCACCGTGTTAGCCAGGATGGTCTCGATCTCCTGACCTTGTGATCCGCCCGTCTCGGCCTCCCAAAGTGCTGGGATTACAGGCTTGAGCCACCGCGCCCGGCCAGTAGGAACTCTTTAACAAAAAGCAAGACTACATTTGCTTTTCGTAGGCTGACAGTCACTATGAGTTCTTTCAAATGTGGAATGTGATAAACACAACAGAAATCCCCTCAACCTCTGTACTCTTAAGGATTTGCAGAAAGAAATCTAGTGCTATCACATTAATCACAAGTGCTTTTACACCTTATTTTCTAGAAAATTTATTAATCTTGACTTCTAAAAGTCAAAAATGACTTTATAATGGAAAAACATAATTCATCAACATTTAAGAGGGTTTTTTTTTTTAGTTATTCTTTAAGAGCTTACAATCTAAAAATGGATTATATAAATTTAATAGAGGATTATGGCAGTAAGAAAAATGGTAGTTTGGGGTAGCATTCTGAATCGAAATACTTGCTTAAATCTGTCTTTAATATGTCAGTTAAGGTGAACTATAAATATTAGTATATTTATATTACACATTAACTTAAAAATGAGTAATTAGGTTTTTATACATGAATGACATACCAAATGAAATCTTAAGGAGAGTGAGCACATTCAGTGTGATGTCATGAATGAAATAAAACTTGTGCAGTGATTTAGATGGTTTGCTTAATATCTGAGCACAGTGGAGCTGAGAGAAGATAAGACATTTATAAACCTTTATCTCAAGTTCAGAACTTTAAATCTGGATAATTAAGGAAAGGAGCTAAATGGCAGAAAATCTTGAAATAGCAATGAGTCTGAATAATTTATACATTATTTAATTTTCCTCTAAAATGGTTATTAAGAATTGAAAACAGTCTCAAACTCTCACAGTCCCCCTGTTTGTTTTTAATTTGCTTAAGCTTCTGAAGCATATGTGAAGCTATATATAGGGTAACAAGTGCAAACTAACTGGAAGCATGAGAAAGAAGCATTAGATTAGAGGATTATCTATTAGTACTGAACAGATCTCAAGATCTTTAAAGAGGAAAGGAAATGTCCAAAAATACAATTCCATCTCTGAAATCTAGGAAATCTCTGAATTTCCTATCAAAATATGTTAAATTTCCTATCAAAATTTAAAACTATTCTTGAAGGTCACAGAAAACAGTGAGAAAGCCTATTATTGTTACTAATTAAAACGTTTAACGCCATCTTCCACCGGTTAGATAAAAGGAACATTAAGAACATAACACAGACAAGAGATAGATACCACTACACAAACAGGTTATTTAATGGTGTTACAGACAGTGTTTCAGTGAGAACCAGAGGTACCAACATTTCCATTCTGAAGCAAGAGACTCACATTTTTAGTTTCTCTTCTGCTGTCCTGAATTAACTGTTGAAAGATATGTTAAAACATGCAATTTAACAAGCAAAATTTAAATACCAATGGGTTGAAATTTTAAAAGTGCAGGATAATTTCCTCTTTAAATTACTTCTTTTTCTGTGTGCATCTTCTATATTGCAAGCAAAAGCATGTCAACAATATAAATTCTGCATTGCATTGTTATATAATTTTAAAATATATATTAGACTAAAGTGATCTGACCTTAGCATGGTATCCCATATTAATATTCTTCTATTCAGTGTATTGTTTCCAGAAGATTATGTTGTACCAAAGAACTAGGCATGCAGGCTTAGATTAAGAATCAGAACAGACCTTGCCATCAGCCTCAGCAGAAGCAGCGGGGGAGGGCTCCTGGGAGGCAGGTGCCAAAGCACTTGGAACTTTAGAAGACTAAAGGCAAAAAATGCAGGGGGGAATAAAAATCAAGGATGCAAAAATGCATTCAGGAACACTCTATAAATGTGAATTTTTCCCTTCTGTAACAAAATCGTAAAATAACATGAAAAATGAAAATAATCATGGGAGATAAAATTATTTATTCTGCCTTATTTCCTTCACCATTGTCACCTTTGTTAAAAGTTTCCTTCAGATGAATACATAATAAAAATCCAAATCCAAAAGCTTCATTTTTATTTTTGGTATTTGATAAGATTCTTTTCTGGCAAAGAAGTCAAGGTAAAAGATTTTTATACACACTTTAGTATTACAACTATTATAAGTATTACTAGTAATTAAAAACTCTATTCTGTGTATACTGTGTTTTCCAAGAAACCCTCTTATTATAATAAAATATTTAGTCATTTCAACTATTTACAAAGTTGATAAAGTCACTGACTGAATTTTTTTAAAAAGCTTGATGCTTAAATGCTTAAATAAACCCTTAAACCTACTTTTAAGCATTTGTCAGTGAATTCAAAATACTAATATCTTTAAATCACTCAAAACCCATTTTAAACTTGTCTTTACTCAGTTCCAATGGAGTGTTAAAGGGAGGAAAAGGAGAAACAATTACTCCTAGAACTGAATAATATTCTGAGCTCATCAGTCTATCTTTAGGTATTGGGAATATGCATTTAAAACTTTTTTTTTTTTACCTTGTCTCGTGATACAGCTGAAGGTAATTCTCTGGCTAGCCTGTTTCTCCTTTGTTCCTAAGAAACACAATCGAGCAGAACAAAAGTGATTATCCAAGTATTGAGATATATGCCTACTAAAAAATGTTCATGTTAATTGAAAAGTGTAGAGTAACTTAGAGATACATCCTCTCACTGTTGGGACTCATGCCATAATTATCATATTTTAAAATAAATAAATCATTTAACCCAAAGCTTCTCAATCTTTTTTTTTTTCTGCCCATACACCTGAAGGATACAATACAGTGTCAGTAACAGTGGCTCCCTATACTGGAGATTCTCAAATGAGGGGCAACAGAGTGACACCTTCTCCCCCTTTCCTGTCCTCACATAAATGTGGAACATAAGCCTTCAACATACCATGTGGAATTTGAAGTCCAGAGATCACAGAAAACTCCACAAAGACTTTAAAAGTCACTCTAACCTGAACACCTTTGTGTTAAATTCAAACAACTCCCCTCATAAAACCATATCTTGCCGGGCGCGGTGGCTCAAGCCTGTAATCCCAGCACTTTGGGAGGCCGAGACGGGCGGATCACGAGGTCAGGAGATCGAGACCATCCTGGCTAACACGGTGAAACCCCGTCTCTACTAAAAAAAAAATACAAAAAACTAGCCGGGCGAGGTGGCGGGCGCTTGTAGTCCCAGCTACTCGGGAGGCTGAGGCAGGAGAATGGCGTAAACCCGGGAGGCGGAGCTTGCAGTGAGCTGAGATCCGGCCACTGCACTCCAGCCTGGGTGACAGAGCGAGACTCCGTCTCAAAAAAAAAAAAAAAAAAAACAAAAAAAAACAAAAAAAAAACCGTATCTTGAAGAAGTATCTGTGGTTGACGTTATCCTATAAAAATGTTCCATTTCTTTATCCTGTCTCCAGGAAATAGTGTTGACAACTGAAAGTCCTTTCTGTAACCTGGCTAATTCAACAGACTGATCAATTGCCCACTGTTCTAATTTGCTAATATTATCAAAGTAACTTGTACAAAGCTAAAGAGACTGTTAAATTCAAATTAGAATGTCCCGAGCATCTGCTATATCCAAGCACCAAGAGAGATAGGTAAAAGATTATGAAAATATTGGCCAGGCACGGTGCCTCATGCTTGTAATCCCAGCACTTTGGGAGGCCAAGGTGGGCAGATCACTTGAGGTCAGTTCAAGACCAGCCTGGCCAAAATACTGAAACCTTGTCTCTACTAAAAATATAAAAATTAGCCGGGCATAGTGGTGCACACCTGTAATCCCAGCTACTCGGGAGGCTGCAGCAGGAGAACTGCTGGAACCCAGGAGGCGGAGGTTGCAGTGAGCAGAGTTCATGCCACTGCACTCCAGCCTGGGCGACAGAGTGAGACTGTCTTTAAAAAAAAAAAAATATTATGAAGATACAGAAATCTGTAGATGTTAATGGTGAATCTCTCACAGGCAGCATCAAATACAGTAGAAACTATTTAGGTTAAAGTCAAAATTGCTCCTAAGTAGAAAGTATTTCATGAACACAGTTCAACTTGCAAAAAACTATAAGTTAACAAAGCTTCACAATGCTTTTGTTTTTGTTTTTTGTTGAGGTAGAGTCTCGCTGTGTTGCCCAGGCTGGGGTGCAATGGCATGATCTTGGCTCCCTGCAACCTCCACCTCCCGGGTTCAATTGGTTCTCCCTGCCTCAGCCTCCCTAGTAGCTGGGATTACAGGCACCCACCACCCCTGGATAATTTTTGTATTTTTAGTAGAGACAGTTTCGCCATGTTGGCCAGGCTAGTCTTGAACTCCTGACCTCAGGTGATCAGCCTGCCTCAGCCTACCAAAGTGCTGGGATTACAGGCGTGAGCCACCGCACCCAGCCCACAATGATGTTCCATGTGTAAGAAATTTTTTTTTTTTGCCAGAAACTTGGCCCAATTTTATTTTTTCATGGGAGGGTATTCAGTAATAAAAAATAACAGATAGTAAAAGTATAGATATTAACAATCTTCAAAATAAAAAATTAGCATGATAAAATGTACGTTTTGAACAGGGATACAAAGCAAAAGGCACAGTATCTCGAATTCTCACCCTAGACTGTTACTAACCAGTTATGATCTGAGCTGCTCCCGGACCCCAGCAGACCTGGTGTACCTGCGTTGCTAACTGGACAGCTTACCAACTTTTTGAAGCCCTAGTGTCCTAATCTGTTAATGACATGATCTGCCCTCAGGGTTACGGTAAAGATTAAATGAAAATATCCACATAAAGTTCTCTGGCACAGTCATTATAACCACAAACCTATTCATTTGTAGAAAAATACTAATCTGAAATCATATCACATATGACCTTGTCAGTGTAACAAAACTATCACAAACACAAGTTTTTCATGATGTTAGTTTCAATGCAAAAAGAACTAAATCCTTTTAAGTGTCTACATGCTAATTTTTAACATAACTGTTATCTAGCGTGTTTTGAAGAGCCTACTCATGTATGCATTTTGGAATTTTTTCTGATAACAGGAATCACCAAAAATGTAACCAAATGTAACCAAAAATGTAACCAAAAATGAGTTCCCTATACCTGTGTTAAGAAGGTGCTTGTTTCCTGTAATAGTGCCCTGCAAAATAAGCACCAAAGGAATAACTGCTATCTGTAAACCTCAAGCTCCCCATTTTTTTTTTTTTTTGGAGACAGAGTTTTGCTCTTGTTGCCCAGGCTGGAGTGCAATGGCACGATCTCAGCTCACTGCAACTTCCACCTCCTGGGATCAAGTGATTCTCCTGCCTCAGCCTCCCTAGTAGCTCAGATTACAGGCACCTGCCACCAACCCCAGCTAATTTTTTGTATTTTTTAGTAGAGACAGGGTTTTACCATGTTGGCCAGGCTGGTCTCGAACTCCTGAAGTCAGGTGATCCACCTGCCTTGGCCTCCCAAAGTGCTGGGATTACAGGTGTGAGCTACCACGCCTGACCACCCCCCCATCTGTTTTAACCGGAATTGAAGTCAATAACACAGGATCCCTTCCAGCTTCTGAACTGCATATTTACAATTTTCTCACCATGCATACGCAGAAGAGGAAATTTGATACAGAAGGGGACTCTGAGGTCTTACTGAATTAGGGAGTAACAGGAAAATGTACTATTTTTGGAGAAAAGTGGCAGAGGAAAAAAGTGGCTTCTGGATCAATTGCTCTCTCCACCAGCCTTGGCTCCATCTGAGATCTTATTCAATTTGTTACATTAACATCAAAAGGAAAGAAAAGATCCATGAAATGCAGCCACCCCAGTACTGGTGAAAAAAGCACTTTGCTTTTCCAAATTTATGCTAAGTTGGTCAATTCTTGAGTGTTTCCTTCACAGCTTTCAGAGCCAAATGAAAACAATTTTAAACACTTCGTTGTACACACTTCCCCTGTATAAACTATAAGTTACCAAAATAGAGCCAGTCACACCAAATCAATGAATTCTCAGATTCTTTCTGAATTTCAATTTCATAAGCAGAAAGTAATAATGCCTCCAGGTGGTTTTGAGAATTAAGAAAACAATGTAATCCCCTCAGCATACTTCCTGGCATGCAGCAGGCACTAATGTGGCACATGTCTATTTTATCATTACTCCGTGCTAAGTAAGTTTGATATAACTGAGTTACAACAGATTTTTCTGTGAAAAAGTGTAAGAATTATATTTACCTCTATATTATTGTTCATTAGGCCACAAGCATCAGCAAAGTCTGGATGTTTTGTGTTGATATAAGCCAGTTCAATTGCCACTAAGTTATGGACCTAGAAAAAAGGTAAGTTAGGCTATATACAAAAATACATTAACCATATTTTACTTTGAGAAATTTATATATAAAACTTACGAAACAGACAATACCGAAAAAGTACAGGAAACTTATGCCTAAATTACTTGATAATTACATTCCAACTGATAAATCTTATGTCAAACAATAATTTACTCTAGCTTTAAAATTATTTACATTTCAGCATCTAAAACTGCATTTCTAAGAGGGAACAATAACATTAAAGTAACTACAAGTATTTTACTGTTAGGGAAAAATAGTCATCTATTTGATGCAAATCTAAATTCCAATGCTTTATGCAACTTTGCTATTAAAACTTCAGATCATCCACTATTCCATGTCACTTTTTAAGTTCATTTTCAACAATAAGAAAATAAGTTCATAACCAGGCATAAGTTAAAAATGTTAATTTTATTTGGGTAAAGGATACATCTAAAGACCTGAGGTAGTGACTGGTTAGCCTTAACTATAAAGCACCTAGTTAAAAAAATATGTAGTTCAAAATCCTTAGAGGAAAATTAAAAAGAAAAGTTAAAATTAATTTATCCAGCCCTCTACAGAATTGCTAAGTCTTTGTTTGTTTGTTTGTTTTTTGAGATGGAGTTTTGCTCTTATTGCCCAGGCTGCAGTGCAGTGGCGCAATCTCGGCTCACCGCAACCTCCACCTCCTGGGTTCAAGTGATTCTCTTGCCTCAGCCTCCCGAGGAGCTGGGATTACAGGCATGCGCCACCACGCCTGGCTAATTTTGTATTTTTAGTAGAGACGGGGTTTCTCCATGTTGGCCAGGCTGGTCTCAAACTCCCGACCTCAGGTGATCCACCCACCTCGACCTCCCAAAGTGCTGGGATTACAGGCGTGGGCTACCACACCACTAAGTCTTACAGAGAGAAAAAACTTAAGCCCTTTATTATGTGCTGTCCTAACAAATCTCAGGTATCAGAATGGCACTTATCAGTCCAGAACCGGGTAAAAAGGGTCTATTAAAATGAAGGTCCAATGATTCTGTGCTATATTCAGTCTTAGACATCAGAATCTGAGGGGTGTCCTCACTAAAGAAACAGCCAAGCAGCAGCACTTACATTCCAAGGATGGTTTTGTACTCTTAGTAACCTCCACGGGGCTCACCATCCTGAGCCAAGGACCCAAATGCACTTTTAGTGATCAGAAAGAAAAACAAAAAACAAAAACCCAGCCAACAATTAGAGGCATAAGGGCAATTTTAAATGCTTATCCCATATTTCTGCCAATTTCAGCATTTTTATTTGTGTGGATAGCAGCAACCCACAGAATAGTAGCAAGCAACTATGATATTATAGTTATTAGGTCATAACAAGCAAACTGCAGAAGTGGCCAGATTACGCCGATGTACCTCAAAGTAAGAGTGTGCTATAAAGGCTCAGTTTACTGAGGCTAAAGATGTTAAGCCTGTTAAGATCAGTGGTACTAAATAATACAGCAAAGGTATTCACACCCCTCAATCATAAATCTATTTTCAAGAAAACCCATGTCTGTAGGCTAACGATTAAAATATGAAGAAAAAATATACTTTATACTAGAATTATTAAAAATTTTCCTTTAAAATGAGACTGAAACTCAACTTCTTTTCCTCCCAATACACTGGAAAACATTATGCCTAAACTCTAAAGTAACCATATAATGTTTATTAAAAAGCAGTCAAGCAAAAATTTAAACTTTTACTCATAGTAATTACAATGATCTATGCTATAGTAGCTCACCATTTCATTTGTAACAGGCAACCTTTTACGAAGAAGACAAGTCACCACTTCAACTATGGCATCATGAAGTTTAGGAAATCGTAACAATTCCTATAAATGGTAGATGAAAGAAAAATGTAAGTTTGGTTTTTTTCTTTTTAAGACATAGTCTCACTAAGTCATCCTCCCACCTTAGCCTACCAAATAGCTGAGACTACATGGATAAGCCACCATGCCAGGCCAACAGTCATTTTCTTTTATTTAATGATCACAGAAATACTGAATTAGATTTAGAGCCTACATTTAAGAATCCTATTTCAAATCACTTTCAGGTAAGGGAACTACAGATTTTACCTTGTATCCCATCTTACACATTTCCTTCCACCCAGTGAAACCACCACTTCATGTTCTTTTCTAGTTTACGTGAAACCTGTTACATTTCTCTCCGTTACCTGTGTACTGTAATTGCTACAGTGCTGAATGATCCTTTGCATTTCCTCATGAACCAGTTCCACACAGCGGAGGCTGGGCTCTTCTAGACGTTTGATTTGCCGCTTCACCAGTAACTCAAATGAAACCTCAGGCACAAATAAAGCAGGACGAGGACCCTGAGAAAATAAAACTTACAACTCTTATTATATATGTAATTTCAGTGCTTCCCAAAGGTTAAGTCACATTTTTTGTATTTTTCATGCAAAATGCTTTTTAATTTCAAATATGAGAGCAAAATAAACTGTATAATTAAGTTTAAAAAGACATAGTATATGGGTAAGAAAAACTTTAACCTCATTTTTTTTACAGTCTAAAAAGCTAAGCATACTCACAGTAGCATTTCTAATGGCAGTCAAAATGTCAATAGTGTTAAGGCCACCAAGTGGATCGACAGATTCTAAGGTTCGCCCAAAAGTCTCATGGAAAATATAACAAATTCTAGCACCACCGCATCTGAAAGGCAATGAAGTATATGGTTTCTGGCATTGTGAAAGGGGAAAGAAGATACAAGTTAGAAGTCTTTCTAGACCTTTAAGTTCATCTTATTTTCTGAGAAAGCCTCAGATAAACAACTTCATTCATTCCCATTACCATGTGTTCTAATTCAACTCATTATGAACTAGTTTCTCTAATTTTTTTAAATGGGAAAAGGAATCATTAAATGATAAGTGTGTGTATGTGTGTGTATATATATATATATATATATATATTTGTAAATATGATACATGTTCTGACATAAAACAACAGTTAACTAAGAATTGCTAAGCACCTTTTCGCTGCCCTAGTTTTCCTCAACTAGAATATAAGCTCCTTGAGAATAGGAAACAGTGCCTTATATTTATTTCCATTGATTCACAGTCTGAAGTAGAGGTTAGCAAACTTTTTCCATAAAGGGTCACATAGTTAGTATTTTAGGCTTTTCAGGTCATACAGTCTCTGCTGCAACTACTCAACTCTACCATTAAGCACATAAGCAGCCACAGACAATATGTAAATAAATAAGCATAGCTTGTTAGCCAGGCTTGTCTCAAACTCCTGACCTCAAGTGATCCACCCGCCTTGACCTCCCAAAGTGCTGGGATGACAGGCATGAGCCACCTGTGCCCAGCCCTACTCTTGCTTTAGACAAATTAAATTTCTTTTTCTTGTTGTTTTTGTTTTTTTGGGTTTTTTTGAGACGGAGTCTCCCTCTGTTGCCCAGGCTGGAATGCAGTGGTGGGCTCTTGGCTCACTGCAACCTCCGCCTCCCGGGTTCAAGTGATTCTCCTGCCTCAGCCTCCCAAGTAGCTGGGACTACAGGCATGCACCACCATGCCCAGCTGATTTTTGTATTTTTAGTAGAGATGGGGTTTCACCACAATGGCCAGAATGGTCTCGATCTCTTGACCTCATGATCTGCCCGCCTCAGCCTCCCAAAGTGTTGGGATTACAGGCATGAGCCACCACACCCAGCCTTAGACAAATAAAATCTCTTGATATAGTTACTGAGCACCTTATGTTTCCTATCTTGTTTAATAACTAGTAACCCTGGTATTATCTTTTTCAAATTCAAGTCCAGTTGAATTGTACAAATACCTTTATAATGCCTCCCCAAAGCATCCCTTCCTCTCTATTTTTACAACCACTAATGAGTACCTTTTTATAGTAGCTCAGGTAAAAGGTACTAGTCTAATATTATGCTAACAGAAGTAAGCCATGCACAAAAGGACAAATACTGAATGATTCAATTTATATGAAGTATCTACAATAGGCAAATTCAGACACAGAAAGTAAATTTGGCCTGACACGGTGGCTCACACCTGTCATCCCAACACTTTGGGAGGCCAAGGCGGGCAGATCACCTGAGGTCAGGAGTTCAAGACTAGCCTGCCCAACATGGTGAAACCCATTCTCTACTAAAAATACAAAAAAATACAAAAATTAGCCAGGTGTGATGGTGGGCACCTGTAGTCCCAGCTACTCAGGAGGCTGAGGCAGGATGATTGCTTGAGCCTGGGAGGCAGAGACTGGCCCAGACTGTGCCACTGCATTCCAGCCTCAGCAATAAAGTGAGGCGCTGTCTCAAAATTAATTAATTAATTAATTAATTAAATTGGAGGTTACCAGCGCTGGAGGAGAGGGGAATGAGGAGTAATTGCTTAATAGATAAGAATTTCGGCTGGGCGCAGTGGCTCATGCCTGTAATCCCAGCACTTTGGGAGGCCGAGGCAGGCGGATCACAAGGTCAGGAGTTCGAGACCAGCCTGGCCAGCATGGTGAAACAGCATCTCTATTAAAAATACAAAAAATTAGCCGGGCATAGTAGTACGCACCTGTAATCCCAGCTACTCAGGAGGCTGAGGCAAGAGAATCACTTGAACCCAGGAGGCAGAGTTTGCAGTGAGCCGAGATCACACCACTACACTCCAGCTTGGGCAATAGAGTGAGACTGTCTCAAAAAAAAAAAGGGGGGGGGGGGCTGGGTGCAGTGACTCACGTCTGTAATCCCAGCATTTTGGGAGGCCAAGGCAAGTGGATCATGAGTTCATGAGATCGAGACCATCCTGGCTAACATGGTGAAACCCCATCTCTAAAAAAAATACAAAAAAAAAAAAATTAGCCAGACATGGTGGCACACGCCTGTAGTCCCAGCTACTGGGGAGGGTGAGGCAGGAGAATCACTTGAACTTGGGAGGCGGAGGTTGCAGTGAGCCGAGATCACGCCACTGCACTCCAGAGTGGGCGACAGAGCAAGACAGAAAAGACTTTGTATCTACAGTCTTGTTCCTAGACACCCTTCCTGTCTTACCTCCTATTATGTCCCATCACTATACATGCTGTTCTACAAAAACAGTATTCTTGCATTATTCTTTGCTGTTCCCAAGCCTGAAACACCCTCTCATTACTGGCTTCTCAAATTCTATTCAGAGCCCAATTCAAATGCCTTCTTATATGTGGAGCTCTCCCAAACCCTGAAATAAATGTCAATGGTCTCTCTTCAATGTCTGAAACGCTTCATTAGGTAGACACAGATAATTGGTTCATTAACTATTTATAAAGTGTTCATATACGCTATATGTACTTTTCTGAATATGAATTATATATAACAATAAGAAGTATTTAAATAAAAGTTATACTTTTGCAGCCTAATCGAGCCCAGTATTACCTTGACCTACTTTACCCACTAAACTCTTTAAAGGCCCATTTGTGGTCATCTTTATTTTTTTCAATATGCCATATATATAACCATTCAATAATTAGTCTGATAAATACTCTCTTGACGGAGTTGACCATATGAAGACCATCTCGGTTATACTAAAGTATATAGAACTACACACACACACACACACACACACACACACACACACACACACACACAAATGAGTTAACGTATAAATCTGAACAAGCTCTGTGGCTTGTACCCATGTCCATTTCTCACTTGGTTATTGTACTGTAGTTATGCAAGATGTCCAACAGTGGGGGAAGTTGGGGAAAGGGTACACAGTGGAGGGTGAGTGGGACCTCCCTGTACATCACCCTGCAACTTCCTGTGAGTCTATAATTATTTCAGAATAAAAAGATGTTTTTAGAGAAATGGTTGTTCTTGCTAGTAGTAAAACAGTACAATATGCTAACAATATGCAATATGTAATGAAAGATTCTAAGGATATTATATCCTTTAATCTAATAAACTTACTTCTACAAATTTATCCTCAGTGTTTACTCGGACACAAGCCCCAAAGATAGATGCAGGTAGTCCATCACAGCTTATATGTGTATATAACAGAAAACAAACTATCCAGTAGTAGGAGACTGGCCCAACAAATGAGGGTATATCTAAAAAGTAAAATACTATGCAAATCTTCAGACTGATAATGTATGAGATAGAAAAGTTATTTGTTACATGATTTAAGAAATGATTCCAAGATAGGTATAGCATCTGATTTTTAAAGATATGTAGTACAGGCATCTATGTGTTATAGATGCATAGAAAAATGCCTAGTTCAATGCCAAATTTTAGGAATTATCTCGGGTTGGTGAAATTAAGGGTTTGTTTTCGTTTTCAGAGATGGGGTCTCCTTTTTTAGCGCCATCTGCTTGCAGCGCTGCCTCTTGCTCCTCCCACCAACCGCTGCTGCCCTGAGTCACTGCCTGCACAGCTCCACCCGCCTGGCTCCCCATACTAGCCTCTGATATTTGAGTTCTTACAACATGGCAGACATTGACAACCTGCCTAGCTAGGGTAGTTAAAAGAGGAGTGAATACTCTCAAAAACCTGCATAAGTGCACAGATAGAAGCCAAATTATATGAGGAAGTTCACAATCTTGAAAGAAAGTATGCTGTTCTCTATCAGCCTCTATTTGATAAGCAATTTATGATTATTAGTGCAATTTATGAACCTATGAAGAATGTGAATGGAAACCAGATGAAGAAGATGAGATTTCAGAGGAGTTGAAAGAAAAGGCCAAGACTGAAGATGAGAAAAAGGATGAAGAAAAAGAAGACCCCAAAGGAATTCCTGAATTTTGGTTACCTGTTTTTAAGAATGTTGACTTACTCAGTGATATGCTTCAGGAACATGATGAACCTATTCTGAAGCATTTCGATGATACTAAAGTGAAGTTCTCAGATGCTGGCCAGCCGAAGAGTTTTGTCTTAGAATTTCACTTTGAACCCAGTGAATATTTTACAAATGAAGTGCTGACAAAGACATGTAGGATAAGGTTAGAACCAGAACCAGATGATTCTGATCCCTTTTTTTTTGATGGACCAGAAATTATGGGTTGTACAGGGGGCCAGATAGATTGGAAAAAAGGAAAGAATGTCACTTTGAAAACCATTAAGAAGCAGAAACACAAGGTACATGGGACAATTCGTACTGTGACCAAAACAGTTTCCAATGACTTTCTTTAATTTTCTTGCCCCTCCTGAAGTTCCTGAGAGTGGAGATCTGGATGATGCTGCTGAAGCTGTCCTCGCTGCAGACTTCAACATTGGTCGCTTTTTATGTGAGCATGTAATCCCAAGATCAGTGTTACAGTTTACTGGAGGAGTTACTGAAGATGATGATGATGAGTATGGTGAAGAAGGTGAAGAAGCAGATGAGGAAGGGGAAGATGAAGGAGATGAGGGAAATGATCCAGACTATGACCTGAAGAAGGATCAAAACCCAGCAGAATGCAAGCAGCAGTGAAGCAGGATATATGTGGCCTTGAGGATAACCTGCACTGTAATAGCCTAAACACAACTCTTACTTACTGCCTTATGTTTTTGTATTTTCTTGGTAGACTACGTAATTTTTGTTTTAAAGGACAGGAAACTGATATTTTAAAGACCAATTTGTTCTAGCTAGCATTTTCACTAGTTTTTCTGCCAGATATGTTGAATGCACAAATTCTGTCACACATGTTCATTCATTGCTAATAATTTGGTTCTTCTGGAATCTTTTTATGTAGCTCTTGGAGTACAGCTATGAAAATTAACAACTGTTAAAGGAAACACTTTTTTTTTTTCCCGGAATTTTTTCCTTGAAGAACCAAAGTATATTTTCAGCTGTCTGTTGAATAGGGTTAAGTCTGCTTGGATTAGCTATGCCTTTCATTACTTTGTTACAGAAATGCAGGGACTTATACTAAGACAATTCGTTTAAAAAAAAAAAAATTGGCATGTGCAGTGGCTCACACCTGTATTCCTAGCACTTTGAGAGGCTGAGGCAGGCAGATCACCTGAGGTCAGGAGTTCAAGACCAGTCTAACACGGTGAAACCCCATCTCTACTAAAATACAAAAATTAGCTGGGCATGATGGCAGGTGCCTGTAATCCCAGCTACTCAGGAGGCTGAGACGGGAGAATCGCTTGAACCCAGGAGATGGTGGTTGCAGTGAGCTGAGATCATGCCACTGCACTCCAGCCTAGGTGGCTGAGCAAGACTCGGTCTGAAAGAAAAAAAAAATGGGCAAGACAACTATATGGTTAAGAATTTAAGAATTTCCAGTATGACCACACCCAATAACTGTATTAGATTGTTAATGGATTATTGTGTTATAGGTGAAATAGTTAACTGTAAAGTAACCTGACTCAGTATAGTTACTGGTACAACAGTGAGATGAATAAGACAGGATTTTCAGAAGTTAGCCTGAATTTCACTATACTTTAAATTTAACCTCCATTAACTAAGCATCTTTTCTTTGTAGTAGGATCTACCTTCTGCTTCCCTGGAAAGGATGAATTTACATCATTTGACAAGACCTATTTTCAAGTTATTTGTTGTTTATTTGCTTGTTTTTGTAGCCTAAAATAAAAATTTCAAATACAATTTTAGTTCTTACAAGATAATGTCTTAATTTTGTACCAATTCAGGTAGAAGCAGAGGCCTAGCTTGAATTAAGGGTTATACTCAGTTTTTACCACATTAGTGAAAAGGGTACCAGCTTTGGAAAGAGATACTATACTAATAAGCAAGTGTAAAAAAAAGAAGAAGAAGAAGAAAATTTTAAGTGATATGATGCTTAAAAAAAAAAAAAAAAGTTAAAGTTCATTTTCTTTGGGGTAGAGCTAGAGAGAAGGCCCCAAGCTTCTGTGGTTTCTTCTAATTCTTATTGCTTAAAGTATGAGTATGTCAATTACCCATGCTTCTGTTTGCTATGTATTAAAATGTGTAGTACTGTTTATTTAACTACCTCCTGGATGTGTTAAGGCATATTGAGTTAAATCTCATAAAATGTTTCTTGATCTCGTTAAAAGCTCAAAATTTTGGGCCTATTTGTAATGCCAGTGTGACACTCAGCATGTTGTTCACACCACTTTGATAACTAAACTAGAAAACAGTTCAGTTATCAACTAAATTATCAGTTAGTGATCTTTGTGTGGCATATAAATATATATAAATATATACAAATATATATAAATATATATATATATATATATTAATATATATATATATAATTTTTTTTTTTTGGAGACAGAGTGTCTCTCTGTTGACCAGGCTGGAGTGCAGTGGTGCGATCTCAGCTCACTGCAACCTCCAACTCCCAGGTTCAAGCAATTCTCCTGCCTCAGACTACTGAGTATCTTGGATTACAGGCATGCACCACCACACCCGGCTAATTTTTGTATTTTTAGTAGAGACGGGGTTTCATCATGTTGGCCAGGATGGTCTCGATCTCTCAACCTCGTAATCCGCCTGCCTCAGCCTCCCAAAGTGCTGGGATTACAGGCGTGAGCCACCGCGCCCGGCCAGTGTGGCTCCTATTTTTATAGAAGTGGATGGATGCACTATTTCACAAGGTGAAAGAATTTTTTTCTGTATGACTGCGTTGTAGTACTACAGGGAGAGCACTATAGTATTGTAGTCATGAGAGTAAAGTGGAAATAAGACTATTTTTGACAAAAGATGCCATTAAATTTCAGACTGTAGAGCCACATTTACAGTACCTCAGGCTAATTACTGTTGATTTTGAGGCAACTTTCTTTTGACGATGGTGAGGGTGGACTATTGGATTGTCATTACAGGAAGGTCTAGATTTCCTGCTTTTAACAAAATTACATTGAATTCATTTTTAGAGGTGATGAAAACTTCCTTTTTGAGAAGTTAGTGTTAAGGTCTTGGAAGTGAACACACTGTTTGTAGTGCTATCCATTCCTCTCCTGAGATTTTAACTTACTACTGGAAATCCTTAACCAATTATAACAGCTTTGTTCTCTTTATTTTCAAAATGATTTCCTTTGCTTTGATTAGACACTGGTTTTTTTTGTTTGTTTGTTTGTTTGTTTTTGGCAACCGTAGTTCATCTAAATGCAGCTTTTTCTGAACTTTAAAGACAGAATCACTTTTTTTTTTCTGAGACAGAGTCTTGCTTTGTTGCCCAGGCCAGAGTGCAGTGGCACCATCTCGGATCACTGCAACCTCCACCTCACAGGTTCAAGAGATTCTCCTGCCTCAATCTCCCAAGTAGCTGGGATTACAGCTGCCTGCGACCACGCCCGGCTAGTTTTTGTATTTTTAGTAGAGATGGGGTTTCATCATGTTAGCCACGCTGGTTTCGAACTCCTGACGTCAGGTGATTCGCCCGCCTTAGCCTCCCAAAGTGCTGGGATTACAGGCATGAGCCACTGTGCCTGGCCAGAATCCCATTTTTAACTAACTGAGATAGCAAAATCATCTTTTTCATTCTTTTAGGAAATAGCTGTTGCCAAAGTGAAGGGTGTAGATAATACCTAGTCTTGTTACATAATGGGGATGTGGTTTGCCGAAGAATTTTCTTTATAAAATTGAAGTTTCAAGGGATGTCAGTGTTTATGCCATTTTTCCAGTTCCAAAATTATTCCATTCCATTCTAGAAATTTGAAGTATGTAACTTGAAATCCTTAATAAAATTTGGATTTAATTTTAAAAAAAGAGAGAGAGAGAAAGGGAGTCTCAATATGTCGCCCAGGCTGGCCTTGAACTCCTGAACTCAAGGGATTCTCCTACCTCAGCCTCCTGAGCAACTGGGGCTACGGGTGCACACCACCATGTAATTTTGTTTTTATGTTTTATTTTTACTTATCTGCATTTTCTAATTTTTTATGAGCAATTATAATGTGTGTACTAAAGAAACAAACACTTTAAAAGCTAAATTAAGAAATATTTTTCCTTATTAAAATAGTTTTACAAATACATGAAAATTTTACTTTGCTTTACATCATTTACAAAATATATTTTCACACAACCAGACATCATCCTATTATCTCTACAAAATTATATTTTTGTTTTATAGATAACAAATCTCAGATAATCTGAGCTGAAGTCATCTTCACAAAAGGAAAAGTGACCTAGCACTCTAGGTAACCAAATCTACAGAAACATTTCTTACTTACAGCTCTGAAGTTTCAATATATTTTGCAGTTCCTTCAATCGTGTTACAATATTCTGTGGCAAATTTGGTAATAAGCTGGAGTAAAGTAGCACTTTTATCATCCACGGGTTCACCGTAGCTATTTAGAAGAGACTGATACTGAGCAGCTAGAACATTTATTCTTGTTTTCAACTCTGGTAAGCAATCTCTGATGTGATGCATCAGTAACCTAAAAAAGGTTTTTAGAAAGGAAGGATTTAAAAGTAAAATAAGTCAAATTTTTAAAATGGGGAAAACCTATCAAATAATTTGTCCTGGCAAATGTGATACTGTGAAATACATATTTGGTCTTTGTCTTCATTTCCTGGCAGTCAGCTCCTAAAATCCTTGGACTCTCCAAAAGCATAAGAGTGTTTAGAGTGTCTTTGCATGTTAATGAGATGACTGGTAGCTAGATAGCTTCAGGATGGGAGCTGGTCACCAGAACAGCCTCAGAAGAAGGGAGAGAGGCCAAAGGTTGAGCTGATCACCAGTGGCCAATGGAGTTTCCATAAAAACTCAAAAGGACGCAGTTCACGGAGTCTTCAGAGAGTAGAACACATGAAGGTTCCCGGAGTGTGGTGTGCCCAGAGAGGGCACGGAAGCTCCACATTCCTTCCCACATGCCCAGCCCTGTGCATCTCTTCATCTGGCTATTTACCTATATCCTTTCTAATATGCTTTATAGTAAATGGGTATATGTTAAGTAGTGTTTCCCTGACCTCTGTGAGCCACTCTAACAAATTAATCAAACATGAAACGGGAGTCATGGGTACCCTGACTTATAGTCCATCAGTCAGAAACACAGGCTACAATGTGTGCTTACAACTAGCATCTGACTTGGGGGCAGTCTTGTGGGACTGAACCCTCAAACTGTGGGAGCTGACGCTATCGCCAGGTAAATAGTGTTAGCATTGAATTAAAGGACATTCAGCTACAATCCCCTGGAGAATTCCTTGCTTGATGTATGGGGAAAACTCCCCATGTATCTGCTCTCAGAAGCATTATGTGCCATACTGATTAACTGTGTGTAAATAGGAAAAAAACAATTTGTATTCGTTTTTCCTAAATCATAAAAGGAAAAAAAATGCAAATTATTTTCATATTACTGCAGTTACCACAGAGAAAGCAAGCCACTCAATCAATTCTTCCTATATAATTTTGGTTTCATTGACTTGTCATTTACAATTAGTAACCAGCAAAGTAAAAATCAACCTTATTAAGATCCAAATCTATCAGTCTTTAAGGAATAAAAGTAAGAGAAAATGGCTTCCACTTCAGTCATTTATAAATAATCTAGAAACATCTTCTAGTCCCCCACCATCAATGAGTATTCAGAATCCAACGTATACAACTTAAGTTATTTCTACAGTGAATAGGAATAAAAGACATTCTATTTCTTTGTTTTTCCATCTCCCTTCCCTGGTAAATAAAAGACATTCTAAGTTAAGAATAGATAATGTGAAAATTACAAATTTTAATGCAGTTGCTGAAATGCAAAGTGCAAATGAAGTCATCTCTAGTTGTATCCACAAAACTAAATTAACTGTCAAAATTTTCATAATTAAAACATCTTAAAATCACTTGAACATTCATTCTAGACTACATGATGATGTAATGTCAACCACCCCAATAAAAATAGAGACATCTACTCTTCAGGAACCTACTATATAAGAAACCATAAGTGAAGCTGTTAGGAACAGCATGAAAATGTAAGGAACTGAAAATGAACCCTCTCAGACACCTATTGGTAAAAACAAACACATCTCATTTCCAAAAGGTAAAAAAAATTACCTGTTTAGAGTCCTAGCAAGATACTTTGTTCCATTTCTATTGGCCAGAGATGGATATTTCTTTTGAAGAAAAGCATACTCATCACGGATTGAATCAGTTACACTCTTCTTGTTGTTAATATCTAGCTGGCTCCTGAGGTTGAAAAAATTACAAAACTATTCAGCTTAATGGTTGTCCTCTTCCTACCTCAGATGATGACAGCACCAGCCATTATTCTCTAATACCTGACAGGGACTGTTTTATTTAATTCTCACAATAATTTTATGTGACAGGTATTACTACCCCATTGTATAGCAAGGAACTGAGGCTCACAGAGACTAACTTACCCAAGGTCACACACTAACTGGCATAGCCAAGACTTGAACTAAGTGAATTATAAGTAACTAGTGCCTAAATAGAGTAGGCCTCATTATTACCATTAACTATAGACAAAAACAATAAGTAACAGGTATAGACAGGTATAAAAACATAAGAGTATCTTAGTCAACTGTATATTTTATCCATGCCAGGGAACTAATTTCGCCCAAAAATAATTAAGTTAATTTGAAGAACAATCATCTACAAATAATGAACAGTGTTGCGCCACCTCCTTGCCTGAAAAAAGAGACAGTTGGAATTGACAGTGGGGATGGGAGAATGACAGGAGGGATGGGATGGAAGGACATTAAAATAGAAGCAGACAACTGGAATGGATCTTATATATGAGGTAGTAAAAACATTTTCATTTTCTAAAGGCTTGAGACCCAAAGACATTAGGTGTCATTTAAACCTACATTGTATCTAGTTTATGGAAGAACTGGGACTAGAACTCAGATTTCATGATAATTTCAGGGTTTCCTAGCATATGAAGGCTTTGGACTAAAAGAGAGATTCATCCGAGTCCAGCTCTTTCACTACCCATGTGACTTTTGGTTAAATGTATAACCTGAGGTTTCTGATTATAAAATAGACATCAACACCTACCTCAGGGGATGCTGTGAGGATTCCAAGAGATACCATTTGCAAATTGCTCACAGTAGAGTGTCTAAAACGTAATTAGACACTCAATAGAGTGTCTAAAACATAATTAGACACTCAATAATAGTTTCCTTTTTCCAATTTTTAATACCAACTATTTATAATTAGGATACCTTTAATAAAATTTCTCCAAGTCACATCCTGGCAATTACACAAAATCACTAATGCTAGGGATTAAACCAATCTATTAAAATCCTGCCACCTTAAACTCTTTCTCGACTGTGTATACATTAGGTAATTTTTCCCTTACCCAGCACCTCCTCATACATTGCTTAACATGATAGGCAAGAATTCTTAAAGCCTGGCTATTACAACATTTCTTCCAGTTTGTGGTATTGCTTACTTTAGAAACATTTTCCATTAAAAATTTCTACGGGGGCAGGCACAGTGGCTCATGCCTGTAATCCTAGCACCTGGGAAACCAAGGTTGGAGGACTGCTTGAGCCCAAGAAGTCGAGACAAGCCTGGGCAACATGGCAAGACCTTGTCACTACAAAAAAAATTAAAAATTAGCCAGGTGTGGTGGTACACACCTGTAGTCTCAGCTACTTGAAAGGCTGAAGTGGAAGGATCACTTGAGCCCAGAGGTCGAGGCTACAATAAGCCACAATCACGCCACTGCATTCCAGCCTAGGCAACAGAGACACCCTGTTTCCCAAAAAAAAAAAAAAATTTTTATCTCTTTTCTCCCTTTAGGGCAATTGATTCTTTAGCAATACCAAGATCATAGTAAAAGGGAGAAAAAATACAGGACAGTATCACATTTCAAACAGATTTTAGAAATTCAGACTTGCTCTGAAGTGAGAATGCTACCAATTCTTATCCCATTCTAACTGCTAACCTGTTAACTACTCCAATTATTCCAAGTTTGACTGGAATAACCCTTCCCATCAATACATCCATGGCATCGGTACCCGCATCCATGAGATCAAGTTTAGTGATTACAGCTAGGGTTCTGCGACCTGGTAAATGCAAAAAGAGAAAAAGGCAAAGAAAAGAAAGAAAGAAAATGATCCATTAAATAAAACTATTAAGCATTAATAAAGGAAAACCCTCATCTATAATCGCACTTAGTATTACCTCTGTCATCATTTTGGTAATGCCTTTCTTACCAGTACTTTTTAAAAAATAATTTTAAACATTGTGTACAATTTTTAAAAACATTTTTGCCAGGTGTGGTGGCTCATGCCTGTAATTCCAGCAGTTTGGGAGGCCAAAGCGGGCGGATCACCTGAGGTCAGGAGTTCGAGACCAGCCTGACTAACATGGTAAAACCCCATCTCTACTAAAAATACAAAAATTAGCCAGGCGTAGTGGTAGATGCCTATAATCCCAGCTGCTCGGGAGGCTGAGGCAGGAGAATTGCTTAAACCCGGGAGGCGAAGGTTACAGTGAGCTGAGAGCATGCCATTGCACTCCAGCCTGGATGATAGAGCAAGACTCCGTCTCACAAAAATATAGATATAGATATAGATATGGATATAGATATATAGATATATAGATATAGATAGTATATATAAAAAAATAGTTTTTTCACATGCAATTTTTTGTTGACTCTTAGGGCTATTTTGTAAGCATTTAAAAAATCTATATAAAATTTACATCCAGGTGATATGGCCCATGCCTATAATCCCAACACTTTGGAAGGCCAAGGCGGACAGATTGCTTGAGCCCAGGAGTTCAAGACCAGCCTGGGCAAAGTGGTGAAACTCTGTCTCTACAACAAATAGAAAACTTAGCAGGGTATGGTAGTCCTAGCTACAGGTGAGGCTGAGGTGGGAGAACTACCTGAGCCCAAGAAGTCAAGGCTGCAGTGAGCCGTGATTGCACCACTGCACTCCAGCCTGGGCAATGGAATAAGACCCTGTCTCAAAAAACAAAAATTAAAATAAAAATATTGACTCCTTTTTGGTGTACAGTTCTAAGAGTTTTGACAAATGCCAAGAGATATTTCACAACCAACTCAAGACACTGCCGCCCCCCACCAAATTTTCTTATGCTAACCAATCAAACCAATTTTCCATCCCTAGTTTTGCCTTTTCTAGAATGTTATATAAACGAAATCAGATAGTACATAACCTTTTGAGTCTGGCTTCTTTCATTTAGCATAATGCAGTTGAGATTCATCCATGTTCTTGTCTATTAATAGTCCGTTCTTTTTTATTGCGGAGTAGTGTCCCATTGTATGGAATGTACTATATTTTAGTTTCACTCCTCATCTGAGAAATATGTGAGATGTTTCCAGTTTTTGGAAATTATGAATAAAGATGCTGTAGACATTTGTATATAGTTTTTATATGAACACTGGTTCTCATTTAACATGGTTAAACACCTAGGAATGGGACTGCTAATTTAACTTTACAAGAAACTGCCAGACTTGTTTCCCAAAATGACTATACCACTCCCACCAGCAATGTATGAGTTCAATTGCTCTGCATAGTGTACAATTTTTAGTCATAAGGATTTTTCTTTTTTTTTTTTTTTTTTTGTGCAGTGGTACAATCTCGGCTCACTGTAACCTTTGCCTCCTGAGTTCAAATGATTCTCATGTCTCAGCCTCCCCAGTAGCTGGGATTACAGGCATGCACCACCATGCCCGGCTAATTTTTGTATTTTTAATAGAGATGGGTTTTCACCATCTTGGCCAGGTTGCTCTGGAAATTCTGGCCTCAAGCGATCCGCTCACCTCAGCCTTCCAAAGTGCTAGAATTACAAGTGTAAGCCACCACACCAAGCATTTTTCTGTATTGTTCCAAATCAACAAAATCATCCTTTTTAATTATTTCATATTTTACTGTTAAAATTTACTTAATCCTTCCAACTGTTGGTCGTATTAAGTTGTTTCAAAATTTTAATACTATAAATAATACTAGGCCAATTATTTCCTTATGATGTATTACTAGATTAAGATTAGTAATCAAGCCAGGTGCAGTGGCTCACTCCTGTAATCCTAACACTTTGGGAGACTGAGGCGGGCAGATCGCTTGAGCCCAGGAGTGCGAGGCTGCAGTGAGGCATGATTGTGCCACTGCACTCCAGGCCTGGGCAACAGAGTAAGACCTTACATCCAATACAAAAAAAAGATTAGATTAAAAATACTACAATATTTATGGCTCGAGGGTCAGTTTAAAATAGAGTTAATACATATAAAATGCTTAACAGGTTTTTTTTGTTTGTTTTTTTACGAAGGTCTGGCTCTGAGCCCAGGCAAGAGTGCAATGGCATGATCTTGGCTCAGTGCAACCTCTGCCTTCCAGGCTCAAGCCATCCTCCCACCTCAGCATCCCAAGTAGCTAGGACCACAGGCCAGTGCCACCATACCCAGCTAAATTTTTTTTTGTATTTTTTATAGAGATGGGGTCTCATTTTGCTGCCCAAGCTGGTGTCAAACTCCTGAGCTCAAGTGATCCACCAGCCTTGCCTCCCAAAGTGCTGGTATTACGGGCATGAGCCACTGAGCCCAGCCTACTTTAAATAATAAAAATAAATGTAAATAAACTCTTTGATAAAGTTTATCTTTTACTTTAACTGAAGTGAACATTATTTACTCAAATGGTAAAAAAAATTTTCTTAAAAACTTGAAATATAAAATTTTGGGGCCAGGCGCAGTGGCTCACACCTGTAATCCCAGAACTTTGGGAGAACGAGGCGGGCAGATCACAAGGTCAGGAGATCGAGACCATCCTGGCTAACATGGTGAAACCCTGTCTCTACTAAAAATACAAAAAATTAGCCGGGCGTGGTGGCTGGCACCTGTAGTCCCAGCTACTCGGGAGGCTGAGGTAGGAGAATGGCGTGAACCCGGGAGGCAGAGCTTGCAGAGAGCCAAGATCACGCCACTGCACTCCAGCCTGGGTGATAGAGCAAGACTCTGTATCAAAAAAAAAAAAAAAAAAGTGTTAAAGTGACCCTGCTTATGGGATTTTTTATTGGCAGTCTTAGCACTATTTCATATCAAATTTTTATTTGAAATTATTCTTCAAAGCAGGGTAAGAAAAACACGACACAACCTTCAGACCCTCTAAATAGTAAGGTGAAAAAAATGGTTTCTATATGAGGCCATGCACACATTTGTTAGCAACAATAGTAACCACTCTCTTACAAGCCAGCATTTTATACATGCTACGAGATGTGCACTACATCATTAGTCAAGCATCAGTGACCCACAGTGTGAACTAATCCTTGGGGTTAAAATGCTTCATGAAAGGATTTTACCTTCATTTCTAAAAATCCCCTTTGCCTTGAGCATGTCTAAATGTTCTCTACCTCTGCAGAATGTAGATACCATAATTCTCTACTGTACCATAATAATCTACAATGATTATCTACTGTGTTATTTTTTTTAAAGAGTCTATGTTGCCCAGGCTGACTTTGAACTCCTGACCTCAAACAATGCTCCCATCTCAGCCTTCTGAGTAGCTGGGACCACAGGCACATGTGACCACACCTGGCTATGTTATTTACTCTTAAAAGCCAGCCATTCAAATACCTAAGTTGCAAAACAAGAAATCCTTTTTGCAAAGCCACTGTATTATTTTAAAATTATTAGGTAACCATTACAAATAAAGATGTGAAATATTTTTGCCTAGTCTGTATAGCAATTTAAAACCTTATTTTCCATCAGAATTTCTATTTTTATAAACAAAAATAGGAAAGCATTATCTTTTAAATTTGTATTAACAACTAGAGATACTGTTTTTAAAGAGAAAAATTCCTTTCTCAAGGGTAGATTTACCATTGTAAAATAAGCATCTCATTAAATATTAACATCTGTCCTTACCATCTGGATCTACCTCTCTTGAAATTTTAAGTGCCTCTGATGTTGCCATATCTGTATTAGCAGCAGTGACAGCGAGGATAATGGAATTTGGGTTACTGATGAACCGAAGAATGAGCTCTCTGATTTGAAGCTCAATATCCTTAGGTTGATCACCTACAGGCACCTAAACCAAACAGAGATGAGCAAGGAACTAATAGTTAAAAATCAACTCCACTTTTTTACCCACATTTAATCCACAGAATATAGGTATAGCCATTTACAAATAGTTAAAATAAAAATAAAGACATTAATAATATACTACAGTGGTATTTATGATTCTGGTAATGTGTCGAGTCTCAAACTGTAACTCTTGCAAATATCAAAAGTTAATTTAATACAATCCCCTGTTAAGAAGTGGTCAGTGTGGACTGGCTAGATACAAATTCATTCATTCATTCATTCATTCAATTATCAAGTGTTTACTGGCAGCCTACTCTATTTCAGGCTCTTTTCTGAACGTGATTTCAGGTCATGTCAGATTATGTTACAGTAGCGAATTTTAAAAAGACCAAACTTCCTGTCTTCATAGAACTTATGTTTTAGTAATAACAGGCATATAATAAACAAAAACATATATATAGTATCCAGATGGTGGTAAGGGCTATGGAAAAATAAGGCAGAACAGCAGGCTAGGGAATGATTAGAGAAGATTATGATATATTTTTTTTTGATACAGGGTATCACTCTATCACCTAGGCTGGAGTGCAATGGTGCGATCATAGCTCACTGTATCTTTGAACTCCTGGGCTCAAATGATCCTCCTGCCCCAGCCTCCCAAAGTGCTAGAACTACAAGCATAAGCCACTGCACCTGGCCATTAGGATTATGATTTTAATGTTTTAAATTGGTTTATGTTTTTAAATACAGTAATCAGGGAAACTTCACTGAGACAACTGACACTTAAGAGAATGAGCAGAAATTAAGCCAATAAGGGAGAGGTACATACAGATATATGGGGGAAAAACAGTCCAAAGAGAGTGAACAGTGAGGGCAGGAGGCTGAAGCAAGAGGAGTTAGGAGAAGAATAGGGACGTACCAAGTAGATACTTCAGATCTCTGTAAAAACTTGGGCTTTTACTCTGAGTGAAATGGGAGAAGTTTTAAGTCAAGGAATGACAAGCAACTGGAGAGGTTTTGAGCCAAGGGATGACACAATCAAATTTTCACTTTAATAGTATCACTGTCTACTAAGATGAGATCATGAGGAAGACCTATTATTTATTATTGTGCAGTAATCTAGGTGGCATGATAGTGGCTAGATTAGGATAGTAGCTATGAATTTATAAAACATGATTGAGTATTGGATATACTATAAAGGTAGGAAGAGCCAAGAGGATTTGCTGGCAGGAAGTGGGATGTGGGATAAATTTGTATCAAGGATGACTACAAACTCTGACTAAGCAATTGGCAGAATGGAGTTGCCATTTATTTATCATTTATTTAGAGACAGGGTCTCACTCTGTTGGCCAGATAGAGTGCAGTGATGCAATCATAGCTCACTGTAGCCTCAAATTCCTGGGCTCAAGCAATCCTCTTGCCTCAGCTGGGACTACATGCATGCACCACCCTGCCCGACTAATTTTTGTACTTTTTGTAGAGACATGGTCTCCCTATGTTGCCCAGGCTGGTCTCGAACTCCTGGGCTCAAAGAATTCCTCCCACCTTGATCTCCCAAAGTGCTGGGATTACAGGATAAGCCACCACACCAAACAGAGATGGGCAAGGAACTAATAATTAAAAATCAACTCAGCTTTTTAATGAGTTGCCAATAAATGGCATGAGTTGCCATTTATTGCAATGAGGGAAGACTACAGAAGGACCAAATCTAGTTGAGGAACAGGTCAGGAATTTGGTATTAGAGTTTGAAATGTCTATTAGACATTTAAGTATATATGTTGAATAGCAACTAGATACACAAGTCTGGAGATATTTGAATACCATCAATATACAGAGCCTTATGTAGTTAAAGCCATAAAATCTGATGAAATCATCAAGGGGAAAGTGTACCTAGAGAAAACAAGAGGTCCACAAACTGAGCTCTGGGGCACTTACTGTTTAGACATTGGGGAGATGAGAAGAAACAGCAAAAGAGACTGAAAAGGAGTGGCCAGTGAGACTGGAGATAAACCTGTAGAGTGTGGTATCCTGGAAGCCAAGTAAAGAAAGTGTTTCAAGGAGAAAGGAGGGCTCAACGTTATCAAATGCTGCTAACAGATCAAAGTGATTGCAAAAAGAAGCTGATTATTCTCATATGGGATGTCAAGGAAGTGAAAACAACCTGGCCAAATCTACAACTATTCCTTCCTTACCTTGGTCATTCCTGGCAAATCCACAAGTGTCAAATTGACAACGTTGGGTGAAAAAATCTTAAGATGAATTGGTTCAGGGCTTACTCCCTAGAAATAAATTTCAAAATATTATATAAAAATCACATTAAAATTTCAATGAACTATGAAGTAATAAACTTCAAGTACATAGACATTAATGCTTTTAAAAATGAATTAAGTAATGATCCCAAAAACTTTTTTTAACAATCAAAACCTGATGAAACACATGGGAAATTAGGTAGCAGCCATATTAACAGGTTATAAGCCTACCTCCACCCCTGTATCATATTATATACACATGTATTATATACCATGTATTATTTTACATTCTTTTCTCTTGATTATAAACATACACCTTTCCCCTTTTTTTTGAGACAAGTTCTCACTCTATTACCCAGGCTGGAGTGCAGTGGTGTAATCATGGCGCACACTGCAGCCTCAAAATCCTGGGCTCAAGCAATCCTCTTGCCTTAGCCTCCTGAGTAGCTGGGACTATAAGGTGTGTACCACCATGCCCAGGTAATTTTTTAAAAATTTTTTGTAGAGACAGGGCATTACAATGTTGCCCAGGCTGGCATATACCATTCCTTAAACATGTTTAATAGATTTAGCACTGAATAAAAGAATAACGTATTCCTCACTATCCAAATGTATGAGGCTCCAAGTTCAGAAGGTAAGGCATAGATAACAAGTTGTCCAAATCAGCTTGGTTCCTGATCTTTGAATATCAAGTGGCAAGAATGTGTATGGTAAGAGATTCCTCAAGAAGTTTATCTAAATCTTTAATGTCTAGTAAGAATTTGGATAGTGAGAGATACATGTATTTTCTCTCCTGTAGACTAAGATTACTGTGTAGGCTCCCTCCTCTTCACCACTGGCCCTCTGCAAGTTTTAGGATTAAATCAACTACATGTAAAAAGACACTTATGAGATGTTTATACCCCATCTTTGTACATGCCCTTCTTTACCCTTTAATATATCCTCTCATCAACTGTTTATCCACCTTACGTTTTCCCTCATTAACCCACTGAAAATTCTAATTTGCCAGCAAGTTTTTAATATCCTTTACTCCATGTTCCCTATACAATTATATTTGCTATTTTAGATTACTTTGTGCTACTTTTTCATTTTAAATACTGCAGTGTTCCAAAGCCAACAGATGTCAATACCTGGCATACCTATTTAGGTTGTATATTTCTCAGGACCTTTATTGCCATGGCATTCCCCTATCATGTCCAATACAAAGCTTTGCCCAATGCCTTTACAACTCCAATCTCATAGACATTTTAAATCCTTCAGGGCTTTATGTTAGGCATATGCAGTCATTTACATATTTTGACATAAAAATTATATAAGATCAAAGTATCATTTACTTCATTACATAAGTGATTTGGGAAAGAAGAGATGTTTCATAGATTTGGGGTTGGGGGACTTTTCATCTTTTAGACACTGCGGATGAAAAGCTGCTAGGTAAGTAAATTATATCCTCAACATAAATTAAACATCTTGTAGGTATACAGACTCAATCTTTAATGACATTCAGTTTAGTTAACTAAAAACATTTTTGAATCACCACAACACTCTAAATTCTGGTACTGTGTAAAATTACCACCAATTGCTGAGTTCAGTAAGTAAATGGGGACTGTAGGAGAGATAATTCAGACTGATGTTATGATCAGTAACATTCCAAAAGCCAAAAATATCCCTGATATAATTAGAGGAATGATGACAAGCTAATCTAGTTTCTGGCCACTTTTCCAACCCCTTCTACACAACATGGTTTCTAGAAATTCAGGGAAGTATGGCAGCAGTAGCACTAACTCAAAGGTAACCAGCCTAGAGTTCAATAATGGACAAACGTCAGTCAGTCACTGTATAACAGCAACAAATACCTTGAACAGTCATAAAGAGTTAACATGACTCTAAAAATGCCTTTCTGTCAGGAAATAATCTTTTAGCACAGTAACTGGCAGATACAAGGGTTCAATATTTGTTGAATATTAGTACTAAGCTAGGGCCTAAATGTGCCTCTGGATAATGTAAGAATGGAGCTAAGAATAAAAAGGAAGGGAAATAAAAATTTAAAGAGATATATGTAAAAATGTAAAGAGAAAAATAAGAGGAATAAAGAAGAGAGAAGACAGAAGACAGCAGGATTCAGGCAAGGGAGTGACAGTACGTAGTGTCAAGATTAACAGTATCTTAGATACCTAACTTACTTTACATTGTCACAATCTCAGAAAATAAGAAAATAACCAGTTGCTAATGTATTACTTTTCATTTTCACTAAAAAAAAAAAAAAAAAAAAAAAAAAAAAACCCAATGTGCCTCTCTTTGCTTTCATAAGCAAATCTAGCCACACACAGGCAAGAAAAAGAACTCCTCAAAAGATATAAATAAGTGATACAATGCTTCCTGAGTTGGAGTACAATCAATCCTTCAGAAAAAGATAACTTATTGTAGCAATATTAAGTAGAATTATATAATAATGTGGTATGTACATGACAGGAACAAGAATAAACATCTAAATAAAATACCTGATTTATATGAAAGCTTTAAGAAAGAAAAGGGATTTTAAGCAAAGTTCTACATATTTGTGAAAATACTCCATTTGTTTCAAAGTCCATTATGAATTTTCAATGTCCATCGCTTCTCGGCCTTTTGGCTAAGATCAAGAGTATGAATTTACAATGCCCTTCACATATTATCTACAGAATACCTCAATTATATATTTACTGATGCTTATGCCTTCTAGCTCTAAAAAGATGCCTACCTTATTATTTCCTGAAATTCTTTCTGTTTCATTTTCAATTTCTTGTCGAATTTCATCAAAATCCGTGTAAAGCTAAAAGTTTTCGAAATAAAAAAGCATAATATTCAAAATAAGATCAAAAGTTCTTAAGTTGGAGGGGAAGTCCATATACTTCAAGGATGTCTATGTATTTGCTTCAGAGAATAAATAAATTCAAATGAATACATATCATTTTCTGAGCTAAGGATTCATAGTTTTTTTATGAGTTGTTTTTTGTTTGTTTGTTTGGTTTTTTTTTTTTTTTGAGACAGGGTCTGACTCTGGCATAATCATGGCTCACTACAGCCTCAACCTTACATCCTCAAGCCATCCTCCTGCCTCAGCCTTCCAAGTAGCTAGGACTACAGGTGCATGCCACCATGCGAGGCTAATTTTTTTAATTTTTACAGAGACAGGATCTCCTTATATTGCCCAGGCTGGACTCGAACTCCTGGGCTCAAGTGATCCACCCATTTTAGCCTCCCTAAGTACTGGGATTACTTGCATGAGCCACTATGCCTGGCCATTATGAACTTTTCAAAGCTTCCTGATCCCACAACAATTAAGAATCACCAAATCACAGAGAAAATCAGCCTCAATTTCAAGTGTTTTCCAATAAACTGTGGTTGGAAACATTACTAAGATTTATTTTATAAGGAATAGTTATAGTTACTTCAAAATAACTTAATTGCCAATGATTAGAAACTAAATTATCAAGTATTCATACAAAATATTATTTTCAACATTATTTCATTATACGCTTGTGTGATTACCTTATTTTTGGTGTGAAGAAATTTACCCCATTCTTCTGCTTCCACCCCTGGAAAAAGAAAAACTCATTTATTAGAAACTTAGGAAACTACTGTTTATCTTTAGGAATTCAAAAAGGCAACATAATAAAACACTTGTTAACTTGTATTTAATTCTGCCATTAAGTACAAGTTAACAAGTATTTTAAAGTCTGCTAAATTATATTTTTCTAAAATTGTATTTTCTGCTAAATTATATTTTAAAAATTGTATGGTGTATTTCAAAAACATGACCAACTTCAGGCAGAGCTGCTCACATGCCTTCCCACCAGCTGAAATCTAGATTTTGCAAATAAAATTATTTCTCTTCATTTTTTTGGTGAAGTTATATGACAGTAAAAGGAATATTCTTTAGTTTTAAACATCTTACATATAAAAGCAGTTTTCTGACAAAAGTAAAGTTAGGGGCTAAGAAGAAAAATTAAGAATCCCACTGAGTAGTGCAAAAAACATATGTAACAGATTTAACACATATGACTCAAGGAAAAATTTTACAATGTGTCAATGAAACAGCTAATTCTTCAGTTCTTTTTAAAAATTTGGTTTCCTGTTGGTTACCTGTAGAGTCACAATTTGCTGTTCCTTTAAAGAGCTCTCTCATTATTATAGAGCTAGCTGCTTTGTAATTTACACACACTTTCAAGGTGATTTTCCCCCAGGGTCAAGACTTTTCCCTTGGAACTGGAGGCAGGAAAGAAATAAAATGGAAGAAAAGAAAAAACAAGAACCCTGGTATACGCAGCGTAAGGAGTTGCCACCCTCCATTAGTTTCCAGTCATAGGTCTGTTCCTCTTGTACTTGCTGAAAGAGGAAAATAGATTCACTGTTGCACTGTGTGAAGTAGTCTAAAACTTGGAGAGCAAGATACATTCTGTTTTTCCTAGAGAAACTAGAACTGTTTAATTGTGGAAAGATAATCTAACTTTAATCTCCTCCAAACACAGCTGTTTTGCTTTTGTCAAATTTAGAGAAGGTTAAAATATCTTAATAAGTTTATTGAATAATGCATATCAGCCACCTGAAGTCTAAATAAAAATGATTGTAAGATATTCAGATAAATAGAAGAGTGAGTCAATGCTTTGGTGGGATAAAGGTAAATAAAACCGGATCCTTTTTGCAGATAAAATGCTCACCTACTTGTAGCTTAGTACCTTCTTCCAAGAAGTCTCATTGGAGGACTGGAGTAATCTAGGTGAACAGAACTCACAAAATGCAAGTACTACATACCAAAGAGCTGTTTCTACTTTATCTTATTATATTTAAAAAGGCCTGACTTCACAAGCACATCTTCAAAAATAAAAATAAAATAAATTACATTCACCACCAAAAAAGCTTGCATTTTGATGCAATGCCAAAAAAATAACAAGAACCACTAAAACCTGCAATCAATGTGGATGGGCAAATAAAAATGGAAGAAAAAAAAATGCACACAGCCTGTAATAGTATATAAGCACACATGCAGGCATAAGAGAAAAAAAGGGTCAAAAGCAAATGGATAAAGGAAACCTTTAGAAAGGTGTCTTGAGTTTTTCCATGTAGCAGGGTCTGTAGTTAAAGAGAAACAGCACAGAATAAGTTTAGTGCTTATCCCTAAAATTTTAAACCTTATTAAAAATTCAAATGTGCAGAAACCTGATCACATTTCAAATGCACATAGCATTCAATCATTCAAAATTTACAACTAGAATTAGAGGGACGTATATAATATTTGTAAGTCACAGAAACAAAGCATATTGCTTGCCATAACTTTTTTAGGAAAAAACCTTTCCAATATAATTAGCTATATCTGCCTTGTCTGAAGGTAGTTATCTCAATTGATTGTTCAGTCAGTTACAGATGGAACTCCTTGTTCTACTCTTTCCCCCCTTCTCACTACTGCACTTGACTAGTCTAAAAAATAAAAATTAAAATTTTTAAAATAATAAAAAAGTTATGTCACCACTGTTTCTAACTCTGACACAAACGAAGCACAATCAATCCACTATTCAAAAATTTGGGACAGGTGTGGGGCTCACACCTGTAATCCCAGCACTTTGAGATGCCAAGGCAGACTGATCACCTGAGATCAGAAGCTCGAGACCAGCCTGGCCAACATGGCAAAACACCGTCTTTACTAAAAATACAAAAATTAGCTGGGCCTAGTGACACACACCTGTAATCCCAGCTACTCGGGAGGCTGAGGCAGGAGAATTGCTTGAACCCAGGACGTTTCAGCGAGCCAAGATCACTGCGCCACTGCACGCCAGCCTGGGCAACATAGCAAGACTCTGCCTCAAAAAAAAAACTTTGCCTGAGATATCTGATAACCTACTATGGGAAAAGATAAACTGCCTGATTTTTAAAAATCTACAAAATATACTACATACATCTTTCAAAACCTTAAAAGTTAGTTAAGTATATGTAAGTATTTGCCCCATTGCCTAAGACTGGACTGTATAAGGGTATTTTACTTGAAACATATATTGGATTTAATAGAACACTGCAGAAAGTTAACTCTTCACCTTTGTGGACTCAACCCAAAGGGAGACTACTACATGTATCATAGCACCTTATGCAGAAAAATTAATCCTATCTCTTTCCTTTAATTCTGATGTATAATTTTACTGCTTTTTTGAGGGGGCAACTGATTGCTTTTACAAATAGGTTACTTAAAGAAATAGGGGTAATAATTCAAATTATACCAAGATCTTAAGCATTATTCTGTGAAACAGGTATGTCTGCTTTTTTTTTTTTTTCTGAGATGGAGTCTTGCTCTGTTTCCCAGGCTGGAGTGCAATGGCACGATCTCGGCTCACTGCAACTTCCACCTCCTGGGTTCAAGTGATTCTCCTGCCTCAGCCTCCCGATTAGCTAGGATTACAGGCACCCACCACCACGCCCAGCTTATTTTTGTATTTTTAGTAGAGATGACGTTTCACCATGTTGGCCAAGCTGGTCTCAAACTCCTGACCTCAGGTGATCCACCCGCCTCGGCCTCCCAAAGTGCTAGGGTTACAGGCATGAGCCACCACGCCCGGCCTATGTTTGCATTTTTTAAAAAGAAAACAAAAAAGCTTTTGCTTTAGTTCAACAACTTTTCTCTCCAAAATAAATTTTTTTTTTTTTCACATTTTTTTTTCCAATTTCTACTGATACTGTTCAGAAGCATCATATATAGCACAATTTTGGCCTTTAATCAGCATGCTACTTTTGGATTTTGTCTCAAAGGAAAGCTGAGGAAAGCCTGATTTATTTCTTACAAAAATATGAAAGATAACTGTGGAGTTCTGTTCAAACTGAACCACCACTCCACTCTAAAACATAGTTTAGTATTGTTTTTAATAAAATTTTAACGGAAAATTCTTTCACATTGGCAGAAGGGGCAAGCTGAGATGACCATAAATGTACATATTGACACCTCAGTTATCTATCCCACAGTTGACAGAACGAAGAATCCTATGCTAAATAAATTTCCTGATAGTTGAATTATACATATTAAACACTAAAATGTTTTACTTTAGCCAGTTTTGATGGAGCTACATCTAAAATGGATTATACTTCTCCATGTCATCTTAGAATGTACTACTCAATCTATTATTGGTAACCTAGGTCTTTGTCATGTATCTAAGCCTTTACTGGCTAAAATCCCTACACAAAATGTTAGTAACTGATTCCTTCTTTTTTTTTGGAAAGTTAATGTTTTCCTCCCTTTCTTTTTTTTTTTTTTTTTTGAGACGGAGTCTCGCTGTGTCGCCCAGGCTGGGGTGCAGTGGCGCCATCTCGGCTCACTGCAAGCTCCGCCTTTCACGCCATTCTCCTGCCTCAGCCTCCGAGTAGCTCTACAGGCGCCCGCCACCACGCCCGGCTAGTTTTTTGTATTTTTAGTATTATCAGGGGCTGTCACCTCGTGATCCACCCGTAGTTCACACTCTTCTAGCTAACTATATTGTTTATCTGCTTCATGGTTTCTAATTTTCTCTGGGTTAGGATGATTTATGATATGCTAGAATTGGTTGTTTTTTTTTTTTTTTTTTTTTTTTTTGAGACGGAGTCTCGCTCTGTCGCCCAGGCTAGAGTGCTGTGGCCGGATCTCAGCTCACTGCAAGCTCCGCCTCCCGGGTTCCCGCCATTCTCCTGCCTCAGCCTCCCAAGTAGCTGGGACTACAGGCGCCCGCCACCTCGCCCGGCTAGTTTTTTGTATTTTTTAGTAGAGACGGGGTTTCACCGTGTTAGCCAGGATGGTCTCGATCTCCTGACCTCGTGATCCGCCCGTCTCGGCCTCCCAAAGTGCTGGGATTACAGGCTTGAGCCACCGCACCCGGCCTTAGAATTGTTTATTCCAAGGATAAAGAAGCTCTGATGAAAAACGAAGGAACTGTCTATCCTAGAATAAAACATGTGAAATCTAGTACTCAAATTTATATAATCTATATTGTGTTTGGGGTAGTTGCCATTTTAGGCAAATGTGTATACAAAATCAGCACTAAGCTTGGAAAAAAACAATAGGTAGGCAGATGTACTGACCAACCACTAAGAGGAGACATCAACAAAACATAGTGGGCACAGGCCGGGCGTGGTGGCTCACGCCTGTAATCCCAGCACTTTGGGAGGCCGAGACAGGCGGATCACGAAGTCAGGAGATCGAGACCATCCTGGCTAACATGGTGAAACCCCGTCTCTACCTAAAAAAAATACAAAAACTAGCCGGGCGAGGTGGCAGGCGCCTGTAGTCCCAGCTATTCCGGAGGCTGAGGCAGGAGAATGGCGTGAACCCGGGAGGCGGAGCTTGCAGTGAGCTGAGATCCGGCCACTGCACTGCAGCCTGGGCGACAGAGTGAGACTCTGTCTCAAAAAAAAAAAAAAAAAAAAAAAAAAAAAAAAAAAAAAAACATAGTGGACATAAAAACAAAGAGATACCAAGGAGCTGACACTTCTATAGCTGAAATGTACACCCTTTTCTAACAAGCACAATTTTATCTAAGGAAACACTGCCCAAAATTCAAATAGTTTCTGAGAGACAGGATATCACGGGCCCTCTCAAGGTGACAGAAGAAAATGAAAGTTAAAAAAAAAAAAGAGAGACAGACCTAATATATACTTTCTTAAGGTCTTAGTTTCAGGTGTTTGGTAAATTTGATGAAATCAGTTAGTGGGGATGAAATTCTATAAGTGTTATTCTATACATTTGAAGGTGAACGCTAGATTAATCCAAAATGATTAAATTCAAGGTTCAGAACTTCAGTAAGTATTAGAGAAATGCAAAGTGATGAATAACATACCCAGAAGCTACCTAATGTAATTAAAATGCTCCCATATATCCACTGGCAATCTATCTAAAAATATTACTTGCAACATCTACAACTACACTAACTTGCTTCAGTGACTAACATTCTAGAGTCATAGCAGATGCTCATGAAGTTTTCTTTCCCCATAAAAAAAAAATTCAACTCATCACCACCAACAGCTCCTACAGTAAATGAAAAAAATCAGACACAGAAATTAAAATAAGTTCAATTTTGTCAATACTATCGTCCTATCTTAAATCAGAATAAGAAGTAGAATAAAACTGCATTGAAAACAGATCTCTGCAGATAAGTAACAGATATGGTACTCTGCTGCAAAAGTAATTTAATAATTAGAGCTATGTTACGGAGTTCTATAAATAAGAAAATCTGAGCCAAATACTGAACTAAATAGGAAGATTAAATACATTACTCTCATTCAACATTTCAAACCTCACTAATATAATTACCACAGGATACATATTTGATAAGCAACTTAAAATCTGCTGATACACACACAGTTTTCCCTAACATATTTTCAATTTAATCAAAAAAGAACGGTTATGAAGGACAATGCCTATTTTCTTCTTCTTCTTCTTTTTTTTTTTTTTTTTGAGACTGAGTCTCACTCTGTCGTCTAGGCTGGAGTGCAGTGGTGTAATCTCAGCTCACTGCAACCTCTGCCTCCTGGATTCAAGTGATTCTTCTGCCTCAGCCTCCTGAGTAGCTGGGACTACAGGCGTGTGCCACCAAATCTGGCTAATTTTTGTATTTTTAGCAGAGACAGGGTTTCACCATATTGGCCAGGCTGGTCTTGAACTTCTGACATCGTGATCTGCACTTTGGGAGGCCACGGCAGGCGGATGACTTGAGGTCAGGAGTTCGAGACCAGCCTGGCCAACAAAGTGAAAGCCTGTCTCTACTAAAAATACAAAAAATTGCTGGGCGTGGTGGTGGGCACCTGTAATCCCAGCTACTTGGCAGGCTGAGGCAGGAGAACGGCTTGAGCCCAGGAGGTGGAGGCTGCAGTGAGCCAATATCGCACTACTGCACTCCAGCCGGGGCAACAGAGTGAGACTCACATCTCAAAAACAAAACAAAACAAAACAAAAACTACTCTTTCTTTACATTAAGAAAGATGCATATTACTTCTCACAGGACTTCTGTTTATGCTACAGCCACTAATTTCTAATTGTCTAATCAATTCATATCTTTTTAAGAACAGATCAAAAATGAAGAGCTGTAAAATAATTCTTATCTCAAATCTGAAATTTACCATTTTCTTCTCCTGTTGTTTTTCGTTTATCTTCTTGTGAAACATGGACGAGTTGCAGAATGAGAGGTCTCCGAGTGACAATTCCAGTACCTCTGGGAAGCAGGTCCCTCCCCACCAGGCTTTCTAGCACTGAGCTCTTTCCACTGCTCTGGAAACAGAATACATACAAGAGCAAAATGAGTTTCTTAACACCTTTTTTTGTTAATTCAATAAACTATATTAACAAACCAGCATACAGAATTGTTTTAATTAGTGCAGAGACTTTTTTTTTTTTTTTTGAAACGGAGGCTCTTATTGCCCAGGCTGTAGTGCAATGACCATGATCTCAGCTCACCGCAACCTCCGCCTCCCGGGTTCAAGCTATTCTCCTGCCTCAGCTTCCCGAGTAGCTGGGATTACAGACATGTGCCACCAAACCTGGCTAACTTTTTGTATTTTTAGTAGAGACGGGGTTTCTCCATGTTGGTCAGGCTGGTCTTGAACTCCCAACCTCAGGTGATCCACCTGCCCCAGCCTCCCAAAGTGCTGGGATTACAGGCATGAGCCACCACACCCGGCCACAGACTTTCTAAATGAAAGATAATTTTATTTCCTATTACATGATCTATTTGTTTTTAAGCCAAAACCAGAAAATAAAAGCCCTGTTTTCCCATAATTTTCCCACCTGTTTTGATACTCGGAGACCAACCAGGTTTCAAAACCTACATAATATTGGTATATATAAAATTATGCCTATAATATGTAGTTATTTTACTGTAAATGGGACAGTAATGCATATCTTTTTCTCTAACCTTCTATTTTTATTAATTATTATCATTACAATGTGTCACTCTATTACCCAGGCTAGATTGCAGTGGTGCGATCACAGCTCATTGCAGCCTTGACCTCCCCAGGATACGGTGATCCTCCCACGTCAGCCTTCCCAGTAGCTGAGACTACAGGCACGCACTACTATACCATTCTAATTTTTGTATTTTGTAAAGGTGGGGCTTTGCCATGTTGCCCAGGCTTGTCTCAAACTCCTGGGTTCAAGCAATCCTCCCACCTCAGTCTCCCAAGTGCTGGGATTACAAGCATGAACCACTGCTCCTGGCCTAACCTGCTTTTATTTTTAATGTAATAATCAGGGATATTGTTCCATATCAATACATTAACTACTTCTGTATCAATTCCCAGCACTTTGGGAGGCTGAGGCAGGCAGATCACCTGAGGTCAGGAGTTCGAGACCAGACTGGTCAACATGGCAAAACCCTGTCTCTACTAAAAATACAAAAATTAGCTGGGCATGGTGGCACGTGCCTGTAATCCCAGCTACTCGGGAGGCTGAGGCAGGAGAATAGCTTAAACCCGAGAGGTAGAGGTTGCAGTGAGCCGAGGTCACGCCATCACACTCCAGCCTGGGCACAGAGTGAGACTCCTTCTCAAAAAAAAGTAATAGTTAAAACAATATTCTACTATGTGTAAAACCAAACCCGAACTGATGAGCATTTAGATGGTTTTTGCTGTTATTAACAATGCTGCAATAAATGTGCTTATACATATAACCTTAGTCACTTATCCTATTACCTCACTAGATTTAGTTCATTTAAGTTAAATTGCTGTGATTGACGAGCATACAGATTTTAAGCATTCATACATACTGCCAGACTGCAGAGAAGATGGCATCAAGCTATATTTCCAACAGTTACCACTTTGTTCAATTTGCTACAGCCCCATCAGTATTAAGCATCGTTGCTTTTTTTTTTTTTTTTTTTTTTTTTTTGAGATGGAGTCTTCTTCTGTCGCCTAGGCTGCTGGAATGCAGTGGCACGATCTTGGCTCTCTGCAACCTCCACCTCCTGGGTTCAAGCAGTTCTCCTGCCTCAGCCTCCCAAGTAGCTGGGATTACAGTCGTGTGCCACCACGGCCAGCTGTTTTGTATTTTTAGTAGAGACAGGGTTCCACCATGTGGGCCAGGCTGGTTTCAAACTCCTGACCTCAAGTCATCTGCCTGCCTCAGACTCCCAAAGCATTGCTTTTTGAATCTTTGCTACTTTGCTAGATGGATACTGACAGCTCATTTAAATTTGCATTCCTTTATTATTGAGGTCAAGCATCCTTTTGTTTAAGGGCTTTCTATATTTCTCCTTTAGTGATTTGCTTATTCGAATACTAGCATTTTATATATTTCTTATTAGTTTATAATAAAGTTATTTATCCATAATAAGTATTTCATTGTATGTTGTTTTAAATATTTTCCAACTTTTTATTTTGAAATTTTCAATGCCACAAAAAAAGTTGCAAGAATGGTAACAGTGAATACTCATATATCTTAACATAATTCACCACTTAACATTTTTGACACATTTACTTTATGTCTCTCTCTCCTTACATGTACACACAAAGACTTTTTCTCCCTTTGCTGTCCTATTTGAGAGTTAGTTACAGAAATCATGATACTCCACTCTAAACATTGTGGCATGCATCTCCTAAGAACAAGGGCATTCTTCTATAAAACCACAATATAATGATCACATTCAGGATTTTTTTTTTTTTTTTTAAGAGATGGGGGTCTCATTCTGTCATTCAGGCTGGAGTGCAATGGCGTGATCATAGCTCACTGCAGCCTCTAACTTCTGGCCTCAAGAGATCCTCAAGCCACCTCAGCCTCCCGAGTAGCTGGGATTCCAGGAGCCAGCCACCATACCACTTACATTCAGGGAATTTAACATACATACAATACCAATATCCAATTACTAAATAATAACAAATATCAATACTAACAGCTTATGGAATAATCAAATAATATATAAACCTCTATTATACATTTTTAAATATTTCTAAATTTGTCATTTTTCTTAAGTTTGCAATAAACTGTTATTTTTCTATACAGTATATTATGTACTCTATTTTTTTCTTAGTCAAAACTTGTACTTTAAAAATTTATTTTCTACAAATACAAAAATCCTAATTTCATCTGTTATGTCAGACAGGGTCTGCAGGAAGCAGATGGCCCACTCAAATTAGATTAATTTAAAGAGGGTTTATTTACAAAGGACTATTTACAAAGCTGTGGGTGAGGCTTACAGGAAATCACAAGGGATATTGCAGTAACCCAGGCTAGTAACAGGAGAGCAGCTCTCATCACCCCAAAGCCTAAAAGGAAGGACCAGGACTAAGACTGACACAGCCAGCCAGCCCAAGGCTCCTACATACAGAATGTATGAGATGGGGAATCAAGACCAGGACATTTTTCTCCTCTTTCCTCCAATTCCCTGCCAGGGCTCCTCATTTCCACATCCAAATCAGAAGACAGAGGACATAGGGGCTCATTCATGTTGTCCAGAAAGGTCCCCTATGATGGAAAACACAAAAGCTGAATGGATCTGGAGAGTTAAATTGAAGAATATAAGACATATTTGAGAAACTGCAGTTGTGATATCCAGGGTAGCCCCCTCATTAAATAAAACAGGGTGCTTTCCATCATTTCATTCCTGTACTCTGATACTGTACTCTGAAATAATTTTAACAACATATAGACATTTCCTGTTCTTTGTATGTCTGATAAAATGTGTCCATAAAAAAAATTGAATTCTCTGATTTTCGAATTTATAGGCATCATCTACTCATAATAACCTCAGAATTTGTTCATTTTTCTTATTTCTAATATTTTACGTTCTATTTTTTATGAGACTTTCCAAATGACTATTAAATTGATTGGCCAAATATTTTGCTGATTTTGCTTTGTAATTGATTTTTTTTAATATTTCTAATTTCTTCTTCCTGGGATTCTTTTTTCCCCCTGGTGAAAGGAGGGTTTATCTGTAGTTTAAAAAAGCTCCTTGAATTTAAACGTTAGCTTTTTTCTCTATTTCGGCTACCGACACTTGCAACCCTCACCCACCCCTAACACAAACATACATTCCTCTAATCAGTCACCTCATCTTCTTTCTTCCACACCAAGAGCTGTGGTTCTCAATTACACAGTTTGTGACAGAATTAGAACAACACAATTACTTGTTTGCTTTTTATTTCATGTTACACAAAGATTCTCAAAATAAGAACACCAACAATACCACCACCACCATTATTACTGAAAGTAGTTTTTTAAATGTTTTGTATATAATCCTTCCATTCTCCTTCCCACCCTTTTACAGACCATATCTTCTTTCAAACCCTCATTTGGTCTTAGTTACGTGTAATACAAATCACCAGCCTTTAACGTGTCTCTAGTCATTCTGATTCTGACACCCATTCTCTAGTAGATTCCCCAGGAAGGGCTAATGGGAACAATATTCTTCAAATTCTAGCATATTGTTTGTGACTTTTATTTTTTATTTTTTTTAGAGAGTCTCACTCTATCACCTAGGCTGGAGTGCAGTGGCATAATTGTGGCTCACTGCAGCCTCCATCTCACTGGTTCAAGCAATTCTCTTGCCTCAGCCTCCCAAGTAGCTGGGATTACAGGTATATGCCACCACACCCGGCTAATTTTTTGTATTTTACAAAAGTGTATTATACAAGGTGTATATCTGCCCACCTTGGTCTCCCTACTGTCACAAGAGAAAGGAGACAATGAAATTCCATATTTAAGATAAGAACATGTACACCAGCCTGGGTGTGGTGGCTCACGCCTGTAATCCCAGCATTTTGGGAGGCCAAGGTAGGCAGTCACTTGAGGTAAGGAGTTTGCGACCAGTCTGGTCAACAAGGTGAAACCCCGTCTCTACTAAAAATACAAAAATTAGCCCGTGTGGTGGCGGATGCCTGTAATCCCAACTACTCAGGAGGCTGAAGTAGGATAATCACTTGAACTCAGAGGAGGAGGTTGCGGTGAGCCAAGATCGTGCCACGAACTCCAGCCTGGGAAACAAGAACAAAACTCCATCTCAAAAAAAAAAAAAAAAAAAAAGACAGTAATCTGATTCTTTTTTTCCTTTTTCTTTCTTTCTTTCTTTTTTTTTTTTTTTTTAAGACACTGTCTAGCTCTGTTGCCCAGGCTGGAGTGCAGTGGTGCAATCACAGCTCACTGCAGCCTCCAATTCCTGGGCTCAATAGCTCCTCCTCTCAGCCTTCCAAGTAACTTGGACTACAAGCTCACACCACCACACCCAGCGTGTGCATGCGTGTGTGTGCGTGTGTGTGTGTGTGTGTGTAGACAGGGTCTCACTATATTGTGTGTGTTTGTGTGTGTGTAGACAGGGTCTCACTATATTGCCCAGGCTGGTCTCACACTCCTGGGCTCAAGCAATACCCCCACCTCGGCCTCCCAAAAGTGTTGGGACTACAGGTATGAGCTACCACACCTGGCCTTGATTTTCCTTTACTTATAAAGGTAAGAGACTCTGTGACTTCTGCCTCTATGTCTGAAGGATTTTTATTTTTCCTTTGAAGTCCAATAATTCTTCTAGACTATGCCTCAGTGTTGGTCTACCGTGTCACTGTTCTTAGGTATGTGCTGTAGTCTTCCAAAGTTTAGTTCCCCATCTACTTTTATTTTATTAAAATTATCTTGTATTGTAATTTTTAGTACTCATTCTGTTCCCTTGCTACAGTTTTCTTCTTTGGGGACACATAATATACATATGCTGGATTTTCTTTACTTGTTTCCAATGTGTCAATTTCTACAAAATTCTTTTTACATATCTTCATTTTTAATGTCTTTCTCCTTTTCAGCTTCTTTCCCTCATAAGGTATTATCTGTTACGTTTACTTGCTCTTGTGTTCCTTCTAATTTGTCTTCATTTCTAAAAGAAATTTTGTTTCATTTCATTCATTCATTCAATTTATCCAAGACAAGGTCTCACTCTGTTGCCCAGGCTGGTGTGCAGTGGCGCCAGCATGGTTCACCACAGCCTCAACCTTCACAGGCTCAGGTGATCCTCCCACCTCAGCCTCCCAAGTAGCTGGAACTACAGGCAAATGCCATCACATCCAGCTATTTTTTCTATTTTTTGTAGAGACAGGGTTTCATCATGTTGCCCAGGCTGGTCTCAAATTCCTGGACTCAAGCAATCCTCCTGCCTCAATCTCCTAAAGTGCTGGGATTACAGGTGTGAGCCACCATGTCCAGCCATTTTCTTTTATTTATAATACTTCACTATCACTTAATTTTTAAATTTTTCTTATGCGAATTAATTTTTTGAAATGTCTTATCATTGTAGTGTCTTCTGTCTTGCCTTTTGTCTTAATATCTCAGTTTTTCTTTGTTTTCTGTCTTTCTGGTGTACTTTCATCTCCTTGTCTAGAGGGATCTTGTTTTTCTTCAAAAATTTGCATGAGATTTGACAACAATCATTTCATACTATTGACTTTTGAAAGAGGCTTGGCTCTGAATAGCTATTCTGCCTTTATACTCTAAAACTCCCTCTTGTTGTTTTCATATAGTATTCAAAAGTATAGTTTCTTGCTTTCTGAGATATCTTGGCCCTGTTCACCTCCCCTGCTTTTATCTGGACCTTCTCTTTCCTTGGTCTGTCTGTATTCTTCAGAGGACACTCAATTGTATCCTCACTTCCTTCTTCTTGTGAGGAGTGGGCCTGGAAGGGAGCTTTGGTTAGTTTTTAAAGTTTCATGAAGGAATGCCAGTCCCTTCAGACTTTACAACTGATCTCTTTCACTCACCCATTGTCGATGTGTGCAACACCCTTCCCAAATTCCCATTTCAGCTGGTATTCTAAAATCGGTCCTTTAAAAAGCTTTCTAGTGATTGCCTTTGGGTTATTCACAATTCTCCACTCCATCAGATGTGCCACTGCTTCATTCTGCTTCTTCCAGCATGGATAACAATGGTTTGTTCCCAATCTGCTGGTACTTGAGCATTTGCAGAGAAACATAGTCAACTAATTTTCCTGTACACGTTTTCTATGTGTTTTTGGTTTTCCTCTTTGTTCTGTGTTTAGGGGAAAGTCATATAGACATTTAGGAAACTATTCTACCACTGCTGTCATCTTCCCAGGATCCCTAATATGGATATTTAATCCCCTAGAAGTACCAAGACTAATGTTTAGTCTTATAAAAGTTATTTTATACTTCAGTCCTAAAAAGGAGTAAGGTACTGACGCATGCTATAACATCGATGAACCTAAAAACATTATTCTGCTAAGTTAGAGTCAGTCAGTCACAGAAGACCACATATTATTTGATCCTGTTTATATGAAATGTCCAAAATACGGCCAGGCGCGGTGGCTCACGCCTGTAATCCCAGCACTTTGGGAGGCCAAGGTGGGCAGATCACAAGGGCAGGAGTTCAAGACTAACCTGGCCAACATGGTGAAACCCCATTTTAACCTAAAAATATAAAAATTAGCTGGGCACGGTGGCACGTGCCTGTACTCCCAGCTAGCTACTCAGGAGAGGCTGAGGCAGGACAATTGCTTGAACCCGGGAGACGGAGATTGTAGTGAGCCAAGATTGCGCCACTGCACTCTAGCCTGGGTGACAGGGCGAGACTCCATCTCAAAAAAAGATAAATGTCCAAAATAGGCAAAATCTATAGCTAGAAAGTAGATTATGTGGCTGTTTAGGGATAGAGTGAAGAAGAATGGGGAGTGACTACTAATAGATATGAGGTTTCTTTCTGGAATGATGGTATAATCTAAAATTAGTTTAAAGGTGATAGAAAGGCCAGGCGAGGTGGCACATGCCTGTAACCCCAGCAATTTGGGAGGCCGAGGTAGGCAGATCACTTGAGGCCAAGGAGTTCAAGACCATCCTGGGCAACATAGTAAAACCTCATCTTTACAAAAAATAAAAAAATTAGCCAGGCAAGGTTGCACATGCCTGTAGTCCCAGATGCTAGGGAGGCTTAGACAGATGGATCGCTTGAGCCCAGGGGATTGAGGCTGCAGTGAGCCGTGGTCATGCCACTGCACTCCAGCCTGGGCAAGAGAGTGAGACCCTGTCTCAAAAAGAAAAGAAAAGAAAAGTTTAAAGTGATGGTTGTGCAACTCTATAAATATGCTAAAAAAAAAAACACTGAATTACACATTGTACATGGGGAATGTTATGGTATATAGAGTATATCTCAATAAAGCTGTTAAAAAACAAAATAAAGGAGAATGACTTCTTAAATAATATACAAAATGTACAAAACCATAGAAGAAAAGATAATTCAACCACAATAAAATTAAGACTTCTTTTCCTCATAGAAAAAATTCAGGGAAAACATTTGCGATCTATAAGTAACTGGTAACCAAAATGTATAAATAACTCCCACAAATCAAATTTTTAAAAATACCTAACAGAAAATAATGTGCAGAGATATGAACAAAAACTCACCAAACAAAACCTCAAAGGGCCAAGAAACATGATAAGATGCTCACACTCACTAGTAATCAGGAGGATGCAATAGAAACCACAATGAGGTACCAAAAATTTAAAATGTGACTATACAAAGTACAGATATAAATAAACAAACTTAACTCTGTTGATGGGAATGTAAATTATAGCCATCCTGAGGAGCAATAGCAATATCCAATAAATATACCCTATGATCTGGCAGTTCCACTCCTTGATTTGTTAAGAGAAATTCTCAAACATGAGACATTTATTTGAATATCCGCAGTACCACTGTTTACAAAAACAGCTATAGCAAACACTGGGGAACACGTAAATTTCAACAGGATATATTCCTATAAGGGACCATTATATAGCAATATAAGTGAACAAACCGGGATTATATGTGTATATATAAATTTCACATGACTGTGTAAAAAAATATATATACAGATTACAGCTACTTCATGATTGATAGTGAGTGGAACTTCTACTTGACATATGTCCCTATTACACTGTGAAAATGTACAAATATCTGAAATGTAAAAATGAGCCTCATGTTAAGATGGATGGGAAGGACACTGTGACTGGTTGTGTGTGGAGTTTGGTAGCACTGTGATTCATTTGATGCTTCTACAAACCACAAAAAACTACACATTAGAGAAATTATGGACTCTGTGTTCTTATGATGACTAGTTAGTTCTGAAGCACCTGGACATTATCTGAAGACTTCATTCTTGGAATAGAAGATGACGTTTCATCCCTGACTCCAATGGAGTTCAAATGTGAATAAAATGATATGAACTGCTTTGGTCATTTCAGAATTAGACTGAGTCACTTCTTGGAAAATACAGCTCCTAAACCCCAGTTTAGGTTGCTGTTATTAAAATAAGTATCATCTACCTAACAGGTACTCATGGTGACTGACTTTTGGAGACTCCAGAATGCACCAAAACAAACAAACAAAAAAATTCAATACATTCAAACCAAAACTTTTAACATGTTGTCTCTATTCCTGAGATCCCAGCAGGACTTCTTGAAGCCTGTGCTTAACTTGATCTCTCTGCTTAGATTTTAATTAATTTTGCTTAAATGTAAATCTTATTCTATAGAATGGAATGAGCAACATTTTAAAAAATTGAAATATATATCACCACCCAAAAAAAAAAAGAGAAAATGGTTATAGTATGAATGAATACAGAATTTTATAATCACAATTTCCCTAGGAACTCTAAATTTTAAACATTTCTCCATGCAATAACATTTACTGTGACAGATTGGAAGTCTAATGCCAGTCTGATTCTCTTTCCCGTGTAAGAAAGCTTTTTTCCCCCCTACTATTTCAATTTAGAAGCTTGTAGTATTCTTTTAATTTCAGAAATTTAACCAGGGTATGTCTCTTCTCTCAATATTTACGTGCAGCAATTGAGACCTGAAGATGTTGTACTTCAGCTCTGGGGAACTTTTGTCTTTTATCTGTTATGATTATTGTTTCTCTCCTCATCTGCTCCAAGTGCTCTTAACCAATCATCTATGATCAGGCTTTTGGCTCTCTTAGTTCTCACCTTCAGTCTCTTATCTCTAATAAAGTCCATAACATATGTTTTTGATCTGCCTTTTTAGGACAGGTTGTTACAGACTTATGTCTTCCCAAAATTTATAAGTTGAAGCCCTAACCCCCAGTAGCTTGGAATACGACTATATTTGCAGACAGGGCGTTTAAAGAGGCGATTAAGTTAAAACAAGTCCGGCCGGGCGCAGTAGAGCACGCCTGTAATCCCAGCACTTTGGAGGCCAAGGCGGGTGGATCACGAGGTCAAGAAATCGAGACCATCTTGGCCAGCATGGTGAAAGCCTGTCTCTGCTAAAAATACAAAAATTAGCCGGGCGTGGTGGCAGCGCCTATAGTCCCAGCTACTCGGGAGGCTGAGGCAGGAGAATCGCTTGATTGGAGGCAGAGGTTACAGTGAGCCGAGATCATGCCTCTGCACTCCAGCCTGGCAACAGAGCGAGACTCCATCTAAAAAAAACAAGGCTATTGGGGTGATAGGCCCATAATGCAAACTGACATGACTTTTTTTTTTTTTTTTTTTTTTTTTTTTTTTGAGACGGAGTCTCGCTCTGTAGCCCAGGCTGGAGTGCAGTGGCGCAATCTCCACTCACTGCAACCTACGCCTCCCGGGTTCACGCCATTCTCCTCCCTCAGCCTCCCGAGTAGCTGGGACTACAGGCGCCCGCCACCACGCCCGGCTAATTTTTTGTATTTTTAGTAGAGACGGGGTTTCACCGTGTTAGCCAGGATGGTCTCGATCTCCTGACCTCGTGATCCGCCCGCCTCGGCCTCCCAAAGTGCTGGGATTACAGGCGTAAGCCACCATGCCCGGCCCTGACTGACATTCTTATAAGAAGAGGAAATTCAGACACAGAGACACCATGGACACAGCAAGAAGGCAGCCATCTACGAGCCAAGGAAAACGGCCTCAAAAGAAACCAAACCTGCTGACACTTTGATCTTGGACTTGTAGCCTCCAGAACTGTGAGAAAATAAACTTCTGCTTTTTAAGCTACCCAGTCTGTGGCAATTTGTTATGGCAGCCCCAGCAAACTAATACAGAAGTTACAAACTCAGCTGCCCACACATGCAATGAATAAATCAATCCAGACTTTGGTCAAAATGACATCAGAATGTCAATCATACTTCAGTAAAGTGATTTTTTTAATGCCATCAGATTGTATTCTCCTGACATTTTTATATGAAAAATAAGAATATTTCTAACATCTGCCCAAAAATGGTCATTTTTCTTAAAATGTACAGCCATTTTAATCAGTAGTAATGGCTAATATTAATCAAACATTTAACATTAAATGATTTACCTCATTTAAGTCTAACAACTTTTATTAGATGGTTACTATTTAATTCTCATTTTATAGATGAGTTAGCTGCGATTTAGAAAAATTATGTAACTTGCCCAGATATACTTAGGTAACAAGTAACAGGGATGAATTATAACCCAGTAGTCTTCAACTTTCCCACTTTTGATGCAGATGTAGTAGGAAATATTTCATTGCTTATTTTACACTATAAAGAAAGAGCAGCACATATACGATGATAACTGGCAACCAGGGAAGGCAACTGGGAGCAATAGGAGCTGTGGCTAACTAGATATTAACTGACCCACCTAAAGCAGGCATTATTCAAATCCACTGGGAATACGGGTGAAGGGTTATCAGATTTTCTGATTTTTTTAAGGCAAAACCAGAAATCTGGGCCTTTCAACTAAATCCACCAATTTTTAAACATTGGCAACCAATTCATTTATTTTTAATACTGTATGTGTCAATACACACAGACTAAATGAAACACATCTGCGGGCTCCCAATGTTTTACCTCTCACCTAGATTCAGTATTATAAATGGTACTGGCTTCTTCAACAATTGGCTCTATCAGTGCTTTTTTCCCCACCTGGTGATTTAAACATCCAATGTCTAGGCTCTTCCCAGGAAGTCGAGTAGCTACAAGAGTTCTAAAGCGGCAAAAATCACAGCTAGCTTGCTCTGAAAATAGGGCTCCACTGGCACTACAAGGCCTTCAGATTTTTTTCTCCACAAACTCCCAAAGCTGATTCAGTATCCTGAATTATATTTAGGAGCTAAAGATTTGTGTGCCTGGTCTCAGTGTCATCTTTTAGTTTTAGTTTCTTCCAAATTGCACTGTATTGGGATTTTTAGTGTTTTGAATTTATATTTTGAGATGTGGCCTTTCACTGAAAAGGTTTTGTTGTATTTTCAGCTCTTCCCTAATAATCAGCATCAGTTGGGGCTGAGGAGTTAATAATGTTCATTCATACCACATTAACCAAAGCTGATTCCTTATTTAACTTCTAAGTTTTAATTTTTCATTGTGTAAGGCAGCTCTCTCAATTCTTTATTTTGACATTAATATAGTAAAGATATACTTCTCTTAATGTTTTACTTTTTATTTTGAAATAATTTTAGATTTACAGAAGGTTTCCTTAATATTTGCTTCACTTATTTAAATAAAATATTTCTAAGTGTATCCTTAGAAATGTTAATCTTATGGTACTTAAAACAGCTAAATTTGGCTGGGCGCAGTGGCTCACACCTGTAATCCCAGCACTTTGGGAGGGCGAGGCGGGCGGATCACCTGAGGTTGGGGGTTCGACACCAGACTGACTAACATGGAGAAACCCTGTCTCTACTAAAAATTTAAATTAGCCAGTCATGGTGGCACATGCCTGTAATCCCAGCTACTTGGGAGGCTGAGACAGGAGAATCACTTGAACCCGGGAGATGGAGGCTGCGGTGAGCCGAGATCACACCATTGCACTCCTGCCCGGGCAACAAGAGCAAAACTCTGTCTCAAAAAAAATAAAAACAGCTAAACTAAAATGTTTCTTCCGTATAGCTGAAACCCTCTATGTAATGACAAAATATATATATGAAGTTTAAACCACTTCATAATTTGCAGTTAATATGTGGAGTGCTTTTTGTTTTTAAGGGACCGGGTCTCACTATGTTGGTTAGGCTGGAGTGCAGCAGCTAGTCACAGGCACAATCACAGTGAACGACATAGCCCTCCACCTCCTGGGCTCAGGCAGTCTTGCCACCAGGTCTCCCAAGTAACTGGGACTACAGGCACAGGTCACCACACTCGACTTAAAATGCCGCTCTTACATGAACTTAATATCCAAAATCCAAACTTTCTAAAATACTGCAGACTTAACAGTCCTTAGGAAGGAATTTTTTCTTGGTTATAAAACTATATGTCCAGTACTTTCTGGATCACTGAAGAGTGAGAGATTCAGATATCTGACAAGGCTATGAACTTGAATAGCAGAAGTATCATCCATGAAAATCCCCACTTCTTCCATAAAAGCATGAAAAAGTAATACGAATCTACACATCCAAGAAGCTCGATGAACTCAAAGCAGGATAAACACAAAGAGATACACACATTGAGATAAATTATAATCAAACTGTTGAAAAACAAAGACAAATGTTAAAAGAAGCAAGAGAGAAGCTATGAGTCATGAACAAGGGATCCTCAATAAGAGTAACAACAGATACAACAGATTTCTCATCAGAAACCATAGGGGCCACAGCGGCTCTGCCTATGGAGTAGTCAGTCTTTTATTCCTTTACTTTAATAAACTTGTTTTCAAAAGAAAGAGAGAGAGAGAGAGAGAGAGAGAGAGACCATAGGAGCCAGAGGCAGTAAGATAAAGTGCTGAAAGAAAAACCCTGCCAATCAAAAATTCTAACTCAAAATGGTTAAGATGCCAATAAAACCTGAAGCAACCTATAGAGGCAACACAATCCCCATCAAAATCCCAACCATCTTATTTACAGAAATGAAGAAGCCAAATCTAAAATTCGTATGTGGCCCGCACAGTGGCTCACGCCTATAATCCCAGCATTCTGGGAGGCCAAGGCAGGCAGATCACCTGAGGTTAGGAGTTTGGGACCAACCTGGCCAACATGGTTAAAACCCCATCTCTACTAAAAAAACACATATTAGCCAGGCGTGGTGGTGGGCATCTGTAATCTCAGCTACATGGGAGCCTGAGGTGGTTGGATCACTTGAACCCAGGAGGCAGAGGCTGCAAGTGAGCTGAGATTGCGCCAGTGCACTCCAGCCTGGGCACAGAGTGAGACTACCTCTCAAAATAAAATAATATAAAATAAAATTCATATGGAATGGCAAGGGACCCCAAACAATCAAAACAATTTTGAAAAAGGAAAACAATGCTGGGAAAGTTACACTTCTCAAATTTAAAATATACTCCAAAGATACAGTAATCAAAGAAAAGAGCTGAGAATCCAGAAATAAACCCATATAATACATCTTTCGCTGGCCAGGCACAGTGGCTCATGCCTGTAATCCCAGCACTTTGGAAGGTTAAGGTGGGTGGATCACCTGAGGTCAGGAGTTCAAGACCAGCCTGGCCAACATGGCAAAACCCCAACTCCACTAAAAAAAACACACACACAAAAAATAGCCAGGCATGGTGGCAGGCGCCTGTAGTCCCAGCTACTTAGGAGGCTACTTAGGCTATTTAGGAGGCTGAGGCAAGAGAATCACTTGGGCCCAGGAGGTAGAGGTTGCAGTGAGCCGAGACTGCGCCTCTGCACTCCAGCCTGGGTGACAAAGTGAGACCCTGTCTCAAAAAAAAAAATCTTTGGTCAACTGATTTTCAGCAATACCAAGACTATTTAATGGAGAAAGAACAGTCTCTCCAACAAATGGTACTGGGTCAACTGGAGAAGCATATGCAAAAAAATGAAATGAACCCCTACCTTATACCATATGAAGATGTACTCAAAATGGACCAAAAGCCTAAATATACAAGTCAAAATAATTAGGGAAACAAACATTAAAAAACAAAAAATAAATAAATCTTCATGGCTTTGGATTTGTCAATGCCTTAGATATGACACCAAAATCACAAGCAATAAAAGAAAAAAAAAAAAGATAAATTAGCCTTAATCAAAAGTAAAACCTTTTATGTACTGAAGAACACTAACAAGGCAGTAAAAAGACAAGGCCGTGTGTGGTGGCTTATGCCTGTAATCTCAGTACTTTGGGAGGCCAAGGTGGGCGGATCACCTGAGGTCATGAGTTCAAGACCAGCCTGGCCAACATGGTAAAACTCCATCTGTACTAAAAATACAAAAATTAGCCGGATGTGGTGGCACGAGCCTGTAATCCCAGTTACTCATGAGGCTGAGGCAGAGGAATCACTTGAATCCAGAAGGCAGAAGTTGCAGTGAGCCAAGATCACACTATTGCACTCCAGCCTGGGCAAAAGAGCAAAACTGTGTCTCAAAAAAAAAAAAGAAAAGAAAAGAAAAAAAACAAAACCTACAGAATGAGAGAAAATATTTGTATATTACATACTGTTAAGTGTCTAGTATCCAGAATATATAAAGAACTCTTGGCCGGGCATGGTAGCTCACACCTGTAAATCCCAGCACTTTGGGAGGCCGAGGCAGGCAGATCACAAGGTCAGGAGTTCGAGACCAGCCTGGCCAATATGGTGACACCCCCATCTCAACTGAAACTACAGAAATTAGCCAGGCGTGGTGGTGCACGCCTGTAGTCCCAGCAACTCGGGAGGCTAAGACAGAAGAATCGCTTAAACCCGGGAGGCAGAGGTTGCAATGAGCTGAGATGGCGCCACTGCACTCCAGCCTGGGCAACAGAGAGAGACTCCATCTCAAAAATAAAAAAAAAAGAACTTTTACAATTCAACAATAAGACAACCCCAACAAGCACACAAAAAGATGTTCAACACCATTAGTTATTAGGGAAAAATGCAAAGCAAAACTACAATGAAATACTACTTTACACCCATTAGTATGACTGTAATCAACAACAGATAATAACAAATGTTGACAAAGATACAGAAAAACTGCACCCCTCATACATTGCTGGTGGGAATTTTAAAACGGGGTAGCTGCTGTGGAAAACAGTTTGGTGGTTGCTCAAAAAGTTAAACAAAATTACCTTAGAACTCAGCAATTTTACTCCTAGGTATATACCAAAATAACTGATAACAGGTACTCAAATACTTGTACACCAATGTTCATAGCAGCACTATTCACAACAGCCAAAAGGTAGAAACAACCCAACTGCTCATCAATAGATAATTGAATAAACCAAACGTGGTTTATACATATAATAGAGTATTACTCAGCCATTAAATGGAAAGAAAGAAGAGGGAGAGACAGCTCAATAGTACAGTTTTCTTTTGTGATGAAATTGTTTTGGACCTAGACAGACATGTCATTATGAACGCACTAAATGCCACAGAATTATACATTTTATAAACGGGCTAATTTTGGCCGGGCACAGTGGCTCACACCTATAATCCCAGCACTTTGGGAGGCCGAGGCAGGTGGATCACCTGAGGTGGGGAGTTTGAGACCAGCCTGACCAACATGGAGATACCCTGTCTCTACTAAAAATACAAAATTAGCCAGGCGTGGCACATGCCTGTAATCCCAGCTACTTGGGAGGCTGAGGCAGGAGAATCACATGAACCCGGGAGGCAGAGGTTGCAGTGACCCAAGATCGTGCCATTGCACTCCAGCCTGGGCAACTCCGTCTCAAAAAAAAAGAAAAGAAAAAGGGCTAATTTTATATTCCGCAAATTTCACCTCCATTTTGTTAAGCTAAAAAAAAAAAAAGCAGCAGCTCATAATCTATACAAAAAAAAGGGAAAAACACATTTATCGAAAAACACAAGAAAACAATGCATCAGAAGGAATTAAACTACAGTCAATAAATGCTAACATGTAGAAAGCAGTGCTCATGGAGAAAAACAAAAAGAGAGAGACATCAAACTATGAAAGAGTTGGCCAAAAGAGAAGGAAATGGCATAGGGGTCAAAAAATGCTGTTTTTCAAATAAAGAATTGCAGAATGATTTAGCGCTTAAAAAAAAAAAAAAAAAAAAAAAAAAGACAGTAACAGTGTTGGCCGGGCGCGGTGGTTCACGCCTGTAATCCCAGCACTTTGGGAGGCCGAGGTAGCTGGATCACGAGGTCAGGAGATCGAGACCATCCTGGCCAACACGGTGAAACCAGGTCTCTAACAAAAAAATACAAAAAAAATTAGCCGGGCGCGGTGGCGGTTGCCTGTAGTCCCAGCTACTTGGGAGGCTGACGCAAGAGAATGGCGTGAATCCGGGAGGCGCAGCTTGCAGTGAGCCGAGATAGCGCCACTGCACTCCAGCCTGGGCAACAGAGAGAGACTCCATCTCAAAAAAATAATAATAATAATAATAATAAAATAAAACTGTTGAGAAGGGCGTGCAGAAACCGGAACCCCAAAGGGGGTGTGAAATGGTGCAGTCACAGCCGGACACGGCAGCTCACACCTGTAATCCCAGCACTTTGGGAGGCTGAGGTGGGTGGATCATTTGAGGTCAGGGATTTGAGACCAGCCTGAGCAACATGACAAAACCCCGTCTCTAACTAAAAATATAAAAAGTAGCCAGGCAGTAGTGGCGCGCACCTGTAATCCTGGCTACTCGGGACGCTGAAGCAGGAGAACGGCTTGAGCCTGGGAGGTAGAGGCTGAGGTAAGCCAAGATCGCGCCACTATACTCCAGTCTGGGGGAGAGAGTGAGACCCTGACTCAAAAAAAAAAAAAGGTGCACCCACTATGGAAAACAGTTTGGCAGTTTTTCAGAAAGTTAAACATAAGAATTATCATATGACCCAGCAAGTCTACTTAGGTATATACTCAAGAGAATTTAAAAACACACATTCACACAACTTGTAAATGAATGTTCACAGCAGTATTATTCAAAATAGCCAAAAAATAGAAACAATCCAAAAATCCATCAATTGATGAACTGATAAACTGTGCTGTATCTATACAATGGAATATTTATTATTCTGCCATGCTACATAATGGATAAACCTACAAAACATTATGTTGAGTGGCTCATGCCTATAATCCCAGCACTTTAGGAGGCCGAGGCAGGCAGATCACTTGAGGTCAGGAGTTCAAGATCAGCCTGGCCAACATGGCAAAACCCCGTCTCTACAAAAATACAAAAAAAGTAGCTGGGTGTGGAGGCCACGCCTGTAATCTGGGCTGAGGCAAAAGAATCACTTGAACCCGGGAGGTGGAGGTTGCAGTAAGCTGAGGTCATGCCATTGCACTCCAGCCTGAGCAACAGAGCAAAACTCCATCTCAAAAAAAAAAAAAAAAAAAAAATTATGTTGAGCAACAGATGCCTGGCACAAAAGATCAAATCACATATTATAGGATTCCACTAATGTGAAATATCCCAAATAGGCAAATCCACAGAGACAGAAAGTAGATTAGTGGTTGCCAGTGATTCCTGCTTTTTCTAGTATCATGCACTTTAAAATCCAATGATTCACTAATATATTTTTCAAATTAGGATCTAGGAACCATCTGTATCAGAGTTACCGATGGTCCCTCACCCACGTCGGGCTTATAAAATCAAAACCTGTCAGAAGTTAGGGGAGGACAAAATGGGGGTGACTGCTTAGGGGCAGGAAGTTTTCTTTTTCAGGTAATGAAAATATTCTGGAATTACACTATGGTGGTACAACTTTGTGAACGTACTAAACACTGCTGAGTTGTGTATACTTTATAATAGTGAATTTTGTGTTATACGAATATTTCAGTATTTTTAATGTTAATTTTTTAAAAGTTGATTTGGAAATTAGTAATTAAAATCCAAATTATTGGCTGGGCATGGTGGCTCATACCTGTTATCCCAGCACTTTGGGAGGCTGAGGCAGGCAGATTATTTGAGGTCAGGAGTTTGAGACCAGTCTGGCCAACATGGTAAAACCCTGTCTCTAATAAAAATACAAAAATTGGGCCAAGTGCAGTGGCTCACGTCTGTAATCCCAGCACTTTGGGAGGCTGAGGCGGGTGGATCATGAGGTCAGGAGTTCGAGACCAGCCTGACCAACATGGTGAAACCCAGTCTCTACTAAAAGCACAAAAATTAGCCAGGCGTGGTGGCCTGCGCCTGTAATCCCAGCTACTCAGGAGGCTGAGGCAGGAGAATCACTTGAACACGGCAAGCGGAGGTTGTAGTGAACAGAGATCGCGCCACTACACTCCAGCCTAGGCAACAGAGCGAGACACCGTCTCAAGAAACAAAGAAAAAAAAAAAACAGCCATTCATGGTGGTGGGCACCTGTAATCCCAGCTACTCAGGAGGCTGAGGCAGGAGAATCGCTTGAACCCAGGAGGCGGAGGCTGCAGTGAGCCAAGATCGCGCCACTGCACTCCAGCCTGGGCGACAAGCGGAACTCCATCTCTAAAAAAATAAATAACCGGGCGCGGTGGCTCACGCCTGTAATCTCAGCACTTTGGGAGGCCGAGACGGGCGGATCACGAGGTCAGGAGATCGAGACCAGCCTGGCTAACACGGTGAAACCCCGTCTCTACTAAAATACAAAAAAATTAGCCAGGCGTGGTGGTGGGCGCCTGTAGTCCCAGCTACTGGGAGGCTGAGGCAGGAGAATGGCGTGAACCCGGGAGGCGGAGCTTGCGGCGGTGAGCTGAGATCTCACCACTGCACTCCAGCCTGGGAGACAGAGCAAGACTCCCCCTCAAAAACAAGTAAAATAAAATAAAATGAAATCCAAATTATTTTTAGGCTGGGTGCAGTGGCTCACACCTATAATCCCAGCACTTTGGGAGGCCAAGGCAAGAGGATCATTTGAGCCCAGGAGTTTGAAACCAGCCTTGGTAACATAGTAAGGCAGCGATTTTAAATTTTTAAAAAAAAATTAGCCAGGCATAATGGTGCATGCCTGTAATCCCAGCTACTCAGAAGGCTGAGGCAAGAGGACTGCTTGCACCCAGGAATTTGAGGTTACAGTGAGCTACGGATTATGCCAGTGCACTCTAGCGTGGGTGAAAGAGCCAGACCCTCAAAAAATAAAAATAAAAATTCAAATTGTTTTTCCTTTTACATTTGTCTGAATTACTGAAGATAGAATGCCGAAATCACTGAAATAAAAGGAAAAGCGTAAAGTACATTACTAGGAACACTAAGCCAGAGTCTCAGGTTAATGTCATCTGTATTCAGATACCTATATTGAGTGGTAGTTTAGATTACATACCTGGATGGCTCCCCTTTCCAATTCTTAATTTAAGAAATAGGATTACATTTCCCAAGTTGAGTCACAAAAGTTGTTTTAAGTCTTATCTCCTCTACCTGCAAAGTACACCATGGTCTAAAAGTATCATCAGCCTTCTCTCTCTCCCCACTATGTCTGTTCATTTCACAGATGGTCCCTACTAGCAAAAAAGAAAAACAATTTATTTAGCTAACACATAAAACATGTGAATGATTGATAGCTGTAAACATGAGTCCCTCACCTCCACTCCTCCAAGTCCCTAGCCCCCAAATGAGTGTTACTTGGGCATTTCATAAAAACAAAGTTTAAAACATTTAGAAGTCAGCAATGTTTGCCTGGGAAGTGATATATGGAGCAAGAATGCCACCAAAGTCAGCATAGTACTGGATGGTCGTATGCCATAGATTCAACTTCCCCTAATTTTCCTGCTTTTTCCAGTATCATGCATTTTAAAATCCAATGATTCACTATGTTTTTCAAATTAAGATCTAGGAACCATCTGTATCAGAATCACCTATGGTCCCTCACCCACCTCAGGCTTATTATCAAAATCTCTGGGGATAGGATCCAGGAAACTTATTTTCAAAGTGATTCTTTGGCCGGGCGCGGTGGCTCACACCTGTAATCCCAGCACTTTGGGAGGCTGAGGCGGGCGGACCACCTGAGGTCGGGAGTTTGAGACCAGCCTGACCAACAATGAGAAACTCCATCTCTACTAAAAATACAAAATTAGCTGGGCATGGTGGCGCATGCCTGTAATCCCAGCTACGCGAGAGTCTGAGGCAGGAGAATCGCTTGCAGCCAGGAGGCAGAGGTTGCAGTGATCCGAGATCATGCCATTGCACTCCAGCCCAGGCAACAAAAGCGAAACTCCATCTCAAAAAAAAAAAAAAACAAAAACAAAAACCTAAACCCAAACCTAAAGTGATTCTTAATAAACACTCAAGTCTGAGAATCACTATTCCAAAAAGTTCAACAAGATAGAAACTGAAGCCATTTAAGGTATGGATAATATGTAGGATAGACACTACACTTGTAGTTGTTTTTTAATTTTTTTTAAGACACAGGGTCTCACTCTGTCGCCCAGGCTGGAGTGCCATCGCAGAATCATAGCTCACTGCAGCCTCAAACTCCTGGACTCATGAGTCTTCCCAAGTAGCTGGGACTACCGGCACACGCCACACACCATAGTACTTGGCGAATTTAAACCTGTATTCTGAAGACATGATTACTGACGATAGGTTTACTAGGCAGAACTAAGTACAAAACACTTATATGTCTGGAATTCACTCACTACAACTAATCCATTAAATATAAATGTGAGGTATATATATGTTACATAATAGCAAAGAGTAAAAATGGCAGACATCACAAAGTAATGGTGTACTAGTATCCAAACCAAGATATTCTTGTTTCCCCAACACACTACAAAAAAGGCGGTGGGGGGAGGAAATAGTTTCTATTCTCTCTCTCTCTCTCTCTCTTTCTGCTGGGGTGCAGTGATATGCACTCCTGCACACACCTCAGCCTCAACCTCCCAGGCTCAGGTGATCCTCCCACCTCAGCCAGCTGAGTTGCTGGGACTACAGGTTCGCGCCACCACACCCAGCTAATTTTTGTATTTTTTGTAGAGATGGAGTTGCCCCACGTTGCCCAGACTGGTCTTGAACTCCTGGACTCAAGTGATCTGCCTACCTTGGATAATTTCTATTCTGTATTTCTTCTGGACTTGAGTAAAAGACTGATTATCAGTTAATAAGAACTTAGATGGAGATAACCCTCATTAAATCAAGCAGAAAAACTGACCTCTTGAGAAATGTCAAACATCAACATGCAGATACAGCATATGACTGTCAGTACTAGGATGGTTTCTGCACGTTAATGGCTTCCAGAAGGATGGGATCTTTACTTTTCTCTCCTGCCAGTCTGTATTTTGCCAACAGGTTTACTAACCAAAATAAACTCTATTTTGTGTAAAAAGAAAAAAAGTATTGATTTTAAACTATGCTGACACACTATATCCCTAATTCTTTTACTTCTTCATGCTGAAAAAGCACTGAGAATCTCTTTTAAAGGTATATGGAAAGTTTCTAGTGTGCAGCTAGGAGACACTTCTGAATCACTGACTATCAAAGCCTCAATTTATATTATCTCTAATTCTTTTTACAAAAACTGGTTTTTGATGATAAAAGTACCAGTGTTTTAAAACATTATGTGGTTAGAGTGAGCAATATTTATTCAAAATATTTAGAGCACTTACTACATGTCCCTGACTGAACAAAATTATATTCAATAAAAAATATTCCTTGTAACTTATGTTTGATGCTTCTGAGTCTCCAAACATTACAAATATTAAGTGTTACAAATACTAGAATATGTAGGCAAGATTGAGCAGAATCTTTCCCAATCCTATCGCAGACCAAGGAAATGTGTTTCTAAAACAATTTCTATTGCTTCAACTATTTAAAAGCCAAGCAAACAAACAAACGAGTACAGGATGTCTATAGTTTCCAGTGTCTGCATAGCCACTAATACTTTGAACATTAAGTTCCTTCTCATAATATTTATACCCTATACTATGTACCTCATGGAAAATGATGGGGAAACCGTCACCTTCTCAATAGAAAACATACTATTAAGAAATGAAGGCACTTAAAATCAGTATACTAATTTCTAAAATCCGTTTCTCTGAATTCTAATCGAAGTCCTATGATTCCTAGGTCAATAAAAGCAGCAGACAGAGAAAAGGAAATTTATACTCCTTCTCTGTCACTCTAGAAATAACATTTATTTCCTCAACATTTCTGCATTTAAAAAAAAAATGAGTTAGCTATGAGAAGACCGGAGAAACTGATGCCCAATTTAGGGCACGATCACAAAACTGTGGAAGACAAAAACCACAGCCTACGCAGAAAAATGGGACATTCCTTCCCAACACCCGCAGAACTCTAGATACACGTTTTGTTTTGTTTTTTAAATGCTTATTCGGCGTTCTCGAGACCTGGTGGAATTACACTGCAGGAAAACACTGGCGCTCACGCACGGTAGCGTCTCTCAGCCTCAACAGCGCGATTCCAAAACTAACTCTGCAGTCCCTGGGCAAGGCAGGGAGAATAAAACACCCGTCGAACGAAAGCCAACCGAGATGGGAACAGCCAATCCACCGAGCCCAGCGCGGCCCCGAGTGCCCCGCGCGTCCCCCAGCTGCCCTTGGAGGCAGCGGCAAGCGGACGAGGCCGCGCCCGGTCCCAGCGGACTTTAGTTCCGCCCGCCGGCCCATCCTTCCCTCTCCTGCCCCCGGGACCCGCCGGGCCATCCAGGCCCGCCGCGCCGGCTCCGCCCCTGGCCGGGCCCCGGATTCTCCGCCTCGATGCAACGCTGCCCCGGGCGGGCGGGTGCTGTAGAGCCCGGAGAGCCCTGGGGCCCCCAGCAAGGCCCTCCTCCCACAGGCCGCAAAGGCTGGCGCGGGAGTGGGCACTGCCGCAGCACCGACCAGGCCTGTGGCCGGGGGTCTGGCCCGAGCGAACGCCGCCTGCTGCTCTCACCTGCGTTCCCACTACGACGATTTGAGGCAGCTGGATGATGTCGGCGCCCACCGTGTTGAAGACGTCCTGGAGCTTGTTAATAACAGGAATTAGCGCCTCCATGACTCTGAAAACACGGGGCCCCAGTGCCCGCCGGCCGCGGCAATGAATGGGGCCGGGGCCCAGAGTTCGCCTCCTTCCTCCTTTCCTCCTCCCTCTCCTCGGAAGCCGGCACCCATTGGACCGGGCCCGCCGGCTACCTGCCCCCTCCCGGCAGGCCATGCGCTGCAAGGGAGGTGGAGAGGAGCAAGGCCTGCTGGGAGTTGTAGTTCTGGCGAGGAGGAACGCTAATGCCCACGGCTTCCAGGAGGCTGCGCGGGCACCGGCGGGCCCTTGCCTGGGGCTGGGATGCTGCGCGGGCTCTGGTCAAAGGCTAGGAGCGGGCGGGGAGCGCAGGAGGAAAACCATATATTTATGCCTGTCCTCAAGGCACGATGGATGTGACAGTACCGGGTGTGAATATGTGTTAAGCACAATGATGTGTGTCAATTATCCAATGTCACTTCCTTATGAAGACACTTTCTCTGGAAGAACGGGTTGGAAAGGCTTAAAGAAGAGCTTATGGCCGCAGACAACCAAACTGGGTGCAAAAAAATCTGTACGCTGATACTAGAATGTGTGGGGTGTTACTTTGCAAAAATAAAAAAACTAGCCCGGGTTAGAATACGCGGGTTCTCCAGGGGTTTCGTGAAAAAAAAAAAAAAAAAGCAAACAGGCCGGGCGCGGTGGCTCACGCCTGCAATCCCAGCACCTTGGGAGGCGGAGGCGGGTGGATCACGAGGTCAGGAGATCGAGACCACGGTGAAACCCCCTCTCGACTAAAAATACAAAAAATTAGCCGGGCGTGGTGGCGGGCGCCTGTAGTCCCAGCTACTCGGGAGGCTGAGGAAGGAGAATGCCGTGAACCCGGGAGGCGGAGCTTGTAGTGAGCAGAGATCGCGCCACTGCACTCCAGCCTAGGCGACAGAGCAAGACTCCGTCTCAAAACAACAAACAAACAAAAAAAACGACCGAGCGCGGTGTAATCCCAGCACTTTAAGAAGCGGAAGCAGGAGGATCGCTTGAGCCAGGAGTTCGAGACCAGCCTGGTCAACAGAGTGAGACCTCATCTCTACAAAAAGACAAAAAAAAAAAAGCAGGAGTCCGAGCAGCGTGGGGGCGGTGTTCACGAAAAAAAAATATTAAGAGTATTGGAGTTGGCCGGGCGCGGTGGCTCAAGCCTGTAATCCCAGCACTTTGGGAGGCCGAGACGGGCGGATCACGAGGTCAGGAGATCGAGACCATCCTGGCTAACATGGTGAAACCCCGTCTCTACTAAAAATACAAAAAACTAGCCGGGCGAAGTGGCGAGCGCCTGTAGTCCCAGCTACTCGGGAGGCTGAGGCAGGAGAATGGTGTAAACCCGGGAGGCGGAGCTTGCCGTGACCTGAGATCCGGCCACTGCACTCCAGCCCAGGCGACAGAGCGAGACTCCGTCTCAAAAAAAAAAAAAAAAAAAGAGTATTGGAGTTTTACAGGGGAAGCTAGGCATTTATTATCGATATTATGTATAAACCTTTATTTGTAGACATCTGATAACTGCCTTGCTCGCTCTTTGCTCATACTGTTTTTTTTTTTTTTTTTTTTTTTTTTGAGACAGAGTCTGACTCTGTTGCCCAGGCTGGAATGCAGTGGCGCAATCTCGGCTCACTGTAGCCTCCTCCTCCTGGCTTGAAGCGATTCTCCTGCCTCAGCCTCCTGAGTAGCTGGTATTACAGGCACTTGCCACCACGCTGGGAAAATTGTTGTATTTTTAGTAGAGACGGGTGGGGGGCGGGGTTTCACCATGTTAGCTCCAGGCTGGTCTCGAACTTCTGACCTCAAGCGATCCACCCGTCTTGGCCTCCCAGAGGATCACAGGCCTGAGCCACCATGCCCAGCCCATACTGTTATATTTATAAATGTTGTTTTTCTTTTTAGGCAGATAGTATCCCTCCCTCCTCTACTCCAAACCTCCAAAGATTTCCTATCTCAAAGTAAAAAGGTGACATTTGAGTAAAGAATTAAAGCAGGTGAGGAGAGGCCGGGGGCAGTGGCTCATGCCTGTAATCCCAGCACTTAGGGAGGCCGAGGCGGGCGGATCACTTGAGGTCAGGAGTTCAAGACCAGCCTGGCCAACATGGTGAAACTCCATCTCTATAAAAATACAAAAATTAGCCAGGTGTGGGGGCACAGGCCTGTAATCCCAGCTACTCAGGAGGCTGAAGCAGCAGAATCGCTTGAGCCCACGAGGCAGAGGTTGCAGTGAGCCGAGATCCTGCCATTGCACTCCAGCCTGGGCAACAGAGCAATACTCCATCTCTAAATAAATAAATAAATAAATAAATAAAGCAGGTGAGGAGAAAGCCCCCCTCCCCACCTACTTTATTTTTCTCCATTGCACTTATCTCCTTCTAACATACTGCATATTGAACTTGTGTACTATCTTTATCCCCTTGCTAGATTATCAGCTCCTAGAAGACAGGGATTTTTGACTCTTTAAATCATGATGTATCCCAGTCCTTAGAAAGTGACAAACAAGACAGTCATCATCTCAGTCTCCTGAGTTTACAGTCTAACACAGGAGACAGGTGATGACACCATTATAACTGGGTAAGGTACTATGACTGGTTGTGTTATGGAAAGCATAAGAAGAGGCCAGATGCCGTGACTCACGTCTGTGATCCCAGCACTTTGGGAGGCTGGGATGGGCAGATCACTTGAGGTCAGGAGTTCAAGGCTAGTCTGGGCAACATGGCAAAACCCAGTCTCTACAAAAAATACAAAAAAAATTAGCTTGCCTGTCATGGTGGTGCACGCCTGTGGTCCCAACTACTTTGGAGGCTGCGGTAGGAGGATCACTTAAGCCTGGGAGGTGGGGACTGCAGTGAACTGTGATCATGCCACCGCACTCCAGCCTAGGTGACAGAGTGAGCCCTGTCTCAAAAAAAAAAGAAAAGAAAAGAAAAGAAAGAAAAAGAAAAACAAAAGAAAAGAAAAAGAAAACATAAGAAGAGCACTTTTTCCAGTCAGAGCGGGAGGATAGAGGTTCGAGAAAGACTTCCTAGAGGTTACTAAATTTAATCTCCATGAGGACAAGGACCACCAGCGGTAATGGAAGTTGTGCACTAGGCAACTCCAGTGGGTGCTATTCATCTGCTTAGCTGTACACAATTGCTGCGGGGAACACACTTGATTTGTTCAGCAGGACAAATGGCAGGTGCCTAATAAATATTTGTGAACAAACGGATGAAATAAGCTAAGACCTAAAGATCCAATAGTGGTGTTTTGGCATCTTGACAGATTTTGTGAATATCTTCTGTTTGATTATTTTCAAAAAAAAAAAAAATTGCAGAGATAAAATAAGACAAAAATTTCAGAACTCCAAAAAACAGTTTTATTCCAAGTCTCTTGACTTTCTACCAAATATAATATTGCATAATAGTCCGATATTACCCACTTTGCTTCTCACCCCTCTGTTGATGGAGCTTTCGTTTTCTTCTAAAGAAAAGAGAAGGCGGCTGGGCGCGGTGGCTCAAGCCTGTAATCCCAGCACTTTGGGAGGCCGAGACGGGCGGATCACGAGGTCAGGAGATCGAGACCATCCTGGCTAACACGGTGAAACCCCGTCTCTACTAAAAATTACAAAAAACTAGCCGGGTGAGGTGGCGGGTGCCTGTAGTCCCAGCTACTCGGGAGGCTGAGGCAGGAGAATGGCGTGAACCCGGGAGGCGGAGCTTGCAGTGAGCCGAAATCTGGCCACTGCACTCCAGCCTGGGTGACAGAGCATGGCTCATGCCTGTAATCCCGGCACTTTGGGAGGCCAAAGCGGGCGGATCACGTGAGGTCGGGAGTTTGAGACCAGTCTGACCAACATGGAGAAACCCCGTCTCTACTAAAAATACAAAAATTAGCCGGGCATGGTGGTGCATGCCTGTAATCCCAACTACTCAGGAGGCTAAGGCAGGAGAATTGCTTGAACCCAGGAGGCAGAGGTTGCAGTGAGCCAAGATCATGTCATTGTGCTCCAGCCTGGGCAACAAGAGCGAGACTCAGTCTCAAACAAAAAAAAAAAAAAAAAAGGAAAAGAAAAAGGAAAGAGAAAATTGTGAGCAGTCTCTACTCTTCCTAACAAGAAAAGACAGACAAAAAAGTATGAAGCAGGCTCATGGTAAAGCTTCATGGGCATACTCAGTAACTGCTTTAAAGGACTGAGGTGCCCTGGAGCAAAACTGATAGAACTACAACTGTGGCAACAATGGATGCAGTCTTTTCCTATTTGCTAATGACAAAATTAGAAAAGCAAACTTACATATATTCCAAAAAGTAAAATATAATGGATGCTGCATGCCATTATATGTTTTCATTTAAATTATAAATTACCTCTTAGGATGGAACATCCAGAGTCTTTTATAAACATGCATCTTTTTCTAGAAGGAAAAATGATCATGTGACCAGTGCTCAAAAGTCTTCCTATCACTAACACCACCAATCAGTCTTAAGTAGGATTGTCCAGTAGCTGTCTAGACTCTAGAACATTGAGTTAATCTGGCACAGAAGAAAAGAAACAGGAAATGATAAAGACTTGAAAGTGGCTCCAATTTGGTAACTTAAAAATAACATAAGGTAGGATTTTTACACTGTGCACAGTATGTTTCACCAGAAGGAAAAGAAAAACTGATTTGGGGCCAGGCGTGGTGGCTCACTCCTGTAATCCCAGCACTTTGGGAGGCCAAGGTGGTGGATCACTTGAGGTCAGGAGTTCAAGACCAGCCTGGCCAACACAGCGAAACCCCATCTCTACCAAAAATACAAAAATTAGCTGGGCGTGGTGGCGTGTGTCTGTAGTCCCAGCTACTCGGAAGGCCGAGGCAGGAGAATCGCTTGAACCTGGGAGGCAGAGGTTGCGGTGAGCCGAGATTGAACCACTGCAGTCTGGGCAACAAGAGCAAAACTCCAACTAAAAAAAAAAAAAAAGAAGAAGAAGAAGAAAAAAAAAACCAGTGTGGGTTCTCACGTTTTATGTTCAGAACCAATAAATGGCTAAATGGATTTCCCACAAAAAAGAATCTTTGCTCATCTAGGAATAATGTGTTCTTCAGTGGCTTCCTGTGGGTATCACATTAAACCATTATCGGATATTGTCTCAAAAGGCCTTTAAAACCTCTTTTCAGCCGGATGCAGTGCCTCATGCCTGTAATCCCAGCACTTTGGGAGGCCAAGGCGGGCAGATCATGAGGTCAGGAGATCAAGACCATCCTGGCTAATACGGTGAAACCTCGTCTCTACCAAAAATAGAAAAAATTAGCCGGGCAGGGTGGCATGCGCCTCCCCCTACTCGGGAGGCTGAGGCAGGAGAATTGCTTGAACCCGGGAGGCAGAGGTTGCAGCGAGCCAAGATCACGTCACTGCACTACAGCCTGGGTGACAGAGTGAAACTCCATCTCAAAAAAAAAAAAAAAAAAAAAAAAAAAAAAAACACCTCTTCTCCTTCAACCATCCCTCTCTCATCATAGCGTTATTATTTAGGCAGGATAATTTAATTGCAAGTGACAGAAATTTAACTCTGAACTAACTTGCCTCAAAAATGACTGGAACGGCTGGGCGCAGTGGATCTGGCCTGTAATCCCAGCACTTTGGGAGGCCGAGATGGGCGGATCAGTTGGGGTCAGGAGTTCAAGACTAGCCTGGCCAACATCGTGAAACCTCGTCTCTACTAAAAACGCAAAAATTGGCTGGAGGGGGTGGTGAGTGCCTGTAATCCCAGCTACTTGGGAGGCTGAGGCAGGAGAATTGCTTGAACCTGGGAGGCAGAGGTTGCATAAGCCAAAATCATGTCACCGCACTCCAGCCTGGGTGACAGAGCGACACTCCATCTCAAAAAAAAAAAAATGACTGAAACTAGGGGCTCAGGCAGAATCAGAGCTCTACGTCTTATCGCTACATCATCTATTTCATTCTCTCACACAGTTTATTCCTGTGGAATGAGGTGAGTGTGCTGTGGTGGAGGCCTTAGGGGATCTCATTCAGCAAGCTGCCTCACGGCATATGGGGCAGAGAGAACTGGGGAGGAACTGAAACCTGGAACACTGGTTTCTGCCTTGCTTCTCTAGTATATTAGTTCCCTTTTGCTGCCTTAACAAATTACCACAAATTTAGTGGCTTAAAACAACAAAAATGTGGCCGGGCGCCGTGGCTCACACCTGTAATCCCAGCACTTTAGACGGCCAAGGTGGGCAGATCACGAGGTCAGGAGATCGAGACCATCCTGGCTAACATGGTGAAACCCCATCTCTACTAAAAATACAAAAAGTTAGCCAGGCATGGTGGCGGGCGCCTGTAGTCCCAGCCAGTCAGGAGGCTGAGGCAGGAGAATGGCATGAACCTGGGAGGCAGAGCTTGCAGTGAGCTGAGATCGCACCACTGTACTCCAGCCTGGGTGACAGAGTAAGACACCATCTCAAAAAAAAAGTATTGTTTTACAGTTCTGTAGTTCAGTAGTCTCACACAGGTCTCACTGGACTAAAATCAAGGTGTCACCAGGCTGCAAACCCTCCTAAAGCCTCTAGCAGGGAATCCACCTCCTTGTCTTTTCTAAGGGCCCCTTGCATTCTTTGCTGGTGACCTCCTTCCAACCTCTTCAAAGCCAGCAATGTCGAATCTCTTTGTTTTCGTTTTTTTTTTTTTGAAACGGAGTCTCACTCTGTCGCCCAGACCAGAGTGAGTTATCTGGGCTCACTGCAAGCTCCGCCTCCGAGGTTCACGCCATTCTCCTGCCTCAGCCTCCTGGGTAACTGGGACTACAGGCACCCGCCACTACGCCCAGCTAATTTTTTCGTATTTTTAGTAGAGACGGGGTTTCACTGTGTTATCCAGGATGGTCTCGATCTCCTGACCTCGTGATCCGCCCGTCTCGGCCTCCCAAAGTGCTGGGATTACAGGCGTGAGCCACTGCGCCCGGCCTGTCGCATCTCTTTAACTCTTCTGCTGTCATCAGACCTCTGACTCTCAGAAAAGCTTCTCTGTGTTTAAGAGCCCATCATTAGATTGGCCAACCTGGACAACTCAGGATAATCTCCCTGTCTCAAGGCCTGTACCCTTAATCACATCTCCAGAGTCCCTCCTGAGACACAAAGTCCACAGGCCCCAGGGATTAGGACATGGACTTGCTGGAGGGCCTACTGCACCTGGGTAAGGTGATTGGTCTAGGGATGGACCTGCAGGACCATTTAGAATCCTTCTCTGAGAATTTCCTAACTTGAATTTGAACAAAAATATGTTCTCTCTCTGGTTATAGAACTGTAAGCACGTGAGTCAATGTCTCCAGAGATCATGTTTCCTATCCCAAGGAATAAATTGGTTTGCAAGAATAAACTTCTTTATTCACCTTGAAGAACGTCCCCAAATTCAGTAACTTCCATATATACTTTTTTTTTCTTTTTTTTCTTTTTTTTTGAGATGGAGTCTCGCTCTGTCGCCCAGGCTGGAGTGCAGTGGTGCGATCTCAGCTCACTGCAAGCTCCGCCTCTCAGGTTCACGCCATTCTCCTGCCTCAGCCTCCCGAGTAGCTGGGACTACAGGCGCCCGCCACCACGCCCGGCTAATTTTTTGTATTTTTAGTAGAGATGGGGTTTCACCGTGTTAGCCAGGATGGTCTCGATCTCCTGATCTCGTGATCCACCCACCTCGGCCTCCCAAAGTGCTGGGATTATAGGCATGAGCCACCACACCCAGCCAACTTCCCCATATTTTTAAATGTACAGCACATAATATCGGAATTCTAATCCCCATAGTTAACCACACGAATTTCTCCATTTTTCTTTGTTGCCCTTTTCACACAGTATTATTGAACTATTATTTAAGTGCTTATTGTATGTGAGGCACAATACTAAGCATTTTATCATAGCCTCATGAAGTAGGTTTAGAGATGTGGAAACAGAGGCTCCAGGGATTGAAGTGAAGTGGTAAATTTACATAGCTAGTATGTGGCAGAGATGGGATGAAAAGGGGCTTTTTGGCAAAACTTTTCCTTTTTCTTTTTCTTTTTTTTTTTTTTTTGAGACAGAGTCTCACTCTGTCGCCCAGGCTGAAGTGCAGTGGTGCAATCTCAGCTCACTGCAACCTCTGCCTCCCAGGTGCAAGCAGTTCTCCTGTCTCAGCCTCCCCAGTAGCTGGGATTACAGGTGCACACCACCTCACCCAGCTAATTTTTGTATTTTTGGTAGAGACTGGGTTTCACCATATTGGTCAGGCTGGTCTCAAACTCCTGATCTCAGGTGATCCACTGCCTCAGCCTCCCAAAGTGCTGGGATTATAGGTGTGGGCCACCATGCCCGGCGGCAAACTCTTAACCTCTACACATTCTGCCTCGTGTCTTCATTCCTTTCTTCATTAATTCAACACATATTGATGAAGTACTTGTTAGGCATATGGATCTTAGCCAGGCAATATATTTTGCCGGAGAGCAGGGAGGAACTGTGGATATGGCACTAATATGCCCTCCCCCTTCACCAATATAGTGAGCTCACGAAGGGCAGAAGTGATTATCTTATTTAGCTGGTTTCCCCCACTACCTCGTATGAAGCTTGTTACATAATATTAGTCTACTGGATATGGGGTTTTCTTTTCTGTTTTATTTGGAAAATCTGAAATAACAAGGATTTAAGCGGCTCTGAATTGATATAATTGCAACCAGGATTGGCAATCAAATCTTGCCAACACATATGAGTCTGGCTTGGCATAGGACTCCTCATTAGAACAGGTGCCAAGTTACTTAGCTAGGGAGTAGCCTGGCTTTGTTCTAACTTAAAATCCCTAATGAAAGGAAGTTTATTTTGGATTAAATTAATAACTGGAAATTAATCAATCTTGGAAAAGGTCATTCAGACTATTTTTATCGCATGTGTCCAGTATTATTTTATGCCAACATTTTGACCATCAATCACAGCCAAGTTGCCAGTATCTGCACCTTCAAATCATAGTGGTTAGTGGGGATCTAATGTTAATATAAAATATACAGCTCTGTTGGGGAAGCCTCTTTGTCATATTTTGGAAACTGCCCATGTTTTGCAAAGATGATAAAGTAAACAGCTTTAATCAATTTGCTACTCCCTAGGCCTCAAGCTTAACACATACTTTGTTAGCAGGTGCAGGAAATTGTCTGCAGATGGTGGAACTGGCCAGATGGTTCAGAAGCCAGAAATTGAATCTAGTGAGATACTGATGGACCATGAGAGGGCAGTGTGACAACACAATTAAGAGCAGTAAACGACAAAATAACTTGGGAGTTGAGATATGGTCCTGATTTCTTCCCTTTGCTCCACACCCACACCCCAATAGAACATAGCCCTTCTTTTTATCCTCCTACCATCAAAACATGTGGCATATTTTAGTAACTATTTGAGATAATAGAGTTATTTTATTTATATTTATGTATATTTTTGAGATCAAGTCTTGCTCTGTAGCCCAGGCTGGAGTGCAGTGGCATGATCTCAGCTCACAGCAAACTCTGCCTCCTGGGTTCAAGAGGTTCTCCCACCTCAGCCTCCCAAGTAGCTGGGATTACAGGCGTGGGCCACTATGCCAGCTCATTTTTGTATTTTATTTTATTTATATATTTTTTTGAGAGACAGAGTTTCACTCTTGTTGCCCAGGCTGGAGTGCAATGATGCAATCTCAGCTCACCACAACCTCTGCCTCCCGGGTTCAAGCAATTCTCCTGCCTCAGCCTCCTGAGTAGCTGGGATTACAGGTATGCATCACTATGCAAAACTAATTTTGTACTTTTTAGTAGAGACGGGGTTTCTCCATGTTTATCAGGCTGGTCTCGAACTCCTGACCTCAGTTGATCCTCCCGCCTTGGCCTCCCAAAGTGCTAGGATTACAGGTGTGAGCCACTGCGCCCAGCTGTATTTTCAGTAGAGACAGGGTTTCACCATGTTGGCCAGGCTGGTCTCAGTGTCCTGACCTCAGGTGATCCGCCCATCTTGGCCTCTCAAAGTGCTGGGCTTACAGGCATGAGCCACTGCGCCCAGCAACGGTGATTTTAAATCACAGCAGTGACAACTGAAAATTATATGTTAGGCGTTCCTGTATTTAAACAACTTCACCTGCCCCATTTATCAAGCCTTCTCATTAGCCTCTTTTCTTTACAACTCTACTCCAGGTTCCAAATGTTGTTTGACATTCTTAGAAGCTTTTCATATCTCCCTTCTCTGTTTTTCTGTTTTTTTGTCTCCCCCAGGCAAACTCAATTTGCTCATATTTTATGGTGAAGAGAAATTTCGCTTTTAGCCCTTGGTTAACTACTACCTTTGCAGATCTAAAGGCTCCCTAGTACACTATGGCAAACAAAAGGGACATCTACTCTGGGATGCAAGATTATGGGAAGCATGACGTGGTTCTGGACTTAATGGTTCTGATGATATTTTCCTGATTCTCAGATAACAGTCGAGATAAAAAGATCCTGAGAACCAGCTGTCGCTTATGATAAATATACAGTAACTTCTGGTGTACTGATTTTGTGACATTGTTCGGGAAGTAATTCCTGCATGTCTAGCTAACACCTGTTTTTCCCAGGCACTCTAACAGATTTATAAGCATCTAATTTCCCATATTAAATATCTTTCTGGCCGGGTGTGGTGGCTTACACCTGTAATCCCAGCACTTTGGGAGGCCAAAGCAGGCAGATCACTTGAGGCCAGGAGTTCAAGACCAGCCTGGCAACATCGCAAAACCCTGTCTCTACTAAAAATACAAAAATTAGCTGGGCATGATGATGCACGCCTGTAGCTCCAGCTACTGGAGAGGCTGAGGTTTGAGAATCGCTCGAACCCAGGAGGCAGAGGTTGCAGTGAGCCGAGATCACGCCACGGCACACCACCCTGGGCAACTGAGCAAGACTGTCGAATGAATGAATGAATGAATGAATGAATGAATGAATGAATGAATGAATGAATGTTTTTCTGTGTAAACTTGGTAGTGGAATATATTTGTTTCCTGGGGCTGCTGTAACAAAGTACCACAGACTCGTTGGTTTAGAACAGTAGAAATATGTTGTCTCATGGTTCTGGAGGCTAGAAGTCTAAGACCAAGGTTCCCAAGAATTGGTTCCTACAGTAAGATACAATGAATTTCTCTGAGTTTCTCTTCAAAAATTTAGCCTACTGACTTCCTTGTCTTTTGTTCTCAAACTCAACTTTCCTGTTCCTCCTTGCCCCTAGTTACTGTAAAACAGGCTACCCCTTTCCTATCAGCTCTAATCAATAACTCACATCTGTTCCCTTGGTTACCTGCACCCATTGTTCCCCCAAAACTGCACGTCTCACATGCTCCACCTCTGTACCTCATGTCCCCCTCCCCTTCTATATTTAAAAATATATATACAAGTAGCCAATCAAGTCAGCTCAGATTATGCAGTCCAACCCCAGCCCATGGGGAAGGGACACAGAAGTAAAGACTGCATTAAAGATAGAAAAAAATCCTGGTTTCCGGCCGGGCGCGGTGGCTCACGCCTGTAATCCCAGCACTTTGGGAGGCCGAGGCGGGCGGATCACAAGGTCAGGAGATCGAGACCACGGTGAAACCCCGTCTCTACTAAAAATACAAAAAATTAGCCGGGCGCGGTTGTGGGCGCCTGTAGTCCCAGCTACTCGGGAGGCTGAGGCAGGAGAATGGTGTGAACCCGGGAGGCGGAGCTTGCAGTGAGCCGAGATCGCGCCACTGCACTCCAGCCTGGGCGACAGAGCGAGACTCCGTCTCAAAAAAAAAAAAATCCTGGTTTCCTTTGTTCTCTGTGCCCTTACAATCTTGATAGACACAGGTAGCACCCTTCTGCAGAAGTAAATTGCCTTGCCGAGGTAATTAAACTTTTGCCTAAGTGCTAGTTTTACTTCGCTGCACCAAGCATTTATTCCTAGAACATTTTTATATCCAACACTACTGAGGGCTGTAAGGGAGAATCTGTCATGCCTCTCTCCTAGCAGTTAGCACTTAGGTGACTTCAAGTATTTAATGGCTTGTAGCAGCATAACCCCAGTCTCTGCCTCCATCTTCACATGGCATCTTCTTCGTGTGTGTGTGTGTGTGTGTGTGTTTATTTTTTGAGATGGAGTTTCGCTCGTCGCCCAGGTTGGAGTGCTTTGGCGTGATCTCGGCTCACTGCAACCTCCACCTCCCAGGTTCAAACAATTCTACTGCCTCAGCCTCCTGAATAGCTGGAATTACAGGCACCCGCCACCAGATCCAGCTAATTTTTGTATTTTTTTTTAGTAGAGACAGGGTTTCACCATGTTGGCCAGGATGGTCTCAAACTCCTGACCTCGTCATCTGCCTGCCTCGGCTTCCCAAAGTGTTGGAATTACAGGCATGAGCCACTGCGCCCAGCCTCTTCTTCCTGTGTGTGTTCACATCATCTCCATACACAGATTTCCTTCTTCTTTTTTTTTTCTTTTTTTTTTTGACACGGAGTCTCGCTCTGTCACCCAGGCTGGAGTACAGCGGCATGATTTCAGCTCACTGCAACCTCTACCACCCAGGTTCAAGCCATTCTCCTGCCTCAGCCTCCCGAGTAGCTACGACTACAGGCACTTGCCACCATGCCTGGCTAATTTTTTGTATTTTTAATAGAGACGGGGTTTCACCATGTTAGCCAGGTGGTCTTGATCTCCTGACCTCATGATCCACCCACCTTGGCCTCCCAAAGTGCTGGGATTACAGGCATGAGCCACCACACCCAACCCAGATTTCCTTCTATAAAGACACCAGTCATATTGAATTAGGGCTTATGCGAATGACCTCATTTTAACTTGATAACCACTGTGAAGTTATCAAGTTCAACTCATAACAAGGAGTATGACAGATATTAGTAATTCCTCAAATATGTTCGCTGTATTCTCCAGCCTCCTTTGCAGTTGCGTTAGGGCTACATAACTAGTTCTGCAATAACTGTGAACAGAAGTGACGTGCATTTTTTCTGGACTAAGTCAGTGAAAACCCTTGCTCAACCCTCTAGGTCTCTTCCCCTGCTTTGACAAAACTTGAACAAAACTTGAAGCCATGTACTGAGATCATGGCTTCTCAGTAAGCTCCGCCTCCAGGGTTCACGCCATTCTCCTGCCTCAGCCTCCCAAGTAGCTGGGACTATAAGCGCCCGCCACTACGCCCGGCTTATTTTTTTCCCCTCCCGCTTATTTAGATAGCTTCTATATCAGTACATAAAAGTCCCAAAATATTCTTTGCAAGAGCTGCCTAGTATTTTCTTGTAAAGATTATAATTTAGCAGTTTTTCTCTTGGTAGATTATAGATAGCTTTGAATTTTTATTATGGAAAATGTTGCAGAAAATATCCTTGTACATGTATATTTTCATACTTATGTTAGTATTTCAGTAGGGTAGATTCCTAGAAGTGAAATTGCTGAGTCAAAAGTTATGCATCTTTAAAATCTGAATAGGTATTGCCAGTTTGCCCTCCAAAAAATTGTGCCAGTTTACATTATGGCAAAAGTATACAGGAGTATATGTTTCCCCACACTCATCCTAGAGTAGTTTCACTATTTTTAGTTTTGCTAATTTATAGCTTACAAAGTTAAAGAAATGTTTTAAAAAGCAATTATTTCCCCCCAAAAAGGAATCATTGTTCTTATTTGTATTTCATGATTGGAGAATTCTTGTGTATTTTTTAGTATTTTTCTTTTTTTTTTTTTTTTTTTTTTTTTTGACAGGGTCTCACTGTGTCCAGGCTGGAGTGCAGTGGCATGATCTCAGCTCACTGCAGCCTCACCCTCCTGGGCTCAAGTGATCCTCCCACCTCAGCCAACTGAGTAGCTGGGACTACAGGTGTGCACCACCATGCTCAGCTAATTTTTTTATTTTTTGTAGAGATGGGGTTTCACCATGTTGCCAGGCTGGTCTTGAACTCCTGGCCTCATGTGATCCACCCACCTTGGCCTCCCAAAGTGCTGGGATTATAGGCATTAGCCACCACACCTCCTGGCCCACTATTTATTTTTCTTTTTTCTTTCTTTTTTTTTTTTTTTTGAGACAGAGTCTCACTGTCTCCCAGACTGGAGTGCAGTGGCGCGATCTCGGCTCACTGCAAGCTCTGCCTCCCGGGTTCACGCCGTTCTCCTGCCTCAGCCTCCCGAGTAGCTGGGACTACAGGCGCCCACCGCCACACCCGGTTAATTTTTTCTATTTTTTTAGTAGAGACGTGGTTTCACCATGTTAGCCAGGATGGTCTCGACCTCCTGACCTCGTGATCCGCCTGCCTCAGCCTCCCAAAGTGCTGGGATTACAGGCGTGAGCCACCATGTCCAGCCCCAGTATTTATTTTTCTATGAACTGCCTATTTATATTCTTTGCCCACTTTTTTCCCCATTACAATGATATTTCAAAACACTCATTTGCATGAGTTTATTGTATTTATTGTGGCAAATATGCTGTATTATATATGTTGCAAACATTTTCTCTCAATATCCCTTTTGTCCTTTAATTTTGATAATAGTATTCCTAGCTGTATGGAAGTGAAGTTATAGGATCAAATCTGGTACGTAATACAGGGCATGTGTGTTGAGGGTTAGAAATCAGACTCCAAGAGTGAACATTGGACCAGGGCAGACACAAACCCTACAAATGCCTTCTTAGTGCCTAAGTGCAATGCTTACAAGACCTTATCTGAAATCAGCCAGCCTATTTGCCTGAATAAAAACTTCGAATCTTGAAGAGGAGATATTAATACGTTTATTAGTGAGGCAGGAGAATAGGGTCTGGAGGCAGGGAGCCTACGGCCAATTCATGCTGACTTTCTAGAAAGAAATCAAAAAGAAAACCCCAACTTTCCACACCTAAGTAACAAAAGGACCAGAGGCTACTCCCTTTGCAACCTCTCTCCCCCTTTTTTCTGCTTTCCCTTTACAACTCCCCTCCCCCTTTTTTCTGTGTGGCAGATGGAAAACTGAAAGTATGGTTTCAATTGAAAGCATGGTTTCAAATTGGTTGCTTTCTGCAGCCAATCAGAAGTTTGCATAGGAGTGTAACTTTGTAACTTCACTTCAGCCTCTGATTGGTTGTGGAAAGCAACCAATCAGACTGATTGCAGGCCACTACTTTATTAACTTTATTTTTATTTTATTTTGTGGCGACCGAGTCTCGCTCTGTCGCCCATGCTGGAGTGCAGGGGCGTGATCTCCGTTCACGGCAAACTCTGCCTCCCGGGTTCAAGCAGGAGAGGCACACGCTGCCACGCCTGGCTAATTTTTTTATTTTATTTTAGTAGAGATGGGGTTTCACTGTGTTGCCCAGGCTGGTCTCAAACTCCTGAGCTCAGGCAATCTGCCTGCCTCGGCCTCCCAAAGTGCTGGGATTACAGCTGTGAACCACCCCGCCCAGCCCACTACTTTATTTACATAGGGTGTATACAAAGTAACCAATGGGAAGCCTCTAGAGGATATTTAAACCCCAGAAAATTCTGTAAGGGTGCTCTTGAGCCCCTGTACTCTGGGGGCTCCTACTCTGTGGAGTGTACTTTTGTTTTCAATAAATCTCTTCTTTTGTTGCTTCATCTTTCCTTCCTTTGTGTGTTTTGTCTAATTCTTTGTTCAAGACGCCAAAAACCTGGACCCCCTTCATCGGTAACATTAGTACTTGTGCTGAACCCTCTAGCCACCTTATTTATGCCTATGGGATCAACTAATGCCCAGGAGCTTTGGCTGAGACATCAGGACCTCCTGGAGGAAGAGGAATTAAGAGAAGACTTGGTCTGCAGCATCAATCTTAAGCAAGCACTTGAAGGAAATTTAGAAAAATCTAAGTGGCTATTATATTTATACGTACAATCAATTATACTCACATATGATACCAAATATAGGTTTTCCAAAGGCAAAGAAAGTCAGGGGAACCATGAATAGGAAAATAAGAACACTAGGAATTGCACGGTATTAGAGCCTAAAGGAACATTAGGAATTTTCATCATTTTAAATTTTAGTCCAATTGCAGTATTTTACAAATGAGGAAACCAGGGCTCAGAGAGGTTAAATGTTGAGCTCAACTTCTCAGCTCCAGTTACTAGCAGAGAGAGAACCAGAACTCAGTTCTATTCATGCTCAATTTGACAGAACCTCCCTGATTTAGGAGTTCCTTGCATCTCTGGATGAAAAAAACAAAAACAGGCCGGGCACAGTGGCTCACATGTATAATCCCAGCACTTTGGGAGGCCGAGGCAGGTGGATTACCTGAGGTCAGGAGTTCAAGATCAGCCTGGCCAAAATGGTGAAACTCCATCTCTACTAAAAAAACACACAAAAATTAGCTGGGCGTGGTGGTGGGTGCCTGTAATCCCAGCTACTTGGGAGTCTGAGGCAGGGAAATTGCTTGAACCCAGGAGACGGAGGTTGCAGTTAGCAGAGATCGTGCCATTGCACTCCAGCCTGGGCAACAAGAGTGAAACTCCGTCAGAAAAAAAAAAAAAAACAACAACGACAACAACCCACTGGGCTCAGTGGCTCACACCTGTAACCTCAGCACTTGTGGGCGGATCACTTGAGGCCAGGAATCCAAGATCAGCCTAGCCAACATGGCAAAACCCCATCTCTACCAAAAATCCAAAAATTAGCCAGGTGTAGTGGCGCACACCTGTAGTCCCAGCTATGTGGGAGGCTGAGGCATGAGAATCACTTGAACCCAGGATGCGGAGCTTGCAGTGAGCAGAGATTGTGCCACTGCACTCCAGCATGGGTGACAGCCAGACTCTGTCTCAAAAAAAAAAAAAAAACCAACAAAACAAAACACAAAACCAACTCATACATTTTAAAATGTGACTTTTAGCAGAATTTGTTTAAATTTGGTAAATTACTAATTAGGCTTTCACAATTATTTTCTGTCATGTCTGAGATCCAGCTGCACTCTTTGGTAGGTCATCCCAAGCTCTGACATCAACCCAAAGACCCTAGAAGCATCTTTGAGTTTCGCCTAGAAATTCCGACTTCCCCAGGCCTCCCCTTACTCAGATTATCAGCTCCCAGGATCAGCAATTCAGAGCTACCTGAGGCGTACACCTCTGGCCCGCTAAACTATTCAGGTTCTCTAAAAGCCACTTTCCTGCCCTCACTCCCACCCACCTTGCCAAGTGCGTGTTGTAGATTTCACATCTCACTTTCCAAGTCTCATTATAAAATATTAGCATGTTGACAATCCAGTTACCTTTAGATGACCTTCAGAACACACCCAAACGAGGATGTGTCATCAAGCTGGAAGCTTCTCTGAAGCCTGTTTGTAGACTTTTTTCACTTCAAAGAAACAGTGGGAATTAATTTAAAAATTGAAATGCACATATACCCTATAACTTAAAGTGTATAAAAAAAAATTAAAATATATCACATAGGGCCAGGCGTGGAGGCTCACGCCTGTAATCCCAACACTTTGGGAAGCCGAGGCGGGCGGATCACCTGAGGTCCGGAGCTCAAAACCAGCCTGACCAACATGGCAAAACCTGGTTTCTACTAAAAATACAAAACTAGCCAGGCATGGTGGCGCACGCCTGTAATTCCAGCTACTTGGGAGACTGAGCAGGAGAATCACTTCAACGAGGGAGGCAGAGGTTGCAGTGAGTCAAGATCACGCCGCTGCACTCCAGGCTGGGCGACAGAGACTCTGCCTCAAAAACAAACAAACAAACAAAATGAATCATATAAAGGTAAATTATAAAATGAAGGGGAGATAAAGGTCACCTGGCTGGGCACAGTGGCTCACACCTGTAATCTCAGCACTTTGGGAGGCCGAGGTGAGAGGATTGCTTGAGCCCAAGAGTTCAAGGCCAGTCTGGGACACATAATGGTACTCCATCTCTATAAATAATTTAAAAATTAACTGGGCATGGTGGCTCATGCCTATAATCCCAGCTACTCAAGAGGCTGAGGTGGGAGAATCACCTGAGCCCAGGAGGTTGAGGCTGCAGTAAGCTGTAATTATGCCACTGCACTCCAGCCTGGGCAACAGAGTGAAATCCTGTTTCAAAATATATATAGATATATATGACATAATAGTCACCTAAACTCTTCTGACACCTCATCAAACCTTTTTCCCCAGAGGTAACTACCATTAAGAAACTTAGGTATGGCTGGGCACGGTGGCTCACGCCTGTAATCCCAGCACTTTGGGAGGCCGAGGTGGATGGATCACGAGGTCCAGAGATTGAGACCAGCCTGGCAACAGAGCGGGACTCCATCTCAAAATAAAATAAAATAAAAATAAATAAATAAAAGGCTTGACAGCGTGCCAGTATAATGAAATGTGCCCAATAATAGTAGCTGTTACTATCCAGTGTGGGCCTTGAAGCTAAGATATGTCTGAGCTTAAAATCTGCCTCTGCCACTCCGTACTTAATACATCCCTGAGGAATTCTAAGTTTCTGAGCCTAAATTTCCTCATCCTACCTTACTGGATTGCGAGGAGTAAACAGATGCTTAGCATGTTCCCAAAACATGGTAGATAGAAGCACTTAGCACCGTGTTTGGGTCTCTGAATGGAGCACGCATCAGCTACTTCCTTCTTTCCTTCCCAACTCACCACTGCACAGATGAGGTGTGTTTAACCTCCAGTATAGGAGTATTGAAGAGAGGTTTTAAAGTCAGAACACTTGTGTCCTTTTGTCACTGTTAAATCTTTTAAAGTCCTTTCTACAGGGTCAGCCTTACCCAACAGTCCACAAGGAATATGAGATGTAATGAAATAGTGATAAAATATATTCAGATTTGAATGTTAATCACTTAATCATTTAAACAAAACAAAACCAGAACACCCCACAGGGGACTCCTTTCTTTAAGGCACACATTTTCTTAATTTCTTTAGCTATCAAATAGCAGCTAACATCAGTTCTATTTCCCTGTTGTATTTACAAGTTCAATAAGAACACTAACCATAATGACATGTTGTCGGGATGGGGAGTGGTTATTGGAGGCTTTTTTTTTTTTTTTTTTTTTTAGACGGAGTCTTGCTGTGTCGCCCAGGCTAGAGTGCAGTAGTGCCGTCTCAGCTCGCTGCAACCTCCACCTCCCAGGTTCAAGCGATTCTCTTGCCTTGGCCTCCCAAGAAGCTGGGACTACAGGCGTGTGTCACCACGCCCAGCTAATTTTTGTATTTTTAGTAGAGACGGGGTTTCACCATGTTGGTCAGGCTGGTCTCGAGCTCCTGACTTCGTGATCCGCCCACCTCAGCCTCCCAAAGTGCTGGGATTACAGGCGTGAGCCACCACGCCTGGCCTGGAGGCTCTCAATCATGGCCCAAGGGAATGGCAAAGCTGAGGAAATACCTTAAGGAGTTGTTAGCGAAGGGAGGAGGAAAGGCCCTGTTTGCTCAGTGCATTGACCCGACTCAGGGCAAACTGACTCTGCATGATTGCAATTCATGTGGCAGGTACAGCTTGCCCAGTGGCCGAGGCCACTCCTACAGCAGCCCAGGCATCGGGCCCTCGTGTTAGCTATTTATATTTACACCATCTATGTGGTGTCCCAGGAGCATTTCCTAGATGAGCTGGAAGATGAGGCCAAAGCTGTCCGAACCTGAGCTCTGGCCGGGGCGTCAGGACGTCAATTTGGATGGGCATTGCACATCTCTGACCTGCTGCAGCCCCTTCATGTGGTGGATGATGCCCCACCACCCTGTAGAAACTGAAGCCTACTCACAACATCACTGGCCTTCTTACCAACCTTGGGCCATGACAGAGCCCAGGAAACCAGGAACTCACACATTTGGCCACTATCAAGGGAGCATTGCCCCCCTCACACTCCCTGTGTGCAACGATTGGGCCCTTCTTGTAGTTTGTCTTGTTTGAAGGATGTACAACCTAATCTCAGCTGTTCCCAAAGTTTCTGACTTTGTGATATATCCCCTTCACCTCCCAGTGGCACAACTGTTATGGGGTAGATGTGGCAGCTCTGAGCAGTGTTGGAGTCAAAAGTGGGAAAGATAGGGTCAAGTTAAGAATGATAAACTTGGCCGGGCACATCGGCTCATGCCTGTAATCCCAGCACTTTAGGAGGCGGAGGCGGGTGGATCACCTGAGGTCAGGAGTTTGAGACCAGCCTGGCCAACGTGGCAAAACCCGATCTCTACTAAAAATACAAAAATTAGCCTGGCATGGTGGCAGGCGCCTGTAGTCCCAGCTACTCAGGAGGCTGAGGCAGGAGAATTGCTTGAACCTGGGAGGCAGAGGTTGCGGTGAGCCGAGATTGCGCCATTGTACTCCAGCCTGGGTGACACAGTGAGACTCTGTCTTGAAAAACAAAAAAAGAATAAACTTGACTCACCCCCCGCCCTCCCGAAAAAAAGATGTTAAATTAAGCTAGAGAAATAGATGGCTCTGGAAAAGTTTAGCAATCATGGTGCAAGGCCACTTAAGGACAGGGACCGTGTTCCCAGTCCACTGGTATTGAGGCTATTTTTATCTCTCCATGAGTTCCCAGATTTCGTACTAGAGATAAGGCATCGCTTTGCTCAAGGGACCTTATTACTAAAGATTCACCCACTACATACTAAGAATGTAAGGCAGTTACTCAGGGCCCAGAAAACTTTCTGGTCAGATGCCATCATCTTTCCACTTGGCGCCGAGGGAAGCAGATCACTGGACAGAGGGACAGGAGAAAAGAAGACAGGGTTGCATAGAAAGTCACAGCTGGCAATCTTGGCTGTCCTCCATCGCTGTCTGAGGAGTGGTGGGAGTCGGGGAATGGGTAGCCAGAGAAGTGGAGGCTCTGGGGTGGGGCTTCCCAACCTCGGCACCATTGACATTTTGGGCCAGATCATTGTTTGGCGGGGGGGGAGGCTGTACTGTGCCTCCTGGGATGTTTAGCAGCTTCCCTGGCCTCTACTCACAAGATGCTAGTAACACTACCTCCCTATCACCACTCCCTTTGTGACAACCAAAAATGTCTCCGAACTTTGCCAAATGTCCCCAGGTGGGGAAGAAAGGGGAGGTAGGAAACCAGGTTGGGAACTACACGGCTCCGTCGTGTGAGAAGGCAAAGAACAGGAACATGCCCTGGCCACCTCCCAATTTCCTTTCTCCTTTATAAACATTTGGCTGTTTTAGAAAGGCTTTTTATGGATCCCTTAATTTCTTTCTCTTTTCCAGCCAGATAGCTATCTCTGCTTTCAGTCTAGACAGCGCACAACAGGCTGAGGCTTACCTGAGAGTCCCTCAGTGAAGCCTGTGGAGCTGGGTGGACAGCAGGAGGGTGTGCTGTCACAGGGAAGGGGCAGAGCACTGAAGTCTTGGCTGCACAGGGCTGTGGTACTGGGCGTGAGTACAACCCTTAAGACCAATGGACTTTCCTCAACTTTATCACAATGGTTCATAAAAATGGGGACAAGGGGCCGGGCGCGGTGGCTCACGCCTGTAATCCCAGCACTTTGGGAGGCCGAGGTGGGCGGATCATGAGGTCAGATCGAGACCATCCTGGCTAAAACGGTGAAACCCCGTCTCTGGGCCGGGCGCGGTGGCTCAGGCCTGTAATCCCAGCACTTTGGGAGGCCAAGAGGGGCGGATCATGAGATCAGGAGATCGAGACCATCCTGGATAACATGGTGAAACCCTGTCTCTACTAAAAAATACAAAAAATTAGCCGGGCGAGGTGGCGGGCGCCTGCAGTCCCAGCTACTCGGGAGGCTGAGGCAGGAGAATGGCGTGAACCCGGGAGGCGGGGCTTGCAGTGAGCCGAGATCGCGTCACTGCACTCCAGCCTGGGCGACAGAGCGAGACTTCGTCTCAAAAATAAAATAAAATAAAATAAAAAATAAAAAAATAAAAAATAAAAAGAAAGAAAGAAAAAGGAAAAGAAAAAAAAAAAGACACCTATATATGGGGGACCCCAGCTCAAGACTAAGCTGTGACAGTCTATCCCTTGGATTCGGTCGTGAGTTCTATTGTGGATAAGGTTGGAGAAATGTGCTTTGCTTTTTTTTTTTTTTTTTTTTTTTTTTTTTTTAAGGAAAGGAGAATAAGTTGACAGAATCAAGGAGCAAGGGCAATTTGACCATGTGGCGGCCGCAATGTAGACTGTTCCTCCCAGCAGAGCAGGATAAGGGGGCTGGCCGGGGAGCTGCCGGTGTTGCCGTCCTGTAAGGGATGCTAAAATATCAATGAGCACTTAGGCATCGCTGAAACCATAGTGATACGGAGAAAGTAGTATTTGCCGGAACTCCTGTAGAGCATAGAATGTGGTTAGTCACTTATCATAGTTTGAAACCCTTAGAGGGCACTCTTGAGCAACAATAACTGATTCCTAAACAGCTTTCTAGTGAAACTAGTTCCAGCTGATTCCACGTCTTTTCACTTGGTGAGTGGTAAATATACACAACTCTCTCCCCCAAACTGAAGAGCCCAGATACAATGGAAAGGTTGCCAGCTCTCCCCTAGAAGTTTAACTATTTTGTTCATCCTTCGGTGCTCTAAATACATGTTGAGGCCAGGTGCAGTGACTCATGCCTGTAATCCCAGCACTTTGGGAGGCCAAGGCAAGAGGATTGCTTGAGCCCAGAAGGTTGAGGCTGCAGTGAGCCGTTTGTGCTACTGCGTGACAGAGACCCTGTCTCAGAAACAAAAAACCCAATAAAATAAATACATGTTGAGCAACCATTTCAAGAATATTGATTTTAAAGGGTGCCTAGTTATTACCTTACTTGGTAGCCTGCGTGTCCCATCTGTTCCTGATCTCAGGCTGGCCCCATGGCCCACGTCATAGCCCTATAAACAGTGAGTTGTTGGCAGAAGCTGAAGGAATTATGTGTTGTGTTTGGTTGTTATGTTTTCCAAGGAATCTGTTGAGCCCAAAGACCTAAGCAACACACACCGGATAACTGGGGCTCAGCTAACAAATAGTAATGTGAAGTGTGGCAGCTGAGCATTCTCTCTTCTGTGTGGAGCCCAGCTCCACTGCCGGATAATACACCAAAGCTGAGAGGAAGGGTGGACCTGGCCCTTGGTTACCACTCCTGGCAAACTATCCTAGGTGGCCAACTGCTACTAGTGGGCTGGCACTATCATTTTCTTAGATGGATAAAGTGGATATTGGTGGTTCCCTAATAATAATGTGTTTCTTCTTAGACTTTAAATTTTTAGACAGAAAAAGTGGAAAACACAGAGAAGAAAATTAAAAAAAAAAAAAAAAAAACAGCTAGGCTTTTTTTTTTTTTTTTTTTTTTTTTAATTTAATAGACATTAATCTTTGGCTGTTTGAAGCAAGAGTTTGAGAAACTGTTCTTCTCTGGACTTTGGGCTCTAATCTCATACGTGGGTTTTTTGTTTTGGTTTGTTTTGTTTTGTTTCTGCTTTAGTTTTTCTTTTCTTTTCTTTTTTTTTTTTTGAGACAGCATCTCGCTCTGTCACCCAGGCTGGAGTGCCGTGGTGTGATCTCAGCTCACTGAAACCTCTGCCTCCAGGGTTCAAGTGATTCCCGTACCTCAGCATCCCGAGTAGCTGGGACTACGTGCCACCACGCCTGGCTAATTTGTATCTTTTGTAGAGACAGGGTCTCACTATGTTGCCCAGACTGGTTTTGAACTCCTGGGCTCAAGTGATCCACCCACCTTGGCCTCCCAAAGTGCTGGGATTACAGGCATGAGCCACCACAACCGGTCCACCACTGATTTTTTTAATGTGTCAGAGTTTTACCTTTTTCAGAATGTCATATATATAGTTGGAATCATATCATATGTAGTTCTTTGTTTTTTTAGAGACGGGGTCTCACTATGTTGCCCAGACTAGTCTCAAACTCCTAGGCTCAAGTGACATGTCAGAAGAACCAGGGGGCAGCTTGAGGGGTCTCCCACTGGCAAAATCTGGGACAGTTAAACATAAAAATTAACATGAAAATTTTAAATGTGGCCAGGCATGGTGGCTCAAGCCTGTAATCCCAGCACTTTGGGAGACTGAGGCGGGCGGATCACGATATCAGGAGATCGAGACCATCCTGCCTAACACGGTGAAACCTCATCTCTACTAAAAATACAAAAAAATTAGCCGGGCATGGTGGCGGGCGTCTATAGTCCCAGCTACTCAGGAGGCTGAGGCAGGAGAATGGCGTGAACCTAGGAGGTGGAGCTTGCAGTGAGCCGAGATTGCACCACTGCACTCCAGCCTGGGTGACAAAACGACACTCCGTCTCAAAAAAAAAAAAAAAAAAAAAAAATTAAAATGATGGCTATGGATTATAACATCCATTGAATAAAACAGGAACAGAGGGATCCAAATATATGAACAAATTAATAAATGATAAGAAAAAATGCTTACAGTAGGATGCCAACAAATAAGTGTAGAAGAAATGATGAAATGAAAATATTAGCAATTGACAAAACAAAGGACTCATTCAGAGTCATCAATGGACATTGATGGGTAAAAAATTCTTGAGCAGAATAGCTACATAATCTCAAAATATGTCTCCATATTTTTTTTTTCTTTTTGAGATAGAGTCTTGCTCTGTCCCCAGACTAGAGTACAGTGGCATGATCTCGGCTCACTGCAACCTCCACCTCCTGAGTTCAGGCGATTCTCATGCCTCAGCCTCCCGAGTAGCTGGGACTACTGGTGTGCGTCACCACGCTCAACTAATTTTTGTGTTTTTAGTAGAGACGTGGTTTCACCATGTTGGCCAGGTTGGTCTCGAACTCCTGGCCTCAAGTGATCCACCTGCCTCAGCCTCCGAAAGTGCTTGGATTACAGGCATAAGAGCCACTGCACCCAGCAAATATGTAGCCTTTTTAGTTGGCTTCTTCCATTTGGTAAATGCCCTTAAGGTCCCTCTATGTCTTTTCATAGTCTGATAGCTAATTTCTTTTTGGTGCTGCATAATACTCCATTGTCTGGATTTGTCACATTTGTCGATCTGTTCACCTACTGAAGGACGTCTTCGTTGTTCCCAAGTGTTGGCAATTGTGAATAAAGCTGCTCTATAGCAGGTTTGTGTGTGGACATAAGTTTTCAACTCATTTAGGTAAATACAAGGAGTGTGCTGCTGGATCATATAAGTTTAGTTTTGTAAGAAAAACTGTCAAACTGTAAAGTGGCTGTACCCTTTTGCCTTCCCACTGACCATGAGTGAGAGTTCCGGTTGCTCCACATCCTTGTCAGCATTTGTGGTCAGTGTCTCGATGTTGACCATTCTAACAGGTGTGTAGTAATATCTCATTTTAATTTACATTTCTTCAAAAACTTCAACTTTTTTGAAATATATTCAGACTTACAGAAAAGTTATAAATATATTAAAAGAACTCTAGTTTACCTTTCACCCAGATTCTTTAACATTTTTATCACATTGCTTCTGCTCTATCATTCTCCCTCTCTCTCATCTCTGAACCCTTCGAGTATAAATTACAGACACGATGTGTCTTTATCCTCAAATACTTCAGTGTATATTTTCAAGAACATGGACATTTCCTTACATAACCACAGTGCAATTATCAAAACAGAAAAATTAGCAGCTACAGTATGATGATCTAATCTACAGATGTTATTCATTTAACAGTTGTCTCAATAATATCCTTTATGAAAACAAAAAAGAAAGAAGAAATTGTGGCCTAAGGCCAGCACACATTTCATTTAGTTATCATGTCTTTTTATCCTTTACTCTGAAAGAGTTCTTTAGTCTGTCTTTGTCTTTCATGAGCCTAATTTTTTTTTTTTTTTTTTTTCTTTTTTGAGACAGAATCTCACTCTGTCACCCAGGCTGGAGTGCAGTGGTGTGATCGCCACTCACTGCAACCTCCGCTTCCCAGGTTCAAGCAATTCTCCTGCCTCAGCCTCCCAAGTAGCTGGGACTACAGGCGCCCACCACCATGCCTGGCTAATTTTTGTATTTTGAGTAGAGACGGGGTTTCACCATATTGGCCAGGCTGATCTAGAACTCCTGACCTTGTGATCTGCCTGTCTCGGCCTCTCAAAGTGCTGGGATTACAGGTGTGAGCCACCGTCCCCATATGAATTTAACATTTTTGAAGAATATAGGCCAGGTATTCTATAGAATGTTCCTCAATATGGGTTTGTCTGTTATTTCCTCATGATTAGATTACACCTTAAAATTTTTATTTATTTTTTCATGTAGCCCCAAATACTCAGATAGATTGCACTTTTAGCAGGAAAACAACAGATGTGATGTGTCCTCTCAGTGCCTCATATCAAGAGATACATGAGACCAGTTTGTCCTTACTGGTAATGTTAACTTGGTTAAGATGCTGTCCACAAAGTTTTTCTACCGCAAAGTTACTATTTTTATTCTCGTAATGAATAAGAATTTTATGGGCCAGGCACAGTGGCTCAGCGTGTAATCCCAGCACTTTGGGAGGCTGAGGTGGGCAGATCACTTGAGGCCAGGAGTTCAAGACCAATCTGGCCAAGAAGGTGAAACCACATCTCTACTAAAAACACAAAAATTAGCTGGACGTGGTGGCTCCCGCCTGTAGTCCCAGCTACTCAGGAGACTGAGGCACAAGAATTGCTTGAACTCCAGAGCTGGAGGCGGCAGTAAGCTGAGATCCTGCCACTGCACTCCAGCCTGGGGACAGAGCAAGACTCCGTCTCAAAACAAAATAAAACAGCAATTTCATGGAGACATATTTTGAGATTATGTAGATATCCCGGTCAAGAATTTTTTACCCATCAATGTCCGTTGATGACTCTGAATGATTCCTTTGTTTTGTCAATTGCTAATGTTTTCATTTCATCATTTCTTCTACACTTATTTGTTGGCATCCTACTATAAGCATTTTTTCTTATCATTTATTTATTCATTCTCTCATATGTTTGGATTCCTGTGTTCCTATTTTATTCAATGGATTTTATAATCCATTGCCATCATTTTAAATTTTTTTGTTAATTTTTTTGTTTAAATGTCCCATATGTTGCCAGTGGGAGACCTTTCAAGTTGCCTCCTGGTTCTTCTGACATGTCCCCATCATTCTGTGGGCCCTTTCTTACTTTCTGGTACAATATAATATTCCAGGCTTATTGTGAATTTTTCCTGCCCAAGCCCTTGAATCAACCATTTCTTCAAGGAATGCTGGTTCTTTTTAGTGGAAAATGGTGTTTAGAAAACAAAATACAAAAACAAAATTGGGGTATTACTTCTAGACCCTCACAGCAGACAGCTAGAAAATATGTATATACGTACATATATATAACCCCCTACATAAGTATTATATGTATTATATCTATATTTATACCTATCTAAACCATTAATACCTATTTTCCATTCCAATAACATAGGATTTATTATGTTCCCCCTTCCACATCTATATCTGCTTTCTCTGACAGTAGGAAACTTGGCTCCCATTATCCTCAGCATACTTATTTACTGGATTAGTCAAGATTCTCTAGAGGGACAGAGCTAATAGGATAGATGTATATATAAAGGGGAATTTATTAGGAGTATTGACTCACACAATCACAAAGTGAGGTCCCACAATAGGCCATCTGCAAGCTGAGGAGCCAGGAAGCCAGTCTGAGTCCCAAACACTCAGAAGTAGGGAAGCAGACAGTGCAGCCTTCAGTCTGTGACCAAAGGCCTCAGAGCCCCTGGCAAACCACTGGTGTAAGTCCAAAGGTTCAAAAGCTGAAGAACTTGGAGTCTGATGTTCAAGGGCAGGAAGCATCCAGCACAGGAGAAAGACGAAGGCCAGAAGACTCAGCAAATCTGCTCTTCCATCTTCTGCCTGCTTTATTCTAGCTGTGCTGGCAGCTGATTAGATGGTGCCCACCCAGATCGAGGGTGGGTCTGCCTCTCCCAGTCCACTGACTCAAATGCTAATCTCCTTTTCGCAACACCCTCACAGACACACCCAGGATCAATGCTTTTCATCCTTCAATCCAATCAAGTTGACACTCAATTTGAACTATCACATTTACTGAGTTCTAGAACTCAGCAAAACAAACAAACACATTAGAAATACTAAGCTCTGCCACTGGGAAAAACAAGTCAGTGATCTAGAGTTCAATATTTGTTTGCATTCTGAGTCCACATACTGTATGCAAAAGTTTGAGTTAGTTCTTTTCTCTTCAGTGTGGTTACGTTTTTCATGTGGTACTACTTGATATACGGGTATGTTCACTTGTTTATGTTCGTACTCCATGGGGGAGGGGAGTGTTCACAATTGGGTGTGTGTGCATGTGTGTGTCTGTTTATAAAACACTGAGATGCTTCAAAAGTCAAAACTCTGCAAAAAGGTATACTCAGGAAAGCATCATGACTTTTTTTTAGCAAATAATTCCTTCCTTCCTTCTCTTTCTTTTCTTTTTTCTTTTCATTTCTTTTCTTTTCTTCCTTTCTTCCCTTTCTTTTTTCTTTCTTTCTTTCTTTCTTCTTTCTTTCTTTTCTTTCTTTCTTTCTTCTTTCTTTCTTTCTTTCTTTCTTTCTTTCTTTCTTTCTTTCTTTCTTTCTTTCTTTCTTTCTTTCTTTCTTTCTCTCTCTCTCTCTCTCTCTCTCTCTCTCTCTCTCTCACTCTCTCTCTTTCTTTCTCTTCTTTCTTTCCTTCTTCTTGTTTTAGACAGGGTCTCACTGTCTCACCCAGGCTGGAATACAATGGTGCAATCATAGCTCACTGCAGCCTCAAACTCCTGGGCTCAAGCGATCCTCCTGCCTCAGCCTTCTCAGTAGCTGGGACTACAGGCACATGCCACCACGCCCAGCCAATTATTATTATTATTATTTTTTTACAGATGGGGGGTCCTCACTATCTTGCCCAGTCTGGTCTGTAACTCCTGGCCTCAAATGATTTTCCCACCTTGGCCTCCCAAAGGGGCAAATAATAATAATAATAGTTTTTTTGAGACGGAGTTTCGCTCTTGTTGCCCAGGCTGGAGTGCAATGGCGCACCACCACAGTCGGCTAATTTTTTGTATTTTTATTAGAGATGGGGTTTCACCATGGCCAAGCTGATCTTGAACTCCTGACCTCAGGTGATCCTCCCACCTTGGCCTCCCAGAGTGCTGGGATTACAGGCGTGAGCCACTGCGCCCGGCCACAAATAATTATTTTTTATTGAGGGTTCTTTCTCCTATTGTTTATAACTGTGGGCGTGGATCCTTTGGTTCATTCACTCTATATTCATTCTGTGCCTTCCTGTTCTCCAGTCTTCAAGCATATACATAGACATACACACAAATTCAGCAGATAGTGAAAAACCACAAGATGATTTTCAGATGACATATGTTTTTCCCACTTTTAAACATAACATGATTCTATGTGGAAACAATTTTTAAGTTAATTTTTTGCACAGTAATTATTTTTGTTCAGTGTATGATAATGACATATTTAAGTGATCATCTAAAAATAGCAATTTTTGTGAAAATGCCACAGCAGGCTATGAGGCCCTAATCTTATTTTATGAAAGCAGAGAGTTTCCTTTACTAAGAGGGTAGGCAAACTGGTTTTCTGTTTTTGCTTACCTGCAGGACAAAACAATGCATGAATCACTTCCTCTATAAGAAAGTGACGGTAGCCTAGGAGCTCATTATCCAAACCGTTTGCCAGCTTCACTCTGCCAGTCCCATTTCCTCAGGACATCTGTCCTTCAGCACTTCCAGCTCCTTCTGGGACAGTCGTCAGCAGCCTCTAGTTTCCTCACAGGCCAGGTGCTGTGATAATGGTGGTGGTAGTGGGCTGAGCCTATATGACTTTCTCTCTCTCTCTCTCTCTCTCTATATATATATATATATATTTTTTTTTTTTTTAAACTTTTTTTTCTTTTTTTGAGATGAAGTTTCACTCTGTCGTCCAGGCTGGAGTGCAGTGGCACAATCTCAGCTCACCGTAAGCTCTGCCTCCTGGGTTCATGCCATTCTCCTGCCTCAGCCTCCCGAGTAACTGGGACTACCGGCGCCCGCCACCATGCCTGGCTAATTTTTTATATTTTTAGTAGAGATGGGGTTTCACTGTGTTAGCCAGGATGGTCTTGATCTCCTGACCTCGTGATCTGCCCGCCTCAGCCTCCCAAAGTGCTGTGATTACAGGCATGAGCCACCACGCCCAGCCTAATTTTATTTTTTTAAGCCACAGGTCTTGCTATGTTACCCAAGCTGGTCTCGAACTCTGGGTTCAAGTGATCATCCTGCCTCAGCCTCCCAGCTGAATTACAGGCATGATGCCTACCTCTGAGACTGATTTTTTAAAAACAAGAATCCACTGTACAAAGGTTGACTAAGATTTTCACCATTATATTTTGAAGTCCTTTTTTTCTTTTTCTTTTTTTTCTTTTTTCTTTTCTTTTTGACACAGGTCTTGCTCTGTCACTCACGCTGGAGTGGGGAGGATTGCTCGAGCCTGGGAGGCAGAGGTTGCAGTGAGCATTCAAGCCTGGGCGACAAAGCAAGGCTCTGTCTCAAAAATAAATAAATAAAAACAAAATTGGGGCCAGGAGCGGTTGCTCACACCTGTAATCCCAGCACTTTGGGGGGCCAAGGTGGGTGGATCACGAGGTCGAGATCAAGACCATCCTGGCCAACATGGTGAAACCCCGTTTCTACTAAAAATACCAAAAGTAGCTGGGCTTGGTGGCACGTGCCTGTAGTCCCAGCTACTCAGGAGGCTGAGGCAGGAGAATCGCTTGAACCTGGGAAACAGAGGTTGTAGTGAGCCAAGATCACACTACTGTACTCTACCCTGACGACAGAGCGAGACTCCATCTCAATAAATAAATAAATAAATAAATAAATATAAAATAAAATAAATAAAAATAAAGTTCAGAGTTGACAGCATGAAAATATGAAAGTATGTGTGATTACTAGTGGAATGAGTGCAGATAAAAGAGATAATTCAGAACATCCTTATGCCTGAGACACCCCTGAGAGGTGTGAAAAACAACAAAGAAGACCAAGAAAGGGTCCAAGAGAAGAAAATCAGGGGTTGGGGCTGCGCGCTATGGCTCACACCTGTAATCCCAGCACTTCGAGAGGCTGAGATGGGAGTCCAGGAGTTCAAGACCAGTCTGGTCAACATAGAGAGACGTCCCCATCTCTAAAATAAATACATAAATAGAAAAAAAAACCCCAAGGGTTTGGGGTTCTACACGCCAAGGGAAAAAGTAAATTAAGGAGAGCATGATCAAGTAGGTCAAGTGCTACTAAGATGAGGACTGAGAACTTGACTATTGAATTTAGCAACATACAAGTTATTGGTAACCTTGATATATGAGCGGTTTCAGTGACATGGTGAGTGCAAAATGCTGACTGGAATCCGTTCAGGAAAGAATGGGAAGAGAGGAATTGGAGACGGTAAGTATAGAAAAGTCTTTCAAGGAGTGTTGCTGCTAATGGGAGGAAAAGAGGAGTGAAGAGGCTTACATTGGGAAGAATTATATAGCAGGTTTTCGCTAATAAGATTCAAGAGGGAATCTGACATTACATGAGAAAGGGGGAATGGCAGGCGAATGGGGAATTGTATACTGTGCACAGGTGAGGGACCGATTAGGAGAGGAACGTGGATAGGCAGGGAGAGAGAGAGTATATGGTCTCAAGTGGTAATAGGTGGCTTAGATATGGTTGTGTTGGCCGGGCGCGGTGGCTCACGCCTGTAATCCCAGCACTTTGGGAGGCTGAGGCGGGCGGATCACGAGGTCAGGAGATGGAGACCATCCTGGCTAACACGGTGAAACCCCGTCTCTACTAAAAATACAAAAAATTAGCCAGGCGTGGTGGCGAGCGCCTGTGGTCCCAGCTACTCAGAAGGCTGACGCAGGAGAGAATGGCGAACCCGGAAGGAGGAGCTTGCAGTGAGCTGAGATCGCGCCACTGCACCCCAGCCTGGGCGACAGAGTGAGACTCCTTCTCGGGGGGAAAAAAAAAAAGGTACGGTTGTGGGAGGCTGTGCCCTGCCAATTGCTTATATTTTATTAAAGTGGGAAGGAAGGTCATCTATTGGGATGGAGGATTGGGGATACAGTGGAGGTCTCAGGAGGAAGTAGTGATGACCTGGTAATGAATTTTAGGTGAAACCAATCTGCTCTGTTCAGCCACATGGGTACAAGTATGAAAACAGAACTCAGTAAACTGGGGATTTGGTTTTGCCAAGCAAGACAAAGCTAGACGTGGCGAAGGAAGTGAGTGAATGAGAGGGAGCGATCAGTGACTGAACATTGGATTTAAAATGGGTAAGGGTAGAAGAGAGGACATCAACAGCTGAGTGACAAATTATTAGCTTCTTTAAATCTGTTTTCTTTCTTTTTTGGAGGGGAGGGGTGGGGATAGAGTTTCACTCTTGTTGCCCAGGCTGGAGTGCAATAGTGCTATCTCAGCTCACTGCAACCTCCACCTCCCGGGTTCAAAAAATTCTCCTGCCTCAGCCTCCCAAATAGTTGGGATTACAGGTGTGCACCACCATGCCTGGCTAATTTTGTATTTTTGGTAGAGACGGGGTTTCACCATGTTGGTCAGGCTGTTTTTGAACTCCTGACCTCAAGTGATCCACCTGCCTCTGCCTCCCAAAGTGCTGGGATTACAGGCATGAGCCACCGTGCCCGGCCAAATCTGTTTTCTTATCTGAATCTTAGAATGTTATTGTGAGGCTTTTATGTGATAATGTAAATATAGTACTTAGCACAGAACTAAGCACCGAATAAACATTCATTCAGTGCTTTCCATCAGAATCACCTGGGGAATTTTTGAACCGACTATTACTCAGAGGCCAATCCAGACAAATAAATAAAATTTTTTGAGGGGGACAGGGACGGGGACCAGGGAATGGCTCTAACTACTTTGCAGGTGATTCAAATGTGCAGTCAGGGCTGCACATTTTTGAATTAACAAAAATTATCTCTATTAACAATTATGAACTGAATACCTCATATGGGCCAGACAATGTATGATTGTCTCATTTAAGTCTCACAAGTCTTCAAGGTCCAAACATAGGTGGTAGAGCCAGGGATTTCTAGTCAATGGTCTCGGACACTAAGTCCTTCCCACTCTAAGCTTGGTACTCCAGTGATGGTTTGAGGAGCAGCAGCGCCACTCAGGAGCTTGTTAGAACTGCATCGCAGGCCACTATGTCAGTCTGCAGTTTTCACAAGATCCCCAGGTGATTCATATGTACATTAGTTTGAGAAGCCTTGAATTATGCCACTCTGATGTAATGTGGACCCAAACCACATTTGGGTCCCTTGGTGAGCCAAGGGCGGTTTATTTTACAGAATCCTTCAGCTGATGCCAATTGCTTTAAAGCATCAATTTAAAAATTGTTGATTAGTTCTTTGTGTCCTAAAAAAGCTAATAGGCTTCTATGAAGCGTTATCCCTGGAAATGTTTTAGTTATGAAATCACGGTGAAAGTAATTAGGATTCCTCTTCAGGGCTTAAAAAGGGTGAAGTCAATTGAGTAGCTGTATGAAACTCGGAAGTGTTCCATGACATACTATTTGCATGGTGTTTCATAGTCACCAAGTGTGTTGGTTCTTGTAATGACCACAAGAATTTATAGTTGGGATTTAGGTAAATTGTCTAAGTCATATGACCAGTAAGAGCAGGACTAAGACTTTTTTTTTGAGACAGAGTCTTGCTCTGTCACCCAAGCTGGGGTGCAGTGGCGCCATCTCAGCTCCTGACCTCGTGATCCGCCTACCTCAGCCTCCCAAAGTGCTGGGATTACAGGTATGAGCCACTGCACCCGGCCTGAACAGTTCGAGTTCTTTTCGTGCTTGTTTCACTATACAGTTGACCCTTGAACAACAAAGGATTGAAGCACGGGTCCTTATATGTAGGCTTTGTTCAATAAATAGACCTCTGCATTGATGGGTTCCACATTTACAACCAAATGTGGATGAAACATGGTATTCCATCAGGATGCAAAACCTACCAATACAGAGGTTTGACTCAGGGACTTGAGTTTGAGCAGGGACTCAGGGACTTGAGAGAGCTCAGGGACTTGAGTATGAGCAGATTTGGGTACCTGTGGGTGGTCCTGGAACCAGTCTCCCACGGACACTGTGGGCCAACTGGGTAAGCCTTTAGAATGCAGGCAAATACCACAAACTATGGAGCAAAGCAATCGCTTCCTCGGGTATGGAGCAGCACTGTTTTGTCGGTTGTTGGAGATCCACACTTGGAGCTATAACAAACAGAAGCCACTGTTTCTACACTTGGAGAACTTTGAGTCTGTCCTAAGCTTTATTCTTGAAAGACTTACACAGGTTTTTTTTTTTTTTTTTTTTTTTTTTTTTTTTTGGCAGAGGGTAGGTTGGAGGTAGGAGTATCAGTACCTTACTGGAGTAATTTTCCTGAGCAGACAACCGAAATCACATGAACAGAACAGAGTTGAAATAACATGTAAAGCTTTGGAATTAATTTAAGGATGTATTTATTTACAAGATACAAATGTTTAATATTTAATAGGAATTAAAGTGCTTAATTTTACAATGTTTCCAATTATCTGCTTTTATGACCAAATATACATATGTTACACAATATATACATTATCTGCAAGTATTTTACATTCACATAGCTAGAAAAGAAAAATTACTTGTGATACTTTTACACTTGAGTCAACTGTAGAATTCCAGAAACATACATTCTCAAACTTACAGTCCTAAGAATTCAAAAGAAAAATCCAGAAACACTTATTCTACTTTTTGAGTCAAAGTCTCACTCTGTCACCCAGGCTGGAGTGCAGTGGTGCAATCTTGGCTCACTGCAACCTCGGTCTCCCCGGTTCAAGCAATTCTCCTGCCTCAGCCTCCCGAGTAGCTGGGATTACAGGCATGTACCACCACACCTGGCTAATTTTTGTATTTTTAGTAGAGACAGGTTTTGCCATGTTGGCCAGGCTGGTTTCGAACTCCTCAGCCTCCCAAAGTGCTGGGATTACAGGCGTGAGCCACCGCGCCTGGCCCAGATATGCTTATTTATTTTTTTAGCAGAGACGGGGTTTCACCATGTTGGCCAGGCTGGTCTCGAACTCCTGACCTGAAGTGATCCATCCACCTCGACCTCCCAAGGGCTGGGATTACAGGCGTAAGCCACTATGCCTGGCCTCTGTTACTTTTAAATGTCAATTGTCACTCACAAAATGAAATGCTAGTTTGGTTAAAAAAAAAAAAAAAGTCTTATATACAGGTAGACATGACTGTTCTGCTAATGAAGAGAACCCCCCCAGTGATACATTCCAATATCCATATACTATGTAATATATAATGTGATTCTCTCACAATGGTCCCCACAGACTAGTTTCTTCTGAAACCTATATTTCACTATGTATTTGGTATTCATTTATTAAAATACGATATAAGATTTCTTGATTTATGTTTTCCACTAAAACTACCACAATGAATTTTAGGAAAAGGGGTTGATCATCATATAACTCCCAGTGACCCCAACAAGTTAAAACTATCTTGTAGAAGCCATGTGCTATTTCATGTCAAAACACAAGAAAAGATCCTGCATTCTGCCAAATGCTTAGTCCAGAAAGCAGAAGACCATGATTGACTTCAGATTTTTTTTTTTTTCCTCAGTAAACAGTACAGAGAATGATCTGAGAATGAAATTATTTTGTAAAAGCCCAAAGGAGAAAAAGAGTAACAAGATATCATAGTCTAGCATCTACAGGCCAAGGTCAAAAACCTGGGTGCAATGGATCCCATCAGCATGTAATTACATAGATTTATATTTTATATCCCTTCTGCAGTTAAAATATTTCCTCTTATTTTAAAATACATTTCTGTGGTCTGGAGACCAGCAGTCTCTCCCCCACATCTCTCTTCATTCTTGCTTGTTTCTTATCTTATTCCTTTCTGCCCTTTCTGTAAAGAAAGCAAGTTATCTTCTCATGACTATGTGATTAAGGGGTATATATAAGGATGAATTATACATAAAGATCCATGTAATAATTTATGTTAAAATATTTAAGTTAAACAATTTCAATAGAAAAACTTCATTTCTATGGAAAGACAGAATTGGAAATCAACAGTGTTTTTACATATATACATACATGTATAAATTCACAGAAAGGGTTTTTAAGTTGACCTAGTGGTCTTTATGTATCATAGTCATTTTCTAAAGCTGAGAATCTATAGTAGATAATAGTATGAAAATAACAAGTAGTTTGATTCTAATAAAATTGGTAAGAATGAGGAAGCAACACGATCCACTACAGATGTCTATACAGTCCAAAGAACAGGAACTGGTTGGCCACAGTTCATATACTAATACATTCTTGGAGAATACAAAATTTAAGAATGAAAACATTAAGACATTCTTGCCTTTTAATTTTAGCTTATAAATACCATGTGCTTAATCTTAGACCCACTAACACAAATATCATATGATATAGGAAATCTTCATTAATCTACTTTGCATTATAGCAAAGATACCTGTAAAACCCAAGACACTTGTTCCCTAGAAGTTTACTTGCTCCGGTTGGTGCTTGCTACTCAGGATGTATCTAGTCCAGAAAGATCATCAGAAATGTATCACAGGCAATATGCTCAGATTAAGAACTTAAGGCTTTGAATAGAACCAGAAAACAAAAGCAACAACCCTGTTTCCAAAAGCAGGGACGAGGAAAAGTAAAACAGAATTGTGAACTCAAAAGAATTTTTGATAAAAGTTTTTAGAAGGCATCAAAGAATCTTTAACAACCCTGCAGTACTACAAACTTTATCATTTTCTTTATACATTTATAACTAGAACAAGTGCTCTTAAAAAAAAAAAATCCTAATGTGTATGTGTACATATACGGGAAAGGGTACATTTAAAAGGTTAGTTTCTGTAAAAAGTTTAATAATTTTTTAAAAATTGGGATAAGTCACCTAGTGAGATAAGTACACAAACCTGATGTCAAATTAAACTTCATGGAAAACAAAATGTGCTTTTTCTATCCATTTACTTTGTTAAAGTAAAACTGTTCTTGATAGGTATTTAAAATCCAAGGAATGATGCCCCTTCCCATCTCCCTTCCTTATACTCTGAATTTGAATTACCGTCTCACATCTAGAAAGTTAATATAATTCTCTATATTCTTGTGGCAAGAGGCCTTCATATTAAATTTTTGGTATAAAACCATACCCTGAAGAGTTTTATTGCTTGCATACATGATGACACTGTGATGCCATTATTACAAAAGTGGCTGGTGCTTTTTCTTATCAAGCCCCACTTAAAACCAAGATAAAAGTCTGCACTATATTTCATACTTAACATGCCAAATGGTAGGCTTTCAGCAAAAGCAAAATTTAAGCTTAAAATATTGAAATGTTTTGTGATGAACAGCAATTCTGTCAAGGAAGTACTTTGTAAAGTTTGGAGGAAGGGCACTTTAAAGAAAAGATGACTTGGAAAGCACCAAATGAGTGAAAATAAAGAATTAAGACCCACAGGGAACGTTGGTTTTAATGGGAAAGCAACCAATGATATTTTTAGGTTCAGTTTGTCATAACTGCTCAAGTATCTTGGAAAGGAAAAGGCATTGATTATTCTTATCATCAATCACACTTTGAGGTCTCTTGGTTGAATTGTTTAATAAATGGCTAACAGAATTCCTTTACCTTTCATTGAGTAAAAACATCAGTGATTCTTTAATAAGAGAGAAGCAGGTAAGGTTGTTTCACTGCTTCTCTTTGTGTTTAGCTGAAGAATGTGGGGTGGAAAGTGAATATGGTGACCAGATGACCGGAAATTCTCTTCTAGTATTACTGCTTCTCATTTAAAAAATTAAAGATAATAACTGTTAAAAGCATGATAATAAACATTATCTTTACATGAGTATTCTTTCAATGATCTAAGTTAAGTAACATTGATATTTATTGAGCCAAAACTTAAGTGTGTTCATGTTACTTCTGTTTTGGTAGGGAAAGTGTAAGTCTTCTTGCTTTTGAAAATAGTTTTCAAAAATAATCTGACTCATAAATCTTCCCATTGGCCCATACATTACCACTGTTCTAGCCACACTTTAAAAAGTCCTCTTCCCCTGCTAATCATTCTATATTTCCATTGCTTCTCTTTTCTTGAGATTAAGAAAACCAAAGCATCGTCTATAGCTATAGTTTAATTTTCCAAAAAACCACTCTGAGTATATATCACACACATACCCCGTTGGCCATTAAAAAAGAGAAGCAATGTCAATTTTCTTCTAGTCTTTCCCTGATTTAATAGGGCCTACGAAGACACTTTTATCTCTTTTTGGCTCCATGTATTTGGTTTAATGTCAATGATCATGGCTGATATTCCTTTTATGGAGGAAGGGAACCTAATTATGTCAGCAATAATTGGTTCACTTGCTCCTCTGGGGTGGAAAAAATAAGATATTTCATAAAGTAACAAGGCCTGAACAAATGTGTGGCAGTCTCAAATTCTATTCTACATCTAAGGTGTAATCCTTACATACTAAAGATAGTGGGGTCGTTCTTGTAGATTTCTAGCAGACTGGTACATTAAAAAGTGAGAATGCTTAGGGTATGACAATATAAAAAAAGGTTTAATTTGAGAAAAGGATTAAGTTAAATAGTAAACAGTGTGAGATTTTAATCACGAGTACAACAGAGTGAAGAGCAGCCTTCATGACAAGGAACCATGTGACCAGCTCCTGCCCCAAACATAGGTTATCACATGTGGATTTTGTTTCATTCGGACAAAGGAAAAGCCCCACACAGTTATCTTAAGTGCTCATTATATAGAGACCTCATTTAACCATGCTCAATCATCTTATGGAAAAGAAAAACATTACAATAAATGTGGTTTCCACATATCCTAGTTCTGTAAAAGGTCAGGTGTCTCATAAAGTTTGGGTTTTGGTGAAAATTTTTGTACATGCTGATGTTAACTACTGTAACAATTATAGGATTGTAAAAGGTAAAATAACCTGTACAACTTTGACTGTCCCAGTGACCAAAATGCACTTTAATCTTAGAATAATCAAGACTGAAGCATTAACTGAACCCTCATCTTATATTAATAGCACCTTCTAAGACAGGCACTGTTTTAAATAGGCACAGAAACAAAAAATGGTACTTTAAAAGTATTGTTGGAATTCACAAATATATCCCATGCCACATAAATTACCGCTTATTATAAAAATATCAATACCCTCAAATGCCAATCAGCAAAACATAAATCACCAAAACATTTCTTCAGTTTAGAACATTGCTCAATTCCAAGATAAACCATGCTTTATATTTAAAAAATAAATTAGAGATGAATGTGAACCCAAAGCTAAAGAGAAAAGCATGTATAATATATATATATTCAATACTATATATACATAATTGCTATATACTTAAGATATTCTTAGGAGTATTTCTACAAAAACAAGTTATCTCTTCTTCATAAATCCAAAATCTGAACACAACAATTTGTCCTTTTGTTTTAAAAGAACAGACATCATTTATGCAGCTAAAGATTTATAAACTAAATTCAATAAGTTAATACAATAGCCTAAACTGTCCCTGTATTTTTCACCATGGATCTATTTTGGTAACATGGAGGTATATCTTTCAAACGGTTCCAGGTCCTACATGTGAAACAGAAGACATGAAAGGATTTCTTAAATCAAAGTGCTCATTCTAACCTGACAGTGACAGAATCAACTGATACCATTTCTTCAAGACAAAAAAGCACATATTCAAGGAATAGCTCAAAAAATGCTCCAGTTTTCACATTATTTCAAAACTTTATCGGTAGAATGACTCGGCACACTAATTTCACTAAGAGTGCATAAACATAGGAAAACAGTCCTCAAAAGATGCATTTATGAGCCTATATTTTTCAACATAAAGTGCTAGCAGATGTGTAAGAAGAGCTGGGAATGTCTTGAGCTGTAAGTCTTGAGACCTCCACACCGTGGTTGGTCCTGAGGAGTTCAGCATTCTGATTTTTTCTTAGGTTCAGGATGATCATCCAAGGTAGCTGGATGCTCATTCGGACCATCTGGTGTCTCACCTGTGACAGCTAAAAGGATGACTTTCAGCCACTTCTGCTTCAGTTCCTCACTGTCTGCAGCAAAGCTGTGCGCACAGACTTGGACTGGGTCAGTTTGAAACTGTGTGGCAGGTCTGCACTCCTTGGCATTTCATCCACCACATAGCCCAGAAGGGGAATGGTGGCCTGGGCTCTGACGTCCTAAAACAAAAACATCAGACATTAAAAGCAGGAGATGTATTCGCTTGTTAAATGTGTCCCTTGCTCCTACTAAATCTCTCTTCCTACCACTGTTCCAAACAGACTTAAACAGGGAGTTCCTCCATGGGCACAGAGGGCAATCCCATTGCGCAGTACAGAGCCTGTACGTGAGGCCACTGATAATGTTAGCTGAATGAAGGAGAGCTGACGCCCAAATCAGCTAGGACTCAGAGACACTCCACCCTCCTCTCTGTGAAAGAGCCCATTCAACTCTTCATTCAGTGAAAAGGGGAAGAAAACAATCACCATCATACTGTATTAAATCAGCAAACATTAACGATAATCTCATTACTAAAGGCAGTTTTATTTGGTGATTCATTCATTCCCTCATCAACTTATTTATGGACATAGAAAGCTTATAGGGCCGGGCGCGGTGGCTCACGCCTGTAATCCCAGCACTTTGGGAGGCCGAGGCGGGCGGATCACGAGGTCGGGAGATCGAGACCATCCTGGCTAACACGGTGAAACCCCGTCTGTACTAAAAAAAAAAAATACAAAAAATTAGCTGGGCGAGCTGGCGGGCACCTGTAGTCCCAGCTACTCGGAGGCTGAGGCAGGAGAATGGCGTGAACCCGGGAGGTGGAGCTTGCAGTGAGCCGAGATCGCGCCACTGCACTCCAGCCTGGGTGACAAAGCGAGACTCCGTCTCAAAAAAAAAAAAAAAAAAAAGAAAGCTTATAGGAAAAGCAATAAAGGACAGTAAGCTATATAGCCTGTCATTTTCAGTCTATTTTCAAAATAAAATAATTTTACCAGCCCTTAATTTATAGACTGAAATATAATAGGTATATTTAAAATTTTTATATTTCAGAGTAAGTGCATAACTGGTTTAAGTGTTGTACATTTGATTTTTCAAGCACAACACAATCATAGGACCTGGTGCTGCTCTCGTTAAAAGCTAAACCTGCATGTCATTGTCCCCATAGATTTATCTCAGATCCATATACGTGGGGTTCTCAAAAAATTGTTACTGAATGATAATGCAAGATTGATTTTAAGTTCCCCTTCCTCTTAAACACCTTTTTCAGGTATCTAGCCATTGAGCAAGAAGAAAAAAATAAAATAAAAAAACAAAATCGGCTGGGCGCGGTGGCTCACGCCTTTATTCCCAGCACTTTGGGAGGCCCGGGGGGGGGGGGTGGATCACCTGAGGTCAGGAGTTCGAGACCAGCCTGATCAACATAGTGAAACCTCATCTCTACTAAAAATATAAAAATTAGCCAGTTGCGGTGGTGGGTACATGTAATCCCAGCTACTCGGGAGGCTGAGGCAGGAGAATCACTTGAACCCGGGAGGTGGAGGTTGCAGTGAGCCGAGATGGCGCCATTGCACTCCAGCCTGGGTGATATAAGCAAAATGCTATCACAAAGAAAACAACAACACAACAACAACAACAAAAAAAATTAAAGAGTCTTTTCTTAATGTTTCCTATCATTAAAAAGGCTTGTTTCTCCCATCTTACTTCCCCTCCTCCTCATGCTCATTCCTAATTCAACTCATCTTTTCTCAAACCCATTGAATGAGACAAGAAAGGGGACAGATGATCCATAGACTGAAGAAAACATAGGCTATAAAATGAATCAATCAGCTTAAACAACAAACTTGAACTTTACTCATTATTTTTCAATTTTAATGAAACAGTGAAACTGCCTGAACTCTTGTTCTACAGATTTTGAGTCCACTGTCCACTTGCTTCCCCTTGCCCCCAAGGGCATCTATCCCTTCAGACAGATGTGGTTTAGATACCTGGGGGGCACCATACATGTACAGCACAAGAGGGTCTTGCTTGGGGATCACACACCAAGCTTTCTGCCAAGGTTTTGACTTCTCCATATACTGAAGAAAGCTGCACACCACACTGTTTCCAGATACTTCTGCTGATTCAATCTAGAAAAATATAATGGAAAGAAAGAGAGAATGAATACACAACAAACCAGATAGAGAAGTCGTTCAACTAAAAGGAAATATTCACAAAGTACAATGTGCTTATATAAAATGTCTCCCTGGACTGTCCAAAAGATTCATTTGCAATTATCGTTTAAACACTTTAACATGGAAAATATTTAAGCCAATTTTAGCTCTTTATATAACTAGACCTTGTATTTAAAGAGTTAAATGTTTATTGATTGCTTACTATGTAGGCACTTTTCTTAGCTCAATACATGTCTTATTTCATTTAATCCTCACACCAACACTGAGAAGTTAGTATTTTCATTTTTTCTGAGGCTCAGAGTTTAAGCAGCTTTCCCAAGATCACACATTGGCATGCTAGGATTTGATTGATTGGCATGATTGTACGTTTTCTTATCTATTTATTTCTTATTTATTTATTGACGGAGTCTCACTCTGTTGCCCAGGGTGGAGTGCGGTGGCGTAATCTCAGCTCACCTCCCGGGTTCACATCATTCTCCTGTCTCAGCCTCCCGAGTAGCTGGGACTACAGGCGCCCAACACCACACCTGGCTAATTTTTTGTATTTTTAATAGAGACGGGGTTTCACCGTGTTAGCCAGGATGGTCTCGATCTCCTGACCTCGTGATTTACCCGCCTTGGCCTCCCAAAGTGCTGGGATTACAGGCGTGAGCCACCGCGCCCGGCCAAGGCTCTTTTATTTATAAATTACCCAGTCTTGGGTATGTCTTTATAGCAGTGTGAGTACAGACTAATACATAGAGCCATTTAATTTTTCTGTTTTGCCTCCTAATATAAAAATTGTTGGCTAAAAGGCCGGATGCGGTGGCTCACACGTGTAATCCCAGCACTTTGGGAGGCAGAGGCAGGCAGATCACTTGAGGCAGGAATTCAAGACTAGCCTGGTCAACACAGAAAAACCCTGTCTCCACTAAAAAAAAAAAAAAAAAAAAAAAAGGTCAGGTGTGGTGGCACATGCCTATAATCCCAGCTACTCAGGAGGCTGAGGCATAAGAATTGCTTGGACTGGGGAGGCAGAGGTTGCAGTGAGCTGAGATCGCACCACTGCACTACAGCCTGGGTGACAGAGTGAGACTCTGTCTAAAAATAAAAATGCTAAAAAAGGGAACAAAACCATTTAACTAAATGGTAGTTTTTATTATATGCCTTATGGAAACTGTTTGCTTCTATTTTCTATCTCTGAAACTCTTCAGGTAGTCCTACTCAGTGTTATCCATGCTGGTCTCCAGGTTAGCAAATGGTTTTGTTACCAGTTTCTGGTAAGCACACAAAGTAGGAGTAAGTGTTAAACTTTTATAACAATTTGAATTTGTGATGATACCCAAGTACACTATGGTGTATTTTACAAAAATATTGATCTGTGATAGTTCGGGGAAAAAAACTGATGCTTCATCATGGACTACTTATTTATTTATTTATTTATTGAGATGGAGTTTCATTCTTGTTGCCCAGGCTGGAGTGTAATGGTTCAATCTTGGCTCACTGCAACCTCCGCCTCCCAGGTTCAAGTGATTCTCCTGCCTCAGCCTCCCAAGTAGCTGGGATTACAGGCACATGCCACCATGCCCAGGTAATTTTTGATTTTTAGTAGAATGGGGTTTCACCATGTTGGTCAGGCTGATATTGAACTCCTGACCTCAGGTGATCCACCTGTCTCAGCCTTGGTGCTAGGATTACAGGCATGAGCCACCACACCTGGCCACAGACAGTTTTTAAAGCAGCACTGGTTAGCAAAGGATAGCCCACAAGCCAAATCCAGCCCACTAGTTGTTTCTGTATGGCCCATGAGCCAGGGAAAGTTTTTTTACACAACCACTTACAATTAATTTGATGATAGGGAACGCTAACTTCAGATTCCAATTAAGTGAAAGGTTATCCTCCCCCAAATAATTCCATTCTTATTAGTAGATCCTTATTATTATTATTATTATTATTTGAGACAGAGTCTCGCCCTGTCACCCAGGCTAGAGTACAATGGTGCGATCTCAGCTCACTGCAACCTCCATCTCCCAGGTTCAAGTGATTCTCCTGCCTCGGCCTCCTGAGTAGCTGGGATTACAGGCATGCGCCACTGCATGGGCTAATTTTTGTATTTTCAGTAAAGACAGCGTTTCACCATGTTGACCAGGCTGGTCTCCAACTCCTGACCTCGTGATCCACCTGCCTCAGCCTCCCAAAGTGCTGGGATTACAGGCATAAGCCACCACATCCGGCTGATCCATATTATTAAAAAACCTAAATAAATATATTCTAATTTTAATTTTGTAAAAAAAAATTGTGGAAATTTGTTTTCTCTCTTCTTACAAATATGTATGTAATATCCCTGGTTTGGCCTCTTGGTCTGCAAAGACTAAAATATTTCCTCTCTGACCCTTTAAAGAAAAGTGTGTTGATCACTGTTCTAGAGCATATAACATACTAGCTGGTACAGAATCAGTCTCAAATATACATTTAAGTTAATGTGTGCATGTACATACTTATCTCCTATGTATGGACTTCATACTATATATTTATTTCATTATATGAGTTGACCTAATAAGTAATTGATTAATTTTTGCTCAAGTATAAGGTTCTCTAAAAAACTAGCTAGGGATTTTTCAGAGATACAGCCTGAAGCTGACCCTAAACCAATTTCCCTGACTCATTATATTGTGCCAGTCTCATCAGTTGTTCCTATTCAATCTTGAGGCTGTGTTCCTGATGTCCAATGAAGCATGCCTTTCCATCCTTACTGCCTGAGAAAGCCCCGGTTTGGTAGGCCATACAAGTAACATCTATACCCTAGAAGAATGACTTTAGTGTGTAGGCTTACACTTAGCCTCAAATGGACCTTGAAGTTTGCCATCCTTTTTCAATTAACAGAAGTGTCCTTTGTACACTTATAAGTGTATAGGTATACTTGTACGCATGCACAATGTAAATGCTCAATACATACTGATTCCTTAGAGATTCTTTTTTTTTTTTTTTTTTGAGAAGGAGTCTCACTCTGTCGCCAGGCTGGAGTGCAGTGGTGCGATCTTGGCTCACTGCAACCTCTGCCTCCTGGGTTCAAGCGATTCTCCTGCCTCAGCTTCCCAGGTAGCTGGGACTACAGGTGTGCGCCACCACACCCAGTTAATTTTTGTATTTTTAGCAGAGACGGGTTTTCACCATTTGGCCAGGATGGTCTCGATCTCTTGACCTTGTGATCTACCCGCCTCGGCTTCCCAAAGTGCTGGGATTACAAGCTTGAGCCACTGCGCCCAGCCTCTTTAGAAATTCTTAAATCAAGTAGGTCTATGATTTTAGATACATAGCATTTTGATCCCGAGCCTATTCTTCTATAGACTTTCCAGGCTACCTTGAACTTACTGCCACAAAGGCCTTATTATATAACCTATCCCTTATACTGTTAATATTTCTAGATGTAAAACTCATTTCAGATAAGCTGCATTATAGTTCTCAGGCATGGAGGGGTCTGAATTTTTTCTAGAACATGAGTCAAATTAACTTGGGAAACATTTCAGTAATATTTCAATGCAGTTATCAGATTACCATCACTGGCAATTAAATGACTATAATAAACTAGATTTTTTACTATAATAAGTTGCAAGAGTCTGTCAGGTAATAGCACTTTTATCTAAAGTGGTTTGTAAAGCCAATATGATGAAATTGAGAGTAAAAGCTTTCCTTTATAGAAAATATACTACAATAATTTGGGTATTAGAAGAGATGCCAATTAATACTGAAATATTTGGCTATAGCTACTGCCATGAAATCAATGTATTTCATTCTTAAATGCATGTTGATTTAAATAGCGGCTCCCCTTTTCTATGCATCCAAGCAGAATCCCAAAAGTCAGCAAAATAGAACAAAATCTTGCTCATTACACAAACTGTTAAACACTCAAAGAAATAACAAAAAGATATTATTTGTATTCCTCATAGGTAAGAGGATTCTGTTTCTTCTATAAAAATCTAGGCTGGGTGCGTTGGTTCATGCCTGTAATCCTAGCACTTTGGGAGGCCAAGGTGGGCAGAACCCTGAGGTCAGGAGTTTGAGACTAGCTGGCCAACATAGGGAAACCCCATCTCTACTAAAAATACAAAAATTAGCCCGGCACGGTGGTGTGGGCCTGTAATCCCAGCTACTTGAGAGGCTGAGGTTGCAGTGAGCTGAGATCGCACCACTGCACTCCAGCCTGGGCGGCAGAGCAAAAAAAAAAAAAAAAATCTAAAAGATACCCAATATTTAATATTTCTTACCTCTAAAATTCCTTTTCTTTTCTTTTCTTCACTGTCTGTGAATCCACTTATGATTTGATAACAGTCTTTACAAACTTTGCTCAATTTACCACCATCATATTCAAGTTGAGCTTTGTAGTCGGAGCATTTCCAACAAACCACCTTAAATTTAAAAGAAAAATGAACAGTAATCATATTTAAAGGATACGATTTAAGCAGTAATCAGTTATAGGCAATAATAAATGAGAAAATGTTAAGCATAGAAGGCAGATTTTTGTTAGAAAAAGAACATCCCTCTAAAACACTAGAAGTACGTACAATGGTGTTTCAACCCTGTTTGTGACGAGCTCTGCTCACTCATCCTTCTTTTCCTGGCCTCTAAAGGCAGAAGTCACTCAAAGGCTTAGTCTAGATCTTGACTCTTCATACTTCTGGATGTTCATCAATATCCTTTCCAAACTGCTCACGACCTTCCCTGGTCTCTCTTACCCCACCTCACACCCTCCTCCCAACCCAGTCCCCTCTCACAGTCCTCTCTATTGCAGGAAATGGGGCAGTCATACAACTGGTCCTGTGTCAGACACACAGGAGTCATCCCCAAAATCTCTTTTGATCTTACTCAAGGATTTTCCATTTTACAAAGTCCTGCTGATTTTACTTCCTAAATATTTCTTCGATCTATTTTTCCACAACTTCCTTATAAGAACCCAAGTCCATGGCTACTTTTCTACTTGTGACTGGTCCTTGTAGCATTCTTACTGGTTTACAGGCCTCCACTCTTACGCCTCCTCCAAGCTATAATATCTTCCAAACAGTGGAAAATGCTAATCTGGCTGGGTGTGGTGGCTCACACCTGTAATCTCAGCACTTTGGGAAGCTGAGAAGGGCAGATCGCCTGAGTCCAGGAGTTCCAGACCAGCCTAGGTGGAGACAGTGCTAGTGCACTCCAGCCTGGGTGACAAAGCAAGACCCTGTCTCAAAAAAAAAAAAAAAAAAGCTACTCTGATTTATTCCTCCTCTATTAAAAATCCTTCAGTTTTTCCTTTGCTCTTGGCTAAAGAACCAACTCTTAATCAGGGCCTACAAAGTCCTGCATAATTTGCCCTCTTTCTGGACTCTGTGTCTTCAGTGACACTGGTTTCTTACAGTTTCCAAAGGCCATGCTCACTGCCTCTCTCCTCTCTGCTTCACTAAGTTAACTTGTGCTCACCCTTCAGATGTTGGCTCAAATTCCAGTTCCTCAAGGAGGACTCCTCCAAATCCCAGACAGTGCTCCCTGCATTTTCTTTCATAGCACTGATTATAGTTTTTAATTATATTCTTGCATTATTATTTGATTGTTTTATCTCCCTTACAGGGCTCTAAGCTCCAGGATAGACTGTCTTTGAGTATTCTGCTCACCAGACACACAATAAACATTTACAGAATATCAATGAATGAATGACTATGATGCCAATGTGCATGATTTCTTAGTGATAATCTTTTACTATTATAGAATAATTGTTTAAAATCTTCTAGTTTAAAAAATTATCTTCTTGCTTATAGAAGTATATTTTCCCCTCAATTTATAGTAGACAAATTATATTAAAGAAAATATATTAGTCAAATTTTTGGTGTAGGTTTACAGCATTTAAAATTCATGATAAAAATGGTCTACTGTTTGCTCATAATTACAATGGAATTACTCTGGGATTTAGAATTAGACATACCTGTATCTGCAAACACATACCATCCCTTTTGTTTGTTTTCAAACCATAGCACAGTATTTTGACAATGCACATGCAAACACATTTTTTGTTTGCTTACTGAAGGCGAGTAGGCCAAAACCAAAAATAATTTCAGGCAAACTCAATGATAGATTTTTAAAAGTCTTACCCTGATTTAAAAAAAAAAAAAAAAAGCTATTTGGGCCAGGCATGGTGGCTCATGCTTGTAATCCCAGCACTTTGGGAGGCCAAGGCAGGCAGATCACGACGTCAGGAGTTCGAGACTAGCCCGGCTAGCATGGTGAAACCCCGTCTCTACTAAAAATACAAAAAATTAGCCAGGCATGGTGAAGCCCGCCTGTAGTTACTCGGGAGGCTGAGGCAGGAGAACTGTTTGAACCCAGCAGGCAGAGGTTGCAGTGAGCTGAGATTGCGCCACTGCACTCCAGCCTGGGTGACAGAGCGAGAGTCCGTCTCAAAAAAAAAGCTGTTTGCTCTCAATTTAATTTTGATCACAAAAGTACTGTAGTGAGTCAAAAATAAGTCTGAGGAAAATAGGAAGAATAACTAAAACAACTATCAATAAGAACTGTTGCACTTAAGCACACAATATATTCGCTCATAACACTGTGAACACCTACTGTTCTCTGTCTCCCATTCCTTTTAGGAGAAGGGCTATGATCTTTAACTTGGTTCACAAGGCCCTCCAAAAATTGCCACTGCGTCTCTCCAGCTTCATTCCATGGTTTGTTCCTCACTTTTTCCATATGAAAGTCAGCTCAATGGCTGACCAAATCATGATCAAATTATGTTAACATGTAGCATCATTGCATTTAAATACTAGCAATATAGTTATTAACTTACAATCAGAAACATATTTTTGGATAAGGGACCTGAAATTCCATAAACAAGAGGGGAATTTATAAAGTGTCAAAGAAACACAAAAACCAGAAAAATTACAAGTTTTTATAGAAGTTTATATAACTTTTCATTTTTTATTTTTTTGAGATGGGGTCAAGACCTGGGGTCTGTCACCCAGGCTGAAGCGCAGTGGTGTGTCTTGGCTCACTGCAGCCTTGACCTCAAGAGCTCAAGCAATTCTCCCACCTCAGCCTCCTGAGTAGCTGGGACTACAGGCGTGTGCCACCACACCAGGCTAATTTTTTTTTTTTTTTTTTTTTTGAGATGTAGTCTTACTCTGTCGCCAGGTTGGAGTGCAGTGGCGTGATCTTGGGTCACTGCAATCTCCACCTCCTGGGTTCAAGCCATTCTCCTGCCTCATCCTCCTGAGTAGCTGGGATTACAGGCACACGCCACCACACCCAGTTAATTTTTGTATTTTTAGTAGAGATGGGGTTTCACCATGTTGGGCAGGATGGTCTTGATCTCCTGACCTTGTGATCCACCTGCCTCAACCTCCCTCCCAAAGTGCTGGGATTATAGGTATGAGCTACCATGCCCAGCTGAAGTTTATATAACTATAGGATATAAAAAGACTATGTAAACAGTCATAATGAAATACATAACCACGATTAAATATGTTTTTGACTCTTGCTGCTGTCAGTATGACAGACTAGATAGATACTCTGAGAAGAGTTTTACTATAATACAACTGGATCCTGGACAAAATTCAGCAAATAACTGTAATGCTTTACTTCTTTACATTAAAGTAAGAGAACTTTCCAAGGCCCCCAAACCCAATGAACAAACAAAACAACACACATACAATAAGCTGAAATTGTAATGGTGAATGAATGGAGCAAACAAAGCTCGGGTTGGACAGTCCTGGGATTAGGAGACAGTCCATGGGGCCTGGAGGACAAGGGTCTGAGACTTGGTCATTACGACAAAACTTATGAAAGGAAGATGATGAAGTATCAACCAAATACGAGCTCACAATGAGAAGAGACTAATTACAGCAGAAAGCAAGTCTCCAGGAACTAGAATTTAGTAGAAACAACAGATTTGGAACCCTTGAAATGTCTTCGGCTACTGGCATTATTAGACACAAATTTGAAAATTACATAAGAAATGTTTGGAAACATCAAGTGGCAAACAACAAAAACTATCAGAAATGGTCAGGTAGATTTGGAAGGAAAAAACTTTTGGACATAATTAAAATTAAAAATGAACAAAACAGCAGATTTGCTACAACTGGAGAGTAAATGAACAAAACAGGAAATAGAGATGAATAAAATGCTATAGAGACACAGAGAGAAAACAGGAGACACACAGAAGCTGGATGAGGTAATGTGATGTATATCTGAACTGAATTCCACAGGAAGAAAGTGAGAAAAAAGAAAAACAAATAACAGAAATAACATAACTTTTCTAAGAGTCCATTTCTGAATTATATAATGGAGAAAATACAACCTTCCTCACAGGGGAATTGAGAAACCATAAGCAACAGTATACACAACACACTTCAAACAACGCCTGGCACTGGTACATCATAAATGGTAACTGCTATTGTTTTTATTTCTGCTCCTCCCCCCTTCATTTCAACTTGCTTCATTTTTCTATTTCTTATGTCGATAGCACACTGCCATTTATCCAGTCACCCAAATCTTTTTTTTTTTTTTTTTTTTTTTGAGACGGAGTCTCGCTCTGTCGCCCAGGCTGGAGTGCAGTGGGGCAATCTCGGCTCACTGCAAGCTCCGCCTCCCGGGTTCACGCCATTCTCCTGCCTCAGCCTCCTGAGTAGCTGGGACTACAGGCGCCCGCCACCGCGCCCGGCTAATTTTTTGTATTTTTAGTAGAAACGGGGTTTCACCGTGGTCTCGATCTCCTGACCTTGTGATCCGCCCGCCTCGGCCTCCCAAAGTGCTGGGATTACAGGCGTGAGCCACCGTGCCCGGCCAGTCACCCAAATCTTAACATTAAAGTCATTCCTGACTACTTACTCCCTGTCTTTCTCAGCTCTTTCTTCATTGAACCAATTCCCTTTAAAGTGTGATCAAATCTAAGCATCTTACCATGGCATCTCTGGCTGTCAATGACCTGATTCTTACCTACACCATTCCAGCCTCAGTTTTCTGCCAGTCTTGCAGTGCTTACTCCAATATCAAGCAGCTTGTGTCCTCCAATACATAACATGTGTATCTTCAGGGTGAAGCATGGTTCTTTAGATTATCAGGAAGCACCATCCTTTAGGCTGCCATGCCACCAAGGGAAACATTTGGGATCACAGCAATAGGTCTGGGTGCCTACCCTTATCTCAAACACCAGTAGAATTCACTCCATGTCATGCCCCACTTTCCTGTTTATCTCATATCCCAGGAAAACGCCCAGCTCTCTGGTTATTTTCTCAGCCTCATCCCCAAACATATTGCTCTGTACATAATTTTTTTTTTGAGACGGAGTCTCGCTCTGTACCCCAGGCTGGAGTGCGGTGGCGCAATCTTGGCTCATGGCAACCTCCGCCTCCCGGGTTCAAGCAATTCTCCTGCCTCAGCCTCCCGAGTAGCTGGAATTACAGGCATGCACCACCACGCCCAGCTAATTTTGTATTTTTAGTAGAGACGGGATTTCTCCACGTTGGTCAGGCTGGTCTCGAACTCCCAACCTCAGGAGATCCGCCCGTCTCAGCCTCCCAAAGTGCTGGGATTATAAGGGTGAGCCACCGCGCCCGACCTCTGTACATAATTTAATCTAGTTCAGTCCCCATCTCCCACTTTCCCCTCCATTGGGCCCTCTGGACCTTTCACTCTAGAATCAAACTCTTCCATATCCTCAGGCTCTTTTCTCTAGTGGCGGCTTTTTTTTTTTTTTGAGACGGAGTCTCGCTCTGTCGCCCAGGCTGGAGTGCAGTGGCCGGATCTCGGCTCACTGCAAGCTCCGCCTCCTGGGTTCACGCCATTCTCCTGCCTCAGCCTCCGGAGCAGCTGGGACTACAGGCGCCCGCCACCTCGCCCAGCTAGTTTTTTTTTGTATTTTTTAGTAGAGACGGGGTTGCACCGTGTTAGCCAGGATGGTCTCGATCTCCTGACCTCGTGATCCGCCCGTCTCGGCCTCCCAAAGTGCTGGGATTACAGGCTTGAGCCACCGCGCCCGGCCCTTTTTTTTTTTTTTTTTTCACTTCACCTTCTGTCACCTCTGAGACCTCAGGGCTGAGAACTGAGGCATGTATTCCCTGACTCTTCTTGCCTTCAAAAACCCCTGGCAGCTCTGAGGCCCATCATCGTCTGGCTCTACCCATCTCTCCTACTGAGTTAGCATCTCCTCATCATCTGCCCCACACCCACTCACTCAGGAATTTCTCACTAACAGATCATAGTTCTCTGCTCTACCACAATGTCTGTGGACTTCAACATTCACATGACAAGCCCAGCTCTACTGCCTTGTATCTCTGCTGCCAGCGCAGTGCAGTCTACCTTCTCTGTCCAATCTCATGGTCACCCCCGGGACTGTCACCACCAGAGGGTGAACCATATCTGGCATGCCAGGTTCACATATCCCATTTTTTTTTTTTACCAACATCTCTCTTATTTCTAATTCATTGGCCCCAAGATGTCCGCTACCATACATCTCTGAACTTACCGAAATTATTCTGTCCACAGACCCCACCACTTTCTCATTAACCATCAGCCTGTTTCCCAGCTTTCCTGCTCTTTTTATCCAATTGAGACTTCTCTTATTCATTATTAACTCTCTGGTGCAAATACTTCCCTTCTCTTCCAGTGTTTTTCTCATTGTACTTACTCTGGATAAATCCTGCTATCTGCCTTCGCTGGCCTGAGTTGCTGTATCTTGTTAGAGAAAAATCACTGCCATTAAACTGACTAGTGTCCCTTTAAATTTATAACTGTAAATTTCTAACAGGTGCCCAAGTCCAACTTTGTTTCTCTACTAGGCTCACCTTTCTCTACCCAGAGAAAATTTTCACACTTAGTCCTCTTTCTTGAATCTCCCCATCTCTTCCTCCTTCCCCTTCACTTTCAACTGATGACTCTACTTCATTCTTCAGTGAACATACAGATATTGCACCTAAATGGAGCCAGGTGCGGTGGCTTATGCCTGTAATCCCAGCACTTTGGGAGGCCGAGGTGGGCAGATCATGAAGTCAGGAGTTCGAGACCAGCCTGGCCAACATGGTGAAACCTCATCTGTACTAAAGATACAAAAAATTACCTAGACATGGTGGTGCACGCCCGTAATCCCAGCTACTTGGGAGGCTGAGGCAGGATAATCACTTGAACCTGGGAGGCGGAGGTTGCAGTGAGCCGAGATCACACCATTGCACTCCAACTCGGGCAAAAGGGCGAGACTCTGTCTCAAAAAAAAAAAATGTATTTAGCCAGGCGTGGTGGCTCACGCCTGTAACCCAGTACTTTGGGAGGCCGAGGTAGGCGGATCACCTGAGGTCGGGAGTTCAAGACCAGCCTGACCAACATGGAGAAACCCCATCCCTACTAAAAATACAAAAATTAGCCAGGTGTGGTGGCGCATGCCTGTAATCCTAGTTACTAGGGAAGCTGAGGCAGGAGAATTGCTTGAACCCGGGAGGCGGAGGTTGTGGTGAACCGAGATCACGTCATCGCACTCCAGCCTGGGCAACAAGAGTGAAACTCGTCTCAAAAAAAAAAACAAAAAAAAACACAAATAAACACATATTGCACCTAAACTCCCTCATTTCTCACCACCAGAGCAACAAAAACGGCAACTCACCCACATTTGTACCCATCTTTTTCTTTTTCCCTTCTGATATAATGGAGGAAGTTTTCCTCTCCCCATCAAAGCCAGCACATCTACTTGTACTGTGGGTTCCATCTATTCTTGTTTCTCACACACATCCTTTGGCCATTATTTATCTAACATTCCTCCTCTTACTCATCATGCTCCAGCCTCATGACCTTTGGCAGTCTCATGAATAGACCAAGTTCCTTCCTAGCTCAGGGGCTTTGCATATAGACTTTCACTGTCTGAAGTTTCTCCCTGTCTCTATTGATTATCGGCTCTTTCTCAACGCCCCCCCCCTTTTTTTCCTTTCTTTTCTGAGACAGAGTTTTACTCTTGCTGCCCAGGCTGGAGTGCAATGGCACGATCTCAGCTCACTGCAACCTCCGCCTTCTGGGTTCAAGTGATTCCCCTACCTCAGCCTCCCAAGTAGCTGGGATTACAGGCACGTGCTGCCATGCCTGGCTAATTTTGTATTTTTAGTGAAGATGGGATTTCACCATGTTGGTCAGGCTGGTCTCAAACTTCTGACCTCAGGTGATCTGCCTGCCTTGGCCTCCCAAAGTGCTGGGATTATAGGCGTGAGCCACTGCACCCAGCCCCTTTCTCAGTCTTTTAAGCATCATCTTAAATACCAACCCCTCAGATAGGTCTCTTTTTCTAACCAAAATTGGTTCCAAATCTTCCTCTGTTACTAATACTGTCCGTTTTTAACTTCTCAATTGTTTTATTTCATCTATAGTAATTTGAAATTCTTATTTGTCTGTCTTCTCCATTACAATGTAAGCTCTGTAAAGCCAGGGAACCTTTTGTCTAACGTTTTTTCTCCAGGGCTCAGCACAGTTCTCTGCACATAGTTGGCAGCAAAATAAATTTATTAAGTGATTTGTTGAAAGTCGTTTTTGTGTGTGTCCCAAGTTGATGACTTTATATCACTTATATGGTTACTAGCAACCTTAATGATCAAGAAATCTCACTTACATATCCACATGCTCGACAATGATGCCTCCTCCGTGTCAGTGCATTGAAAGGCTCTTTACATTTCATACACATTGTCACTTCATTATCTCGGATCCATCTTGGGGCTCTTTTCCCTAGCTCAGCAGTCTAAAAAGGGAAGAAAGATTCAATTTTAATAGAAAAAAACTATAATTCCCTTTTATTATTATTTTTTGAAAGAACTTTAACTATATTGCTCAAACCATGTTCTGAAACTCAAGAACAAGGCCGGGTGCAGTGGCTCACGCCTATAATCCCAGCACTCTGGGAGGCTGAGGTGGGCAGATCATCTGAAGTCAGTAGTTCGAGACCAGTCTGGCCAACGTGGTGAAACCCTCTCTCTACTAAAAATACAAAAATTAGCTCGGCATGGTGGCATGCACCTATAATCCCAGCTACTCGGGAGGCTGAGGCAGGAAAATTGCTTGAACCCAGGAGGCGGAGGTTGCAGTGGGCCAAGATTGTGCCACTGCAATAGCCTGGGCGACAGAGCAAGACTCTGTTTCAAAAAAAAAAAAAAAAAAGAATAAAAAAAATTCAAAGAAGTTCAAGTAGAATGAAAAGTCACTCACTATTGTGTTCATCTAAGAAAGAATGAGATTCTGTCTAACCAGCCAGTTCTGACATTGTAAAGGGAAAAGGTTGGAGAACAAAATGATTAGACAGATCTTCTGCACCTGCAAAGATATGAAAGAGCTTGAAGTTAAGAATTTAATTCAACTCACAGAAACCTCTGAGTGAATGTCATTATCCTTTGCAATTGCATTTCTGAAGGTTTCATGCCTTTGATGAAAAGCATCGATGGTTTCTTGAAGGGCCTAAAGTATAAGTAAAATTCAAAGCACACATTAAAGTTTCTCATATAAACCAACGAATATACTTTATCAAACAAATATCTATGATAGGAATCATTTTGAAAATTAAGTGAACCTGTTCTGATGACTGCATATTAAAACACACACAATATATGCACATTTGTATACACATAGATGTTACTAAAAAACAAAAGTGAAAATAAGCTGGGTGCGGTGGCTCACACCTGTAATCCCAGCACTTTGGGAGACTGAAGCAGGCAGATCGCTTGAGCTCAGGGGTTTGAGACCAGCCTGGGCAACATGGCGAAACCTCATCTCTACGAAATACAAAAAAAATTAACCAGGCATGGTGGTGCACGCCTATAGTCCCAGCTACGTGAGAGGCTGAGATGCAAGAATTGCTTGAGCCCAGGCCCAGGCTGCAGTGAGACATGACGCACCACTGCACTCCACACTGGGTGAGAGTGAGACTCTGTCTCAAAAAAAAGAAAGAAAAGGAAATAGAAATGAGGCGTACCTTGATCCACTCTTCTTTGTCTTGCGCAGAACTAAAACAAAACAAAATTAAAGTGAATGTAAAGAACATTAATGATTCACAGCCAGTGAATAAAACTATGCTTTCATGTTGTTCCAACTTTCTGGAAAATTCAGGGATGTTACGGAAGGAATTATAATAAAAATTAATCTCTGGCAATTAAACAAATAAAAATCTTAAAAACAGGTTCAGACTATTCACTGACTTTGGTACACATCAAATTTGATGGGGCTAGTTAGGTTTAGCTTCCATTAATATACTGTCCAGACATGAAGTCTAATCACCATCATCCGGTTTGATATATCAGGTGACTGTATATATAGCATTACACTGAATATACAACAGCTAATCTTCCAGTTTTCTAAAACACATGAAGGCTACTAAAGGCTACTAATCACAGCCCATCTTAGAAGAGATAGTAATTATCTTTGAGAATCTAAAATATCTCTGTAAAGCCTTAGGGAGCTATTTAACATTTCCTTTGATAAACAATTTAATTTTATTTTCCAGTTCTTAGAAGGCTTTAGGCAATACCAAACCTAACCCCTTTTAGATAAAGAAAAGCATATAAAAATTTTAAATGCCTATAGGAAGGAGGTGTTACAGATTAAGAGACCCCAGTGTTTAGTAATTATCCTTAGAAAACAAATTTCCTTGACTGTCGTCAGGTTCCCTTTTTCCCTATAAGGCAAACGTTATTTCCTCTTTCTTGCAGGTAGCTTATGTTGCTGGCTGCTATCACAGACCGCATTTGAAAAATCCTCCGTAGTGGAGTCTGAACTGGGTAAGATCTCCAAATTGAAAAATTCTGAAGAGGATGAAAGAGTGTGCTCTATCTGTTTGTATGTGCTTGGTAGAGGGGCTAAGTTTGAATTCTAGCCTGAAGGTCACCTGCCTGCCCACAGGTATGAAATATGCATGAGGCTAGCTGAAGGATTGTTTCTGTGTCACAATCTATCTTTCCAGCAAATTGATTATTGAACACCATGATGTGCCAGGAATGCTGCTGGAATCTGTGTCCACCAAGTGGAAGCTTCTGCTCATTGTTCACCTGGGGGCTTCAATCTTGCTTCTCAAAATAAAAAAAAAAATTAAAAATTAAAAAACTCTCCCTATTGCTCTGCCTTGCCACCACAGCTCTGTTGCCCTGGAAGCACAGTTATTTGCTAGCTGCTTTTAGCCTTTCAAATGCAGAGACACCCAACAAGTCTTTATAGCTTTTCATTTTAGTTTTTAGTTATGGTAGATTGTTTTCCCCCTTATATTTTTATTTCCACTTAGCCATAGAAAACCATAATGGTATTCTGTATATAAAACAGAATACTTTTTATCTTTTTGAAAGTAGAAGAAGCAGCACAAAAGTACTTCAGTCTTGAGGCTGACTCACACCTTAGCAAGAAAAGTGGGGTCCTTTTTTCCCAGTTAGCTTCAGAATCAAATACTCTTTCAGTATCTACAAATATATACCCAAGTTTTGATTCCACATAATTCCTATGGCACTCTGACTTTCTTGGAACTTCAGTGTTTGTCCCATTCTTAACAGAGCATGATAGGCTGGGTGCAGTGGCTTAGGCCTGTAATCCCAGCACTTTGGGAGGCTAAGGAGGGCAGATCACCTGAGGTCAGGAGTTTGAGACCAGCCTGGCCAACATGGTGAAACTCTGTCTCCACTAAAAAAAAAAAATTAGCTGGGTGTGGCGTCATGTGCCCATAATCCTGGCTACTCTGGGAGGCTGAGGCAGAGGAATTGCTTGAACCTGGGAGGAGGAGGTTGCAGTGAGCTAAGATTGCACCATTGCACTCCAGCCTGGGTGACAAGAGTAAAACTCAGCCTCAGAAAAAAAAAAAAAAGAGCATGATAGATCATACCGAAAATAATCACTTAATTCAGATGTTCAATATCACCATATAAGCACAAATATAACTAAAGCAATGAGATTAGGTAAATAAAAATTTTTTGACAGAATAACCATGTTTCCAATAAGAAATGGAAGGTATCCAGTACTGTGTGTTGGAATGTTATAAAGTGATGACTGCCTGTACTTAAGAAAATTCCTCACCAATTAGCCCCATCTTGATGAGAAAATAGCCCAACTGGCTAAAGGAGGACTGAAAGTATCCATTCAGGCAAACTAAGAAACCTTAGAAATATCTCCCCTGTAGTTACACACATCTCTTGGGTTTGCAGATTGGAAGTGTGCTGAAATTTCAGAGTCAGCAATGCCTTCATTCTTTCTGCAATGAAAACTATGATGATCAGAACTCTTGATGAGGCTGGGTGCGGTGGCTCACGCCTATAATTCCAGTACTTTGGAAGGCCAAGGTGGGTGGACCACCTGAGGTCAGTTCGAGACTAGCCCGGCCAAAATGGCGAAACCCCATCTATACTAAAAATACAAAAGTTAGTAGGGCTTGGTGGCAGGCACCTATAGTCCCAGCTACTTGGGAGGCTGAGGCATGAGAATCACTTGAACCCAGGGTATGGAGGTTGCAGTGAGCCAAGATCATGCCACTGCACTCTAGCCTGGGCAACAGAGCGAGACTCTGTCTCAAAAAAAAACAAAAAAACAAACAAAAAAGAACTATTGATAGTGTTCCTTGTTGCCAGGGCCATTAGCTCAGTAAATCAACCACTGAGTGAGGACTCAGTCAAGAGCCTTCAGCAGAGCATCATATATTCTGCCCTTGGGTTTGAGGGGCTAGGGCCCGAACCCACCATGAGGTAGGGAAACAATGACACTCAAAGGCAAGTTTCAAATGCTACCTGCTCCCTGAGGAAAAGGAAGTTCAGTACATATTCTCTGTGGCAAATCAAAGAACGGGCTGTTTCTTCAAACTTTCCCAGCCTGCCCACATTCCAAAACTGTAAATTCACCAATTCTTGGACTCCCTGGGTACAGATACCTGTTAAAATGATTTATTCTCTTTTAAAATCTGAAATTTCAGCTTTTAAGCAGTTACTAAGTACAAATATTCAGGGTAAATTCATCTGAGCAGCCAGAAGCATAAGCTAATGGTGGAAAGGACCAGAAGAATATTCTGAGTCTCCATGGATTCTGGGATATTGACGCCACTAGAGCTAGGATTGGTTCTTCACCCTCTGCTCTGTGACCCCCTGAAGCATCTAAATTTTTACCAGGCCATGCATTAGAACAATAAATGGATGACTTATTATTATTTTTTGAGACAGAGTCTCACTCTGTTGTCCAGGCTGGAGTGCAGTAATGGGATCATGCCTGGCTAATTTTTGTAGTTTTAGCAAAGACGGGGTTTTGCCATGTTGGCCAGGCTGGTCTAGAACTCCTGATCTCAAGTGATCCCCCCACCTCAGCCTCCCAAAGTGTTGGGATTACAGGCGTGAGCCACCGAGCCCAGCTTGGAAGACTGTTTTCTAAAGCAGGTATTTCAAAACCTGACAGCACTCTGTATTCCAGAGGTTCATGCATGAGGTAGCTCTGATCAACTGCAGTGGTTCTCATGGACTTTTTAATCCTTTAAAAATGGTTACGGGCTGGGTGCAGTGGCTCATGCCTGTAATCCTAGCATTATGAGAGGCTGAGGCGGGCGGATCACCTGAGCTCAGGAGTTCAAGACCACCCTGGTCAACATGGTGAAACCCTGTTTCCATTAAAAATACAAAAATTAACTCAGGAGGCTGAGGTAGGAGAATGGTGTGAACCCAGGAGGCGGAGCTTGCAGTGAGCCGAGATCAGGCCACTGCACTCTAGCCTGGGAGACAGAGCGAGACTCCGTCTCAAAAAAAAAAAAAAAAAAAAAAAAAAAATTTGCCAGGCGTGGTGGCAGGTGCCTGTAATCCCAGCTACTCAGGAGACTGAGCCAGGAAAATCGCTTGAACCTGGGAGGCAGAGGTTGCCGTGAGCTGAGATCATGCCATTGCACTCCAGTTTGGGCAACAAGAGTGAAATTCCATCTCAAAAAAAAAAAGTAAGGGAAAAAAAAAAAGGTTATGGCTAGGGGAATGTTAGCCAGAACTCCAAACCTTTCTCTCCCAATAAAAATATAACAAGAGCCATACCTTCTAGAAGTCCTGGTTGTCAGAGGCCACCTGAGTCCCTAATGGCTCCCTTCATGTATTCTGCAACTATGGTGGGAGAAGTTTTACCCTTACCACCCTGCCTCTTACGAACATTTCTTTCCATTCAAGTGCCCCTAAGGCCCTAAAATGTAGAGTATCTGAAAGACTCAGAGATTAGCATGGAATAACAAGCATCAACAAATATTTGTGGACCAAAAGGAGGGGTGGAAGGATTAGGAGAGAACCTTTTCCTGTAAATCAAGGTACTGGCTTGATGGCAATAATTTCATCCTCTGAGTACCCTGTATTTCTGAAGAGTTAATCAATTTACTGAACGCTTACTGTCAACAAACCACTGTCCTAGGCACTATGGAGGAATTGAGAGAGAGGAGACATGACTTTTCAAGAACCTACAGCTCTGCATTTATATCCAACCAGAGTCCCAGAGATCTGCAGTATTCACTTGGGGAAAACCCTCAGAGCCATTCTGTTCTAATGATTCATTCTGATGCTTGCTTTTGGAAAGCAGTGTGATAGTAATGGTTCCCTTACCTGGCCTGCAGTTCCAGTGTTCTCTCTTTCCCAGATACCTGGAAAGTATGTGGATATTCTTCATTTTGAGTCTCTACAATTTTCATTCCATCAATGCCAACCCTGGTTCGAACTGTGAATTTAGAGCCTACCAAGCTGAATCTGGGCACACAGTACAGCAACATGTTGTTGAACTGCAAGGAAGGAGAACATATATCAGTAAAGAAAATAAATAGGGGAAACTGATCAGTGTTTTTTTTTTTTTTTTTTTTTTTGAGACGGAGTCTTGCTCTGTTGCCCAGGCTGGAGTGCAGTGGTGCGATCTCGGCTCACTGCTAGCTCTGCCTCCCGGGTTCACGCCATTCTCCTGCCTCAGCCCCCCGAGTAGCTGGGACTACAGGCGCCTGCCACCACGCCTGGCTCCTTTTTTTGTATTTTTAGTAGAGACGGGGTTTCACCATGTTAGCTGGGATGGTCTGGATCTCCTGACCTCGTGATTCGCCTGCCTCAGCCTCCCAAAGTGCTGGGATTACAGGTGTGAGCCACCGTGCCCAGTCGGAAACTGATCAATTTTAAAGGCAGCCCTAGACAAAAATTCTAAGTAATTTCTAGAGAACACAGTACTGCCTGCATGAGAAAAATTATTTTCTAAAACATTGAGGTTTATGCTTGTATAAAAAATCATATTCTCGCACTTTGAAAAATATATTTCCCATTCATGACTCATACATATTTTATTGATATTCATTTAAATCAACAGTTTTATACTACTGTACTAAGCAAATTAGTTCAATAAATTCACAACAAATTACTAAGGACCTTTTGATATACCAGGAGCTTAATTTCTTAACCTTTTAAGTTCTTAAACACAAGAATTTCTCATTGATGTATCTTAGAGGGCAAGTCTAAAACTAGGTGTTAGAAGAAGAGAGTAATATTTAGCAATTATTATTACATCGGAGATAGGGTCTCACTCTGTCACCCAGGCTGCAGTACGGTGGTGCAATCATAACTCACTGCAGTCTTTAACTTCTGGGTTCAAGCCATCCTTCTGCCTCAGCCTTCTGAGTAGGCGGGACTATAGAAACACACCACCATGCCCAGTTAGTTTTTCTTAGTAGAGATGAGGTCTTGCTATGTTGCCCAGGCTGGTCTTGAACTCCTGAACTCAAGAAATCCTTCTGCCTTGGCCTCCCAAAGTGCTGGGATTACAGGCCTGAGCTACCACGCCTGGCCTCAATTACAAATTGTTTTTGTAGACATAGGGCCTACCTATGTTGCCCAGGCTGGTCTTGAACTCCTGGCCTCAAAGGATACTCCCGCCTCTGCCTCCGGAAGTGCTGGGATTATAGTGTGAGACACAGCACCTGGTCAGCAATTTTTTTTTTTTTTTAAACCGGACTGTTGAATGTTAAGCTTTTAAAAAATAGCCTATTTATTAGTTCAAATCTCATTAGAACATGTGGGGTTTGGACATTAAACCCTACATAAAAAGCAAGCCACAGGGCCAAGGTCTCTGTGATCCCACAGTGCTCTTGAATAGTATTATGAATCCTTAAGTCTTGCTTAAAAATTTACCACATATGGGCCAGGCGCGGTGGCTCACGTCTGTAATCCCAACACTTTGGAAGGCTGAGCGGGGTGGATCACCTGAGGTCAGGAGTTCGAGACCAGACTGGCTAACATGGTGAAACTCTGTTTCTACTAAAAATACAAAAAACTAGCTGGGCACGGTGGCGTGCACCTATAATCCCAGCTACTCGGGAGGTTGAGGCAGGAGAATCACTTGAACCCAGGAGGCTGAGGTTGCAGCGAACTCAGATTGTGCCATTGCACTCTAGCTTGGGCAACAAGAGCAAAACTCCGTCTCAAAAAAAAAAAAAAAAAAAAGACTTTACCACATATGATTTTTCTGAAAAGCCATCAGTTTTATTAGAGGTCTTTAAAGGCAGCGCCTTATTCTTTACAAGATGTACCTTTAAAAATGAAGACTATCCCTGTCTCTACAAAAAATACAAAAATTAGTCAGGTGTGGTAGCACGCACATATAGTCCCAGCTACTCAGGAGGCTAAGGTGGGATCCCTTGAACCAGGGAGGTAGAGGTTTCAGGGAACCGAGATCACGCCACTGTACTCCTGCTTGGGTGATAGAGTGAGATTCCATTCAAAACAGGAAAAAAAAAAAAAGCACGGGCTATTAATTGCATGAAAAATGGTATGTTAGAAGGCTGACACGATAGAAATTGACTTTCAAAGACTTTATGAAATTATTTAGTTCACTTTTGACTATGTTAAAATATGCAAAGAAATAAAACCGTAAATATTTGTGTTAATTTGAGGGCGGATTCCTGAGAGAAGATCTATACTCATCTTCTTCATATTTATTGCTTCTCAAGTTGTTTCTAGGGTTACATGTATTTTCTAAGACCAGAGCAATTAGGGAATAAAATTGCTTTAAAATTTACTTTCCCAATAGCATGTGGGCTAAATTCAACATGGTTTTTATTTTACTTGCTTCATCAAGATTTCTCAATTTATTAATTCTTCAAATTTTCTCTAAAATTTTACTTTCAGCTGAGTACTATTATTAGCAGAGGCTCTGAAGCCAGACAAGAAGCTCTCAAACCTGCACTCTACCTCTTATGAGCTGTGCAAACCCTCATGCCTCGAGGTCATTATCTGTAAAATTCACAGGTTGCTGAGATTAAATGGAACAAATGTGAAGTATGTAGAACAGTGCTTTGCACAGACTAAGTGCCTAAATTCAACAAGTCTTCTCATTTTATCTCCTTGGGACTTGAGTCTAGATCCGTCCTGCTAGGCCCTCTGTTCAGTTTCACATTGCTATGAAGACAAGAAAGGTTGATGGGTATGTAAAACATTCCAACAAGTTTATGTGACGGTCTGTAATAGTCATTCTGGATGTTAGTTTCTCACAGTTGTTTTCTCATTTTGTAAGTTTCTGTATCCAGTGTTATAAATTTCAGTTCCACACTGGAGAATGTAGAAATAAATGATTACATCTGTAATGATCACATTACAGATATATCCAAAGATATAACCTATATCCTGGAAAAAAAGACAGAGCTGTTTTTTTTTTTTTTTTCCTTAAATAGAGATGGGGTACTGCTATGCTGCCCAGGTTGGTCTTGAATTCCTGGGCTCAAGAGATCCTCCAGTCTCAGCCTCTCAAATATATCCTCTTGGGGTGTAGGCCTTTATCACTAACTGTCCACTGTATCTGAATCTGGCAATGACACCCTCATTATACATAGATTTTAGAGATCTGAAAAAAAGCTCCAAAAGGTTTTTTATCACCATCCATATCATTGTCTGATTAAGGCCACAGCTTGCTTGCTAAGTTTTCCTGTTAACACTTCTATCAAGGCCTTCTCAGGGGGATATTTGGTTGAAGCTGTGAATGTTGCAGGAGCTGCAGAGCCACCAGCACAAGGGACAGAGGTCACACATTCCAGCCATCAACAATAATCAAATTGTTCCTGCAAACTGAGTGACAAATGTAATGGTATGGCATAAAATTTGTGAGTTATCTGATACTTGTCCTCAAGTTGGCTTTTAAGTTCAGCACTCATGCTGTTTTATAGAAACAAGTCCATGAATATGAAGGTTTTTAGCATTTACTATTTGTAGTTATGCTCACATGACAGATTATCTTATAAATGTGTATGTTTCTCCTTCCCTTTCATGCTTTCAGGACTATATTCCCTCTATTATATTCTCCCTAAATGGGACTTCACATATATCCTTTTCTTCTTTGCATAGGTGAAGGTGGGAGCTCCTGCACGATAGAAATCATTGCTTACAAAGAAGATATCAATATATAGGAAGAAACCAAGTAGCTCGTCCTGTTCCCTCCATGAACCTTGCTCCTGTAGCAAAAGCCACCACCACCTTTCACAAATAATTACTTCCCCCTGGGTTTTCCCTGATACTGAAAAAAGAAATTATAGCAACTATGGTATGAAGAACATTGACTTTCCCTTTTAGGGTAGGAGATTCCCTTTTATTTCATGCCCACAGCTTAGAAGTAGTGATCAGTGAAGCAATCTCAGACTAGCGAGGCAATTTCTACAAGTCCTAGGTGGTGATAAAAACTACAAGCCTCGGCTGGGCGCGGTGGTTCATGCCTGTAATCCCAGCACTTTGGGAGACTGAGGTGGGCAGATCATGAGGTCAGGAGATCGAGACCATGCTGGCTAACACAGTGAAACCCCGTCTCTACTAAAAATACAAAAAATTAGCCGGGCGTGGTGGCGGGCGCCTGTAGTCCCAGCTACTCAGGAGGCTGAGGCAGGAGAATGGCATGAACCCGGGAGGCGGAGCTTGTAGTGAGCCGAGATTGCGCCACTGCACTCCAGCCTGGGCGACAGAGCAAGACTGTCTTGAAAAAAAAAAAAAAAACAACAACAAACAACAAACCTCAATATTATTAAAAACACAGGGAGGGAGGGTCTTTCTTGATCTCTACTGTTCAAGTATTTATTTCAAGCCTCTAAAAATATGTTTGACTGAAATAATTCAATTTTGTTTTCTCACCAGTGACAATTTCATTAATGTTTGTTTCCAAAGGTAATAGGATATTGGTGGAGAAAATTTCTAGTGCTTGTTCTGTGTTCAAAGATTAAATAAGGGAAAAATAATCTGACTCTATCAAGTTCCAAGGAAATAAGGAACAGAACAACTCCAAAGAGCCAAGAATAAAATGTCTTGGTTGTTTTGCGGGGTAATTTGCTGCTTTTATTTTATTTTTTTTAAACTTTTGGATGTCAGACAGTTTATTTCAAGAGTACCTGCCATAGTAATGTGTAAAAAGTATGTGTTGGGAAACTTAATCCCTAATGCAGAAGTGTTGGGAGGTGGGGCCTAATGTAAGTGTTTGGGTCATGAGGACTCCAGTAATCTATGAATTAATCCAGGAATAGACTAACGCCGATTATAAAAGGGCTTGAGGCCATGAATTGGATTTCTTGCTCTCTCTCTTTCTCACCATGTGATGCCGGCCTTCTGCATGTTACGATGCAGTAAGAAGGCCCTCACCAGATGCCAGCCCCCCAATCTTGGACTTCCCAGCCTCCAGTACTGTAGAAAATAAACCCCTGTTCCTTATAAATTAGCCAGTCTCAGGTGTTCTGTGATAGCAACATGAAATGGCTTACGTTAAACAGCATCCTACATTAAAATAAAAAACCATGAAAAAGTGTGGTGTGGAGGCATGAAAACATGCAAACACATGAAGATCATTTAAAAGCAGATAGAGGATTCTAAATATAGTTTGGTTTTCTAGACAAATGTAATATCTCAAGTGTAGGAAACAGAAAACTAGCCCTCATTACCTTTCTAGAGAGAAAAGAAGATAAAAATGGTGCTTCTGAAGTTTCTACAAGCAAAAGAACAAGAGGCTCCATGGGAATAAATGTGCACTGGCGAGGCAGGATTCTGTGACAAGCACAGCACTGGAGAGGGTGGATGAAAAGAACCAACATGACACTGGAAATGTTTCTAAGATGGTCTTCAAAGAATGAATGTGGCTCTCCTAAAATTCCTGCCACGTGGCCTCATTCTCCTGGGAGGCAATGGCATGATATGTTTGATGGCTTAAAGTAGCTGGAACAGGAGGAGTCTTTTCCTCAGTCACTGACTGCCATTTTCCCCAAGGTTCTTTGCCACCTGTCCTCCAAAGAGCTGTTTAATTCAGCTCTGCACCAAGATATTCAACATAAACCTCTTTCCAAAATAACTCCCAAATGTGAAAATTGGGCCGAGGCAATTGGTTAGACCCAGAGCTCAGAGTTTAACTGCAGAGGCTGTCACATTAATGAGGAAGAAGAGAAAGGAAAATGATCCTAGCACCTAAAAGGCAAAGACAGAGGAAAGACATTGGCTCCCAGTTATGTTGTCTAGAATGGTGTATTAAGCATGTCTTTTTATTTATGTATTTTTGATTTTAGGCATCTTAATGCCTTGTTGACACTGACAGGACTGCCCCTCCCAAGGTTATCCAATTCCTAGAGAGAGTAACACGCCTTTCATGTGGAAATCAACCAATTCAGAACTCATACCTGCAGTCACCTCCTGTATTGAACACTTACTCTCTGGGCCACTATTCTCCTGCCCCAGTCACCTCAGGGCCAGGACAACAGACCCTAAGCCCGGCCCCTAAGCCCTAAAGAAATTATTCCAACTAGCCATTCCTAATCCTGATGCTCTGTCTTGCCCATTCCTTCCTGCAGAAACCACAATAAAGGCTCTTGCCCACGTTTCTGCTTGCTCCTCTGCCTCCTGATGCTGGTGCTTTCCCACTGCTCTCCCGATTCATATGCCACACCCCCACCCCACCCCGATTTGCCTTTCCGATGGCAATCATCTGACCTTTTATAACAGACCTCTGAAGAGGACTCTGAACCCTAACATGACACATCCTTGTTTTCTATCTAGCTCTCTATATTACCTGTGAAAGAAGTACTTCTGTTTAGCACAAATGAGAACTTTTATAGTTAATCTGGTAAAAATACACATTTTTAAATTATGAAGATATTCACATACCATAAAATTTACTCTTTTAAAATGTACAAATCATGGTTTTTAGGATATCTGTAACAGAACATTTTACGTCTCTAAAAGGGAACCTCGTATCCATTTTCCATTCCTTGCTAGTATTAGGGAACCACTGATTACATCCTGTCTCTATGCATTTGCTTTTTCTGGACATTTCATATAAATACTGTAGATGGTCTGTTGTAACTGGCATCTTCCACTTGATACAACATTTTAAGGTTAATCCATGTAGCATTCATAAGTTTTTATTCCTTTTTCTCAACATATACTATTTCATTACATGAACATACCACATTTTGTTTATCTATTCAGTTGATGGACATTTAGGTTGCCTCAAATTTTTTGGCTACTATGAATAATGCTGTTATGGACAAATATGTACAGGTTTTTGTGCAGACACACGTTTTCAATTTTCTTGAATTATAAAAACTTGGAGTAGAACTAGTGGGTCATATAGCGACCAAATTCTTTTAAAAACATGACTGTTACAAAAAGACTTTTAAAAGTTTGTGGAAAAATGGAATTAAAAGAAAAAATTTTATTTCAACTTAAGGTCTACCAAGTTCAATTTTGTAATCAATGATAGCAGTCATTTAATCCGTCCTAAAGAACTGAGGGTCCTGAGAATTTTACCATGGCAATGCAGTAGTTTTTACACTATTAACTGAAGAAAATGGGTGTCCTTTACAGATTCTTTAAGATTAGGAAACAAAAAGAATTCAGAGCCACCAAACCAGGACTGTAAGGTGTATGCTTAATGATTCTCTGCCAAAACTCTAAAAAAATTGCACTTGTTTGATGAGAATAATGAGCAAGAACATTGTCATGGTTTAGAAGGACTCTTTGGAGAAGCTTTCTTGGGTGTTTTTCTGCGAAACTCTTTGGCTAGCTTTCTCAAAATCGTCTTATAATAAGCAGATGTTATTGTTCTTTGGCCCTCGAGAAAGTCAGCAGGCATATTGTCTTGAGCATCCCAAAAAAACACTTGCCACGACCTTTGCTCCTGACTGGACCTCTTTTGCTTTGACTGGACCACTTCTACCTGTTGGTAACCATTGTTCTGATTGTATTTTGTCTTCAGGATTGTACTGGGAAAGCCATGTTTCATCTCCTGTTACAATTTGTTGTAGAAATGCTTTAGAAGCTTGATGCCACTTATTTAAGATTTCCACCAAAACTTCTGCTCTTGTCTGCAGCTGATCTGGGTGCAACATTTTTGGTACCCATTGAGTGGAAAGTTGCTCAACTTTAAGTTTTCAGTCAGACTTGTGCAAGATGAACCCCACTGAGATGTGTGTGGTATTGGCTACTGCTTCCGCTGTTCACTGTCAGTCCTCTTCAATTAGGGCAGGAACGAGATGAATTTCTTCCTAGCGAAAGGATGTGGATGGTCTGCTGCTGCAGGTTTCATCTTCAACAATGTCTTGACCCTTCTTAAAATCAGTTACCCATTTGTAAACTGCTGATTTCTTTGTGGCACTGTCTCCATTAACTTTTCATGAAGAATCAATGATTTTGTCATTTTTGCATCCAAGCTTCACCGTAAGTTTGAGGTTTGTTCTTGCTTCAACTTTAACAGAATTCATGTTGCTTTGATTCAACCTGATGTCTTTATTTTTTATTTATTTATTTTTCTGAGACAGGGTCTCACTCTGTCACCCAGGCTGGGTAGCATGGTCATAGCTCAGTGCAGCCTGGGAACTCTTTGGCTCAAGAGATCCTCCTGCCTCAGCCTCTCAAGTAGCTACGACTACAGGTGCAAGCTACCATGCCCAGCTAATTTTTAAATTTTTTGTAGAGACAGGGAGGTCTCTCTGTATGTTGCCCAGGCTGGTCTTGAACTCCTAAGCTCAAGCCATCTTCCTGTCTCGAATTCCCAAAGTGCTGGTATTAGACGTATGAGCCACTGTGCCTGGTCTCAAACTGAGGTCTTACCCTTCTTAGTGCCTCAAACCAGATACTGTTTGGACATGTTATAATAAGTTACTATGGGTTTATTTTGTTGCAAAATGCTTTGAAATCTATGCATAGTTTTTTCATAATATGCATTTTCCATGAACTTTGTCAAGACCCCTTGTACTGAACACCCCTCTGCATGACAATTAGTTCCTAAGTTTTCCTTTCAATGGAGACTGGAAACAGACACAGAAGTCTCTAAGCCCCCATGACAACTCATGCCATGGTGGGTGAGATGACTGCCTCGCAGCAGAAAAGTCAGACATGAATAACATCGTAAGAATGTACTGTATGCCAGTCACCAGGCAGCCTTTTCACCCATGTGTCTGTTTCTCTTTAATAACAATCAGAATGAAAGCTAACGTTTATTAAGCTACCATTCGATGTTAGCTTATTCTTTGTCAATGCATATTATTATTATGATTCTTCTTATCATCTTATTAGATATAGAAAGGAACTGAAATTCATTAGGATAACAAAGAGTAAAGGTCAGGTGGACAGAGTCCAAAAAAAAAAAAAAAATGGTCTGGATGCCCCAGGAAGTGCTCTTATATTTGAGATAAGCCTCAGACTGTCATTTCCAGGAAGTGAAGAAAGGGCCAAGGACTGATTGCAGTGAGAAAGAACTATCTAGAGAACTCATGTACTTTTCCCATAGATATTTTAGACATAAGTCTTACAACCAGGCCTATATATATTTTTAGCCTAGAAAGATTAAAAATAGTGACTACAGAGGATTAGGAAGAGAATTGATGTCAGGAAATGACACACCAACAAAATATCCAGGAAATGGTACCCAATTACCTGAGAATGAAAGAGAAAATCTGAAACAAGCAAAAGGAGCATTTCCGAAAGTATCATATCCCACATGTGTAAAGTTAAATTGTTGTCAGTATGTGCTACTGCAGTAAATTATACAGTCAAAGGATCCTTGGGGTGTTGCTTTGTCAGCGGTAAACCTTTGTGGCCAGTGGCTCCTTTGCCTGAGATCTGCTTGGGCCTGCTGGGCTCATTCTGCCCATTTGGCCTGGCGGGCTGCGCTTGGCTTGTGCTACCAGCCCAGATCCCACACCTGCCAAGGGCGAGCCTGGAGCAGCAAGGGGTACGTGAATGAGCGAGCACAGGTTCTGGGTCATGTGCACAGCCAGGCATGCCGGCTACAGCAAGGGGAGCATTTCCAGGCACCAGCATGGGTGCCGGCTCCCTGCAAAGCTATGGCTGGACCAAGCATACCGCAAGCGGCTTCCACTGCTGGCACTGGGGAACATGTAGGGCCACACCAAGCCACCCTCAGCACCCCCTTGGCTTCCCTCCCATGCTCATTGGCACCCAAAGTCTAGAAGAGGCTGAGACACCAGGGGCCTGGCATATCAGCACTGTCCCCAGTGTGTGCACACCCTGCTGGTTTGCAACAGCACCCAGGCTTGACCCCAAATTTGCTCCGAGATCGGAAGGGGCATCGGGAGCGGGGAGAGGCCAGGCAGTGGGAGCAGGCATTTCTGAGCCTGCAGGGGTACAGGGGGCTTCCCAGGAATGCCTGGGTCAGCAGCTGCGACTGGGTAGCTGCCCTGGCCATGCCTCTCCTGCTGCAACCAGCATCATTGCAGCACCGCTCCAGATGGGCCACTACTGCTGGCCATCCATACCAAGTATACAGAAAAATTACAGAAAAATACGTTACTTAGAATATTTCCCTAAATGGAATCCCTAAATGGAATATCCCCTAAATGGAATGTTGACTAAAACAGGTTAGATATAATTGCTTTGGTGAATAAGGAAACATTCTACTTTTCCACGCTGTATACAACTATTTTTATATATAATTCCTTTTTTTAGATGGAGTCTCACTCTGCTGATCTCAGCTCACTACAACCTCCACTTCCCAGGTCCAAGCAATTCTCCTGCCTCGTCCTCTTGAGTAGCTGGGATTACAGGCACCTGCCACCACACTCAGCTAATTTTTGTATTTTTAGTAGACTGGTCTCAAACTCCTGACCTCAGGAGATCCACTTGCCTCGGCCTCCCAAAGTGCTGGGATTACAAGCATGAGCCACCGTGCCCAGTCACATTTTTATATATAGTTCTTTTTTTTTGAGATGGAGTCTCGCTCTGTTGCCCAGGCTGGAGTGCAGTGGTGCCATCTTGGCACCACTGTTCACCACGGGTTCATGCCATTCTCCTGCCTCAGCCTCCCGAGTAGCTGGGACTACAGGCGCCCGCTACCACGCCTGGCTAGTTTTTTGTATTTTTAGTAGAGACGGGGTTTCACCGTGTTAGCCAGGATGGTCTTGATCTCCTAACCTCACGATCCGCCCGCCTCAGCCTCCCAAAGTGCTGGGATTACAGGCGTGAGCCACCACGCCCGGCCTATAGTTCTTATATGACTTGTAACACTATAATACTCACTAAGAAAAGGTAGCGTTCTTGTGCTGATGTGTTCCGAGCAGCTAGTTTGAGGATCTGTCCTTCTTTTATTAGTTCATTTGAAGGGTTTACAATGTCTTCTTCTTCTCCCAACATTTCATAAATCTCTAAGAGTTTCTTTAGGTTCTCCTAGGAAATTAAAACAGCAAGATCACATACAGGCAAGTTTCAACCTAGTAGTTTTAATAATACTATGACCTTAACTAAAATGTAAATTCAGAAGGGATTAGGAGTAAGCATACATTTTGATATAAATTCCATCAATTATTAGCAAGTTCAGAGAGTTATTCCAGATAACATTAAACATTTCATAAACATTCTTTTTGGTTCATCTATTTCAATTCACTTTGGTCCAAATCTACATAGTATTGAGGCAGTATTATTGATAATTGTCTAATCAGAAGGCTCCTGTCTCCTCCGAAAACCACTTACCATTTTTCTTATTGCACTATTAGAATGGCTTGCTGCTGTAGATATAATTTCAAGTGATTCTAAATGGGAAAAAAAGAAAAGTAAATAAATATGCTTTGTCCTTTCTGTGCTTCTATATAGCTGAATAACTTACTAAATTAAGAAGTCTGAGACCAAAGATACAACAAAAATAGTGGCATTTTCCATTTATAAACGGTATACTTTCTAAAGTTCATTTGTAAGCAAATTACTTGAAACTTCATATTTCCTTATGAAAAGTCACACATGATGATTAGGCTCACAGGTTTAATTAATCCCTAATGAACCATCAAAATTAATAAGCAGAGATAGAAACATCACTGCTTTTCCTTAGTTCATCTCTTGAGCTGTGGCCCCAGCCCAACTTATTTTGTCTCCCCCTATCCTGGATCCTGTATTGAGTGCACAGAATTGCCCAAATCAGAATAGTTCTCCAAACTGTAAACAAAAATTCAGTTTCTTCTATACTCAAAGACTTTGAAACTTACAGCGTACCCTAACTCCATACTAGGTACTTTGCCAGGTACTTACGGTATCAATTCTTACACAGCCTTAAACCATTAAGTATTTTAGCTTCATTTGGCAGATGAATGAAATGGGGAAGTAATACAACTTGGCTGAGGTCACACAGCTATGCTATTGGAGGGCCAGATTTAAACCCAGGTTTCTGACTCAAAAGTTCTAAAATATTTCAGGAGCAGTAAGTATTTTACTAGTTGTATGAGCAAATTAACCACTAAGCATAGCCTACTTTCTCTGGGAAAATACATTCACAATTCTAGCCTGGGTCGGGTGAAAGGGACTCTTCTGAGGCCAGTGTTGGAGGGTTTTGTTGCTGTGGCAGCTGGGAATGGGAACTCTGTGGTGTGGACATCATAGGAGCTCCAGGGGCTGCTGGTGGATGCTGAGACCTCTTGCGGGACTGACACCAGGGAAAACCTCTCAATCCTAAATCACGTCCCGTTTTCTTCTTTTCTTTTTTGTTTTGTGAATACTGGCCTGCCTAATTCTGTTACCACAACAACCCTGAGACTTTTCAACTACATTTTTTGTCTTCTGTGCACTGCTGGACAGAATGCACTTTTGCTGCTTTCGCTTCTACTTTTAGGTCACCAAAAGCCCTTCTCCTGTGATCTCTTTAGAATTTTAGTTTAAGTAGCAATGAAAAACAAACGAAAAGGAATAAAATGCCATACCATGTCACCAACTTTTTCATTTTTGACATGGGCATCTAAGGGGATACCAAAGTCTGAGTATAGAAGAAACTGAATTTTAATTTACATTTTAAAGAACTATTCTGATGTGGGCCATGCTGTGCACTTGATACAGGATCTAGGATACAGGAAGACAAAATAAGACGGGATAAAGCCACTGCTCTAGAGATGAGTTCGAGGAAGAGCAGTGGTGTTTCCACCCCCACCCCCACCACTAGATCTGCCACTCAAATTAAGCAGTCAGGTGAGATGGATGGAAGTGGAGACAGGGCAGAGTTCCCAGGAAGTAGTTGGTTTGAGGAGATGGCAAGTCGAGTTCATTCTACACTATGGAAGGGGCGAATGGAGAAGAGAAGTTTCTGTGATCAGTCACTCAAATGGTGGGAGAAACACATCTGAGACAGCCTGTGTTCTAGAAAAGACTAAGGATCAGGGCCAGGAGCAGTGGCTCACGCCTGTAATCCCAGCACTTTGGGAGGCCGAGGTAGGTGGATCATCTGAAGTCAGGAGTTTAAGACCAGCCTGGCCAACATGGTGAAAACCCGTCTCTATTAAAATTACAACAATTAGCTGAATGGCTTGAACTCGGGAGGTGGAGGTTACAGTGAGCCAAGATTGTGCCACTGCACTCTAGCCTGGGCAACAGAGTGAGGCTCTGTCTCAAAATAATAATAATAATAATAAAAAGAAAAGGTTAAAGATCCAAGACAAAAAATGTTTTATGTACTTCATCTCTCATCAAGGGTCACTTATGACAGAAAACAAGAAATTACAAGGGAAGGTAGCAATGTTTTAAGGTTGTACACAAGTACCCTTACTGCTTGTTGAATATCAAGCCACTGTTATTTCTTAAATTTTCATTCATGCCTTTACAGTTGATTCACAAAAGTACAGAAAAAGGTAAAGTATTATTGAAACTTATAAGCCTTTAAAAAAAAAACCCTTTCATTATAATCTAAGGAAAAAATAAGACATCTAACAGAATTAAAGTTTTCTTGGAGAAAATGTTACTGGACAATAAAAAGCACCATTTCCTGTTATGGTAGGCATGTTAGGGCAGGTGGAACCAACTCTGCTTAGGTTATTTTTACATAGTGAATGTCACCTTAGCTTTCTTGGTATGCACCAACCTATCTAATTAAACAGCAGCACTTGTAATTCTGAATGGTTGTATTCTTCCTCTGACAAGGAAATTGTGTATTGCTATTCTAGATGTCTTTAAGTCTATAATTTTATATTTCAGAGCCAGTGACTAACATGAAACCAGAAAAATAAATGTGATTTGCACTGCTCTAAACTTGTCATTTTGGCTCAAAAGTGACTTGCCTAACTGAGGTGATGATAACAATTTCCAATGAAATTATCTTCTAACAGCAACATTTGACTAAAGTAGCTGTGAGATATATTTCCCTTTGAAACCATAAGGCTGCTTGGCCACTTGCTTATTCCATAATAGAGAGAAAACAAAAAAAGCATTTACTTTTAGCATCATTCCAGTCCAGGGAATCAGGAGGCAATTTCCTTAGATAGTCCTTAAGGAGCATCTCATACCGGGGAATCCGCTGAACAGGTTCTAGCATGTGATGCTGCAAAGTTAAGCTCCCACAGATTTTCTGTTTCTGTAATGAGAAAGGTTTTCTAAGAAACATTTAAAAATTAGGTTAGCAAGTCTAAAAACTCACTGTAAAACAGAACTTTCGTCAAGGACAATATTTTTTGACAAAGTTGTCCATCACCTGCATGAAATGCAGATTTCTGGCCAGGCGCAGTGTCTCACACCTGTAATCCCAGCACTTTGGGAGGCTGAGATGGGTAGATCACCTGAGGTGAGGGTTTGAGACCAGCCTGGCCAACATGGCAAAACCCTGCCTCTACTAAAAATACAAAAATTAGCCAGGCATGGTGGCACACACCTGTAGTCCCAGCTATGCGGAGGCTGAGGCTGAGGCTGAGGCAGGAGAATTGCTTGAACTCAGGAGGTGGAAGTTTCAGTGAGCCAAGATCATGTCACTTAGCCTGGGTGAAGAGTGAGACTCCATCTCAAAAAAATAAAAAAAAATGGCCGGGCGTGGTGGCTCAAGCCTGTAATCCCAGCACTTTGGAAGGCCGTAATGGGCGGATCACAAGGTCAGGAGATCGAGACCATCCTGGCTAACACGGTGAAACCCTGTCTCTACTAAAAAAATACAAAAAACTAGCCGGGCGAGGTGGCGGGTGCCTGTAGTCCCAGTTACTCGGGAGGCTGAGGCAGGAGAATGGCGTAAACCCAGGAGGTGGAGCTTGCAGTGAGCTGAGATCTGGCCACTGCACTCCAGCCTGGGCAACAGAGCAAGACTCCGTCTCAAAAAATAAATAAATAAATAAAAAATAAAAAAAATTTAAAAAATTAAAAAAAAAAAAGCAGACTTCTGAACCCCACTTCAATCTATAACATCACAATCTTTGGGGAAGGAGATGGAGAATACGCATTTTTTTCTTCTTTTCTTGAGATGGAGTCTCACTCTGTTGCCCAGGCACACAGTGGTGTGATCTCACTGCAACCTCTGCCTCCTGGGCCCAAGTGGTCCTCCCACCTCAGCCTTCCAAGTAGCTATAGGCATGTGCCATCATTCCCAGCTACAGAATATGCATTTAAAAACACCTGATATTTCTATAACACTGAAGTTGAGAACTACCAATCTGGTGTAAGAACAGAAAGGGGGAAAAAAATCAAGCAGAATTTTAAGCAAGAAAATTCCAGATTGCTGACAACCACTTCAATTAGTCACTACAAGGGTTTGTGAAGTCACATCATTAAATCATTCTATAGAGATGTTTCAAAAGATGTGCCTGTTTAATGAGGTTTGCTAAGAACAACTGTATTAAATGACTTTGGACTCAGCAGAAACTATTTCATAATAAGGCTATGATAAATGTCATTGCCTTTGAACTTAAAAAAGACTCCACAAAGAAGAATAACAAGATCTGGGCATCTTATCTGTCAGAAAATTTTAATTTTTCATCAGTTCAAAGCATTCTTTTTCATTAGAAACCAATTTCTGTAAATAGAACTCCATTTCTTAGGGCAAAATTAAGTCTGTATCACTTGCTTCCAAGAAGCTGTTAACAAAAGAGAGGAAAAAATAAGAAATGTTCTTGTTCCTGTTAAACAAAGCAGAAATCCCATTAAAATATATACTGAACTCACACCACAATCAGGACACTGCAAGGCATCAAAGCTATCTTAAGACATAGTGTTTGCATTTGAAGCAAACAAGTAACTAAAGGCTTCACAGAGAAGGGAACATTTAATGCAACCTCTGATGAGTGCAGGTTTTGGAGAAAAAGACAGACTAGGGAGCAAGTCCAGGGGAGAACAGGCCCACGGTAATGAAGCATGAAGTATGTTCAGTGAAAGGGACAGACAGGTTTTCTTGGCAAAAAAGATAAGTGGAGGGAAATAGAAGATGTAAAGTAAAGGTAATATGAGGTAATGATGTCAAGGTGAGTTTAGATTTGTTTCATCTAATGTAGATTTTTGTGCATGACAGTTGTATCATTAGATCTGAGCTCTATTAGATTAATCTACTACAGCGTAGCTTTAGGGGGACGGGGGAAACTAGTTTGGAAGTTGTTACGACAGACCAGGAAGAAAATAATAAGGGCCTGAAATTGGCATAGAAGTTGAGAGAATAATAGCTTTCTTTAATAAAGTTTAAGATATTAATTATATAAATTTAAATATGTCATTTGATTTTCCCAAAATCTATTATGTACATCAAGGAAAGTATTACTGATCCTAAATATTTTATATGAAGAAACTGTGGCTTTCTAAGGTCAAGTAAGTGGCAGACTTAGAATTCTAAACTAGGTTAGTTGATTCCCAATCTACCACTCTTTTCATAAGCCATGTCGTTTGGTCATAATATGGAGAAGACAGACATTGTAGAGACAGAATTCAGAGGATGATAAGACAATAACTACCACTATCACTACCATCACCACTATCATTTAGTGAGCACTTACCATGCAACAAGCACTATGCTAAGCAATTGGAATACATTATTTCACAGGCAAATGAACACATACAGAGAATGAAGACATGTAACAAATCAAAGATAAAGCTAAGTTGTCAAGCTCTGGTAAATGACAGGATAATGGTGTCACCTAATAAATCCAATACATATCAGAATAATTATCTACTCTACACAAGGCCTAAAAAGTCAGATAGAAAAATGCTTGCGAGCTAAAAATAGGAAAAAATGTTGACTTTGTTTGGATGACAAGATGTTCACATGCTCAGCTATCTGTACCTGGAGTTTGGGAGTAGAGAACTAGACTAGAAACAGCAATCCTAGAGGAACCTGTCTGGCAAGATAGTTAAAGGCGTGCGGGAATAAGATATCACTGAAAAGCATGAAAAGAAAGATTGTAGAAGGCAAACTTTATGCTCTGCCCACGTTTCAGAATTAGCAAAAGAAGCTAGTAAAAATCAAAGGAGCCCAGTAAGGTAGGTGAGTGTTTAATTACAAAAGAAAAGAAGGTTAAAAAAAAAAAAAAAAAAAAAAAAAAGGAGTGAAGAGGATGAGGCAGGCTTTTTGGCTACAGCTGAATGAAGAGACTGGCAAATCCTCCCTGTTAAAAGCAGCTTATAGGCCAGGTGCAGTGGCTCATGCCTGTAATCTCAGCACTTTGGAAAGCCGAGGTTGGGGGATCATTTGAGGCCAGGAGTTTGAGACCAGCCTGGCCAACATGGCGAAACCCCATCTCTACTAAAAGTACAAAAATTAGCCAGGTGTAGTGGCACACACCTGTAATCCCAGCTACTCAGGAAGCTGAGGCACAAGAATCGCTTGAACCCAGGAGGCAGAGGTTGCAGTGAGCCGAGATCATACCACTGCACTCCAGCCTGGGGCGACAGAGCGAGATTCTATCTCCAAAAATTAAAAAAAAAATTAAAGCAGCTATAAAGCTAGATAAAATTGACAAAACAATATCTGCATTTTAGAAATTGATTAAAAGGCATGCAACAATCTGAAATCTGTTTATGCTTTAAAAATTGTTGAACTTTGGGTAAGAACGGTGAGAATCTGTGGCATGCTAGCCTGCAGCTGCTCCTGTCCCTCTCCCAGCTCAGTCACTAGGAAGGGGGCGTCAGGGTGGCATGGGCTGTGAGGACTGGCGGCTCCTCTGCTGAGGCTGAAAAGGGCTCATTCAATTTGGAATGGTGGGGAACACACACACCCAACAACATCAGTAGAAGTGAAGATCCCTGAGGTGAGCGAGGGGTGAGAGCCAATAACTCTCCTAGCCAGAAGTTGTGGTTGTGGATGTGAAAAAATATAATAATTGAAAAGAAAAATTCACCATAGGTTCAACAGCAGATTTGAGATGACAGAAGAATCAGGGAACTTGAAGAAAAACTAGTAGAAATTATACAATCTGAATAACAGAAGAGAGATTGGGAGGATCACTTGAACCCAGGAGTTTGAAGCCAGCCTAGGCAACATAGCAAGACACCATATCCAAAACAAACAAAAGGAACCCATAAAATTTGTGTAATGGGAGTAAAAAGATTAAAAAAAAAGAGAACATGAAAAGGACAGAAAATATTTGAAGAAATAATGGCTGAAAACTTCTGAAAATGATTTAAAAAAAAATCAATCCACAAATGCAAAAAGTTCAACCAACCCTAACTAGGACAAATACAAAAAGGTCCACACCCAGACACATCATATTTAAACTGTTGAAAGCCAAAACACAGAGAAAATCTTGAAAGCAGCAAGAGAAAAGTGACTCATCACATACATGGGAATATCAATACAATCAATGGCTGGCTTCTCATCTCAAACCACAGAGGATGGAAAGCAGGAGAACGACATATTCAAAGTGCTGGCAGGGACCCCATATACTGGTTGAGTGTAGTGGCTCATGCTTGTAATCCCAGCACTCTGGGAGGCTGAGTCTAGGTGTTTAAGACCAGGCTGGGCAAGAGAACCAGACCTTGTCTCTACAAAAAAATCTAAAATTTAGCCAGCGTGGTAGTGCATGCCTGTAGTCCCAGCTACCTGAGAGGCTGAGGTGGAAAGATTGCTTGTGCCCAGGTGTTGAAGCCTGCAGTGAGCTGTGATTGGGCCACTGCACTCTAGCCTGGGTGACAAGAGCAATACCTTATCTCTAAAATAATAATAATAATAATAATAATAGTTATAGAAACAAAGACTGGGCGTGGTGGCTCACCCCTGTAATCCTAGCACTTTGGGAGGCTGAGGTGGGCGAATCACGAGGTCAGGAGATCGAGATCATCCTGGCTAACACGGTGAAACCCCGTCTCTACTAAAAATACAAAAAATTAGCTAGGTGTTGTGGCAGGCGCCTGTAGCCGCAGCTACAGGCTGAGGCAGGAGAATGGCGTAAGTAAACCCGGGAGGCGGAGCTTGCAGTGAGCCTAGATCGCGCCACTGCACTCACGCCTGGGCAACGGAGCAGCGAGACTCCGTCTCAAAACAAACACACACACACAAATTATAGAAGCAAAATAGAAAATAAAAAAGGAAAAACCCATATACTAGGAATTCTGAATCTAGCACTTCATTCTTCATTCATTCAATAGTCAAGAAAAAATAAGTGTAGTCCCAGACAAAAAGACTGACAGAATTCATTGCTAGCTGGCCTACTTTTTAAGAAACAACAATCATGTATGCTGAAAGAAAGTTACTCTAGAAAGGGCAAATATAAAAGTTAGTATAAAATAGACTTATAGATACATTTTTTCTCATATCCTTCCATAACAATTGTAGCACTGTATTATAGACTCACAACATACAAAAAACGTAATATACAGGACACTAACAGTACAGAGCACAGAGGAGGGAACAGAGCTATATTGGAACTAAGTGTCTACATTTTACAAGAATTAAGGTGAGTATAATCTGAAGTACATTGTGAAAAATTAAGATGCATACTATAATCCTAAAAGCAACCACTGGAAAATAACTCAAAAAATCGTTGACAGAGGAATTAAAATGGTACAATTAAAAAAATTCCTATGACACAAAATAAGACAGTCAAGGAGCAAAAGAAGTCCCACGCCAAGAATCTTAGATGATCTAAAATATGCCTCTTCAATATCAACTGTATCAAAGAATATGATATTAACAATTTCGGCTAGAGAATCAAGTGGAAATTATTACGGTATTATTAAAGTGTGTTATTCAGGTTTGGTGACACAGAAGAAAATGAGGATACAGATATCAAGTGACAAAAAAAGAATGATTAGTTTCCCAAATCTCAAGGTTTACAGCAATCATTCTTTATATTCCTTCCAACAACTCAACCTCTGAAATAATGCAAGAGAGGCACAGACCTGAATGTGAACTCATTTTGTAAATTTATGTAGACCCTAATAAAAATCATCCTCTGCTGGTCTCAAAAGCAAATGGAGAAGTTATTGCTTAGTACGCAGCATGTGATTGATGTCTATTTCAGCTTTGCAGAGATGATCTTGCATAATTCGGCGTAGTATGAATTTTGGCTAGGTGTCCCAGATCTCTAGATCTCAGTTTTAGATCTAGAAGACTGTATAATTTGTATGGCAATAGTAATTTATAGCTTTGAATGAAACAGTCCTATTACCTGAATTTCTTCAACCACTGATTTGAATTGGGGAATACGTTCTGTCATGTTTTTAACCAATTCCATTGCGTTATCAAATCCTTTCACATATTCTCCATACATCTTAAGGAATGGTGCCAATTTCTGAAGGATGTCTCCAATTCTAGGAGTAGTTTCCCTGTATCAAATGTAGAAAAACAAGTCATTAAAAAAAATTTTTTTTTTTGAAACAGGGTCTCTTTCTGTCATGTAGTGCAGTGGCATGATCACAGCTCAGTGCGACCTCGACCTCCCAGGTTCAATCAATCCTCCAGCTTCAGCCCCCTCAGTAGCTGGGACTACAGGCACGCGCCACCACGCCTGGCTAGTTTTTTGTATTTTTTGTAGAGACAGAGTTTCACCATGTTGCCCAGGCTGGTCTTGAACTCCTGGGCTTAGGTGATTCGCCTGCCTTGGCCTCCTAAAGTGCTGGGATTACAGGCATGAGCTACCACGCCCGGCACATTAAGATTTTTTATAGAATGAGTGAACTGACAGGACTAGAGAGGAAGTCATCACATTCTACATACGCTCTGTGCTTTATCTCATTCACCGTACTATGAGGCTGGTAGAGAACAATGCAGCACCTTTTTAAAGGGACTATAGGAATGTCATAGCAAAGAGAGATGTTCTGGAATTCTTGAAGCTCCACATGACCCGATATCTTGTCTTCACTAGCCAAATGATAGTTTGGAGAGCAGACATGAAGTCCTTTGTACGACAACTTCTATCAGTAGTCTTCAATGTAAAAATTTAGCATAAATGTCTAGTTACAGTTGTGTGTGGCATTTCTATTTCAATTTAAAAGCTGAAAAATACAGCATCTTATATGACTGCCTTAAACATATCATTTTCTATCTACTCCTCTTACCATTCTTGCATTCGTTTCTCCAGCTCTGGCAAGAGGAATTTACTATGGAAGGCATTTATTGATGAAATATTAGAAAAGATTTTATTCACCATCTCTGCTGGAAACGAGCCTCGGTTTGCTTCTTCCAACAGTTTGCAATAAAATACCTGAATAAAAGAATAATGTAAGCATTACTTCACATTTACTGGTTAACCACCTAGCACTGTGCTAGGCACATAGTGGGCTCTTAGTAACTTTTTATTGAGCAATTGGAAAAGTTTATGGTTCAAGAAAATCCTTTGAAATTTAGGAGTATATGCTTTGATTTAGAAGAATCAGGAATAAGAATCAGAAAGTTTTGATTCTAATCTAGGCTATGCTCCTATCCATAGGAAAATTATGGTGAATAATTCACCCTTTCTGTGCCAGAAAATTTCCAATTGAGGTTAATAGAATTTACCCTTCCTATCCATAAGCCAGAGTTAAGAAATGTGAAAACACTTTATGTACACACAATAATTGTGGTATTTTTCACTTCTCTTTATGTTTTGAAAGACTTGTTCACTTATTACATATTTCCCTTTATTGTAGTTTGCTGATGTAAGTCTCATTTTTCCTGTTAAAACTGTATGCTCCTTGGGAAAGGGGAACATCATGATTTAGTTCCCACAACAGAACAAGTGCATAATATCTGGCCAATGAATGGACAAAGGAATATTTCAATTCTCAGATATTTACTTGCTTTTTAGTAAATAATAATGCACAGTAACATAAAACACTGATACGCAGGGGGAAAAGTCTCTTTCTACACATAGTAACACGTACGTTGAAGACAAAAAAAACAACAAAAAAACCCCAAACCTTCAGTCTTAGCTATGCTTCACTAAGGTTACTATACCTCTTAATTGCCATTCTGTTACATGTAGGCAGAAGGAGGTCTATTCCTTCATAATATCCAGATGGTTGTTAATTTTCTAAATTCACCTCCACTGTATTTTCTTGAGAGGCAAAAAGAACAAAAAATTATGTCCTTAGAGGCTCCAATAGTTAGGTTACTGTAGTAATTAGGACTCTAGAATTCTAAAAGGTCAGCAACAGTGGCTAATGAGTTATTTGGCTTTAAAAAACCACATAACGGCCGGGCGCGGTGGCTCAAGCCTGTAATCCCAGCACTTTGGGAGGCCGAGATGGGCGGATCACGAGGTCAGGAGATCGAGACCATCCTGGCTAACACGGTGCAACCCCGTCTCTACTAAAAAATACAAAAAATTAGCCAGGCAAGGTGGCGGGCGCCTGTGGTCCCAGCTACTCGGGAGGCTGAGGCAGGAGAATGGCGTAAACCCAGGAGGTGGAGCTTGCAGTGAGCCGAGATCCGGCCACTGCACTCCAGCCTGGGTGACAGAGCGAGACTCCGTCTCAAAAAAAAAAAAAAAAAAAAAAAAAAAAAACAACATATAACTTGATAAGAGAAGAGAAATACGTCCACTATGGGAATATCTAAAATTTCAAGTCTGTAATTCCCATAAGGAAGAGAGTTGTTTCAAAAGTACAAACTTCACATTATTTGATTTTGGCTTATGATGAAATTCCTTTAAAAATGAATATGTGACCCATAAACTCATTCTTTCAAAGAGCATAAGCCTTAAAATGGCTTCCCACGGCTCACCCTAGCAGGCAAGCAGTTCACTTCTGAAACTAATGATAAGGAGGTACGCACAGGATTGCCTGTTTCCATGAAATTCCAGTTTCCAGCAGCAGAAGTGGGACAATTCTTACAAGTAACACTCTAACATGGCAGCTTTCCCTTCTAACAAGGAGTCTGTATGGGCAATCAACCATTTGTCCTATTTATTGCTGATACAGGATTAAGATGCCTCAGTGGCCGGGGGTGGTGGCTCACGCCTGTAATCCCAGCACTTTGAGAGGCCGAGGTGGGAGGATCACAAGGTCAGGAGTTTAAGACCAGCCTGGCCAAAATGGTGAAACCCCATCTCTACTAAAGATATAAAAAATTAGCCGGGCCTGGTGGTGCATGCCTGTAATTTCAGCTACTTGGGGGGCTGAGGCAGGGGAATCGCTTGAACCCGGGAGGTGAAGGTTGCAGTGAGCCAAGATCGTGCCATTGCGCTACAGCCTGGGCGACAGGGCCAGACTCCGTCTCAAAAAAACCAAAACACAAAAAAAGATGCCTTAGTTTTCAAAAGTTATTCTTATAATATGTTCTTAGACTTTCCAAGTGTATATTTGAAATGATACTCAAGGTTCCATGATAAAAGTACAAAACACGATAAAGTAGATTCACACATTAAACCAATATCAGCTGGGCAACTTTATGCCAGCTACTATATTAAATGTTTCATACAAGGTTGAACAAGTGAACTTTCAAAATCCCTTCTGGCCCTATGACTACACCAGCTCAGATCACTCGCATAATGCTAGATAGCAAATGAGGCAAACAGAATCAATGATTTTTAGCATTAGAATCATCAATATCTTACTTAGATTATAATGGTAACATGGTTCTTAGGATGACAATGAAAGGTCAAGAAACAGACTAGTGTATAAGTTTACAGGACACTTGATAAACACGTTTTGTGATTCACACAGAGAGAAACCTCTACTGTTTACAAATTAGAAAATGCCCATACTTGACCAAGCTGAAAGTGCTGGAGATTTCCTTGAGCAAGTACTTTTCACTAGTCTAAAACAGGCCCTTCCTTCATGCAGTTTCTAAAATACTTTCATTACTAGGTTAAAATGATGTACAATGCCAAAATATCAAATAATTCTGCGAAAGAAAATCTTACCTGATCTAAGAGGTCAAGTCGGTTGACATAAGCTCTTTCGGTAAGCAAAAGTTCATTGGCTATTTTGTGAAGTTTTTGCTCATTAGTCTCCTAAAAATTGAACAGATATTCACACATTAGGAAAGATACCTTGGACAATATTTCTAAAGTAAAAAACACCTCTTCAAATGATTTGATCGAAACAGTTTTCTCAAGCTTTTCAGTTACTCAGTTCTTTCAGCCATCAAGAGATGTCAAATCAGAAACGAACAAAACTAGAAATTAGTAAGCAGTTGGATTTAAACTATAGTTTCTCCTTTGACCTCTGCAGCAGTTACCACCATCGTATCTACCTTTTTCCTGGAAATCTTTTATATTTTTCAGTTTCTAGCATTACTCTTTCTTCATTTTTCCATCTTTCTCAGGCTACTCTTTGGAAATGTTATCACTCAGACATCTTGTCTGATTATCAGCTCTATACATTCATTAAGTTTTTATTTAAAAAAAATATTTTATTAGGCCAGCTGCAGTGGCGCATGCCTATAATTCCAACACACTGGGAGGTAGAGGAGGGAGGATCACTTGAGCACAGGCGTGGTAGCGCATGTCTATAGTCCCAGCTACTTGGGAGGTGGAGATGGGAGGAGGTTGAGGCCACGTAAGCCATGACTGTGCCACTGCACTCTAGCCTGGGCGACAGAGCAAGACCCTATCTCAAAAAAAATAGAAAGAAAAACTTCAGTCAAATAATACAGAAAATAGTAAAGTGAACTCCCACATGCCCATCAAGATTCAACAAGTATCAACTCATTGTTAATCTTGTTTCATTTACGCTCCCCCTCACCTCTGTCTGCCCATATTATTTTCCATTAAATCCCACTTTATTTCTTCAGTATGTGTTTATTTAACCCTTAAATATATTTATATAACCCTACCAGTTTCATGATGACAGAAACATTTTTTTCTTGCTAGCTGCTGTATCCCCTGTGCCTACTACAATGCTTCAATAAAAACATTGGTATTCAATACAATATTGCTGAACAAATGAATGAATGAGTAGCAATCACATACCTAACTATCGCTGGACATTTATTACTACTTTGACATGCTGACAACACAAGCCCAAATTCATCTTTTCTGAGAAACCTCTACCCTACTACTAACTCCTAATTTTCTCCTCCTGGTAATGGTACAGTTACCTGGCTTTGGAATCTTGAATTAAACTTTGTTCTCTACTATGGCATCCTAACTGCTACCAAGTCCTACTTATGATACTATGTCTAAATTTAGCATTCATCCTTTAAGCTGTCAACACTGCCACCCTGTTTTGCTCATCTCTTCTCAAGCCCAGCCCAATCAATAGCTATCAAATGGTCTGATTCCAATATTTTGTGGTTCTTACCTTGTATATTGCTGTATGAGAAATCTTTCTAAAACTTTTCTTTGTTCCACATTTATAAAGCATTGCCAAGAATGAATTAATCCTTATAAATACTAAAAAGAAACAGTATTTCCAAATAATTAAGCCATTGTCTCTGAATGTTATTATTTTTGTATTTTATCAATTGTTTTGTGGAAATCTTTCTAATGTATATGCTAAGATTTCTGCTCTGAGAAAAATATATAACAAAGTTATATCCTTCCATGTACTTCTCTCTTTTTTTTTGAGACAGAATTTTCTTCTTGTTGCCCAAGCTAGAGCACAATGGCGTGATCTTGGCTCACTGCAACCCCCGTCTCCTGGGTTCAAGTGATTCTCCTGCCTCAGCCTCCTAAGTAGCTGGGATTACACGCATGAGCCACTACGCCCAGCTAATTTTGTATTTTAAGTAGAGACAGGGTTTCTCCATGTTGGTCAGCCTGGTCTCGAACTCCTGACCTCAGGTGATCTGCCCCCCTCAGCCTCCCAAAGTGCTGGGATTACAGGCATGAGCCACCGCGCCTGGCTCCTTCTAAGTACTTTCTAGGGTTATTTATCTTAAAGTGAAAAGAAAATTCTAAACTTAAAAAACAAAACAAAACACTTTGCATTGCACACATAATTCTACTTTCACAGAAAGAAAAGCCTTCGTTCGTCTTCTCCTCAGTGACAGGATAAAATCCATACCGTGTACATTCAGGGTAATTCAGATCTCCACTCACTTCCTCAAACTTCCTTCTCATTCTATCATCACAGGCACCATTCCCTCCAAACACATCACTCAAATGCATGTTTGATTACCATCCAAATGTGTCCCTGAACATCTCGAAACCTTTCTGCTTTCCATCCTCTGCCTGGCATATGCTCTTGCTATTGTAGCTCTCTAGGCGTCTAAGACACTTTTCTTTTGATGGTTGCATTTCCAATTCTTGTCCATGGAGCCTTCTTCAACTATTCAAAGCCCTTGGGCTTGGTCCTATTAGAAGGCATTTTGTGTTTCATATGCAAATCTTTGTATTGAAAACTTTCTATCTACTACTTTGCTGAAATACCCTCCCTTTCTCTGTAGGAGATTATAAAGTATAGGTAAAACTCTAGAAGCAAAGTAGACCAAAGTATATTTTAAGCCAGTGTCTAACTTATGTATAAATACTACATTTTAAACTGTGTATAAATGCTACTAAGTTCTACGAATACTTCACTGTGTTCACCTCATGAGATCTACTTCATGCTTTACACTTTACATACAAGATCCATTCTAATATATAAAGTTAATGTGTTGCTTCTTACAGTGGCATTGAAATGAAGTATTTTTAGGTGAAGTCCTCAGGTAAAGCAATATAATACTGTTTAAATAATCTGTGGTCTCAGAAACACAGATATAAGAACTATGTAGTCATCTAGTTGCACAATTAGTCAAAGTTTTGGTTTAACTTAATACAATTCGGGATAAAGTATTGGCACTGTTGGTTGCCAGCTTGGCATATTTCCCACACGTCATTTCTTAATAGTATCCAGGTTGGGTTAGTGTATATATTACTACTATACAGTCAGTTCCTCTAGGGAAACAGACCTTATTTCCAGATCAAAAGATGGAGCCCTGAATAGCGTAAGAATCCAAGTACATAGTGATTGGTTCCGGAGATGAGATATGAGGAAATATACACTGAAGGCTTTGGCAATAGGTAGCTTCCTATTCTTAAGGCAGAGCCAATGGGAAGACGTCTCCTTTTGGGGTTCCCAGAAAATGAGAGTATATGGAGGCTTAAGTGCTATGAGCAACCAGCCCATAACCACAGGAATGAAACCAACACACTTCATTATTGTTTAGGCCAGGCTAAGTGTTACTTGTGGCCAGAAGTATCCTGATTGATATATGAAACATATGCAGGATACTCCATGAAATTTAAAAACCTAAGTAATTTTTAAGCAATTACTACTTATAAGGAGAAAGAGATAAAACTTAAATACATTGTGGGATAAAAATGTGACTTTCCAAACTGTAATAAGTAAACATAAATGCATAGTAAATACGTAAGATACCTATCAACATTTCAGAGGAAGATACAGGAATATGCTGTCCTTCATATTCACAGGAAATACTCCCCTGTATCAATGTTGTAAGCCCTTTGTTTTATTTTGCTGTGTTTTTTTTTTTTTTGAGACAGAGTCTCACTCTGTCACCCAGGCTGGAGTGCAGTGGTGTGATCTCGGTTCACTGCAACCTCCACCTGCTGGGTTTAAGTAATTCTCCTGCCTCAGCCTCCCAAGTAGCTGAAACTACAGGTGCATGCCACCATGCCCAGCTAATTTTTTGTATTTTTAGTAGAGACGGGGTTTCATCATGCTGGCCAGGCTGGTCTCGAACTCCTGACCTCGTGTTCTGCCTGCTTTGGCCTCCCAAAGTGCTGGGATTACAGGCATGAGCCACTGTGCCCGGCCTGTTTTGCTTTTCTAAGCAGGAACGGTTGAGGCATAATTTATAAACAGTAAAATTCGCCCTTTTTGGTGCATAGTTCCAGGAGTTTTGACGAATGCATGTGATAATGTAACCCAGACTTCCCCAACCTTTTTGGCATCAGGGACCGGTTTTGGGGAAGACAATTTTTCCATTGACTGGATTGGGGTGGGGAGAGGTTTCACGATGATTCAAGCACATTACATTTATTGCACACTTTATTTCTATTATTATTACATTGTAATATATAAGGAAGTAATTATACAACTCATCATAATGTTGAATCAGTGGGAGACCTGAGCTTGTTTTCCTGCAACTAGGCAGTCCCATCTGGGAGTGATGGGAGACAGTGACAGATCGTCAGTCGTTAGATTCTCATAAGGAGTGGGTAACCTAGATCCCTCACATGCGCAGTTCACAATAGGGTTCAAATTCCTATGAGAATCTAATGCTGCTGCTGATCTGACAGGAGGTGGAGCTCAGATGGTAATGTGAGTGATGGGGAGCAAGTCTGGAAATACAGATGAAGCTTCACTTGCTTGCTTGCCTGTCCCACTACTCACCTCCCGCTGTGCGGCCCCATCCCTAATACGCCACAGACCAGCCAGTACCAGTCTGTGACCCACAGGCTGAGAACCTCTGATACAACCGCTACCATAACCAAGATATGGAATATTTCCATCATGCCTCAACTATTCTTGTGCCCCTTTGCAATCAACCCCGTCTATCCTCCTATCACCAGATCCTGGTACCTACTGATCTTTCCTTTTCTATGTCATGTAAATGCATGTGCCTTCTTAGTCTTGCTTCTGTCATTCAGCAAAATTCATTTGAAATACATGCATGTTGTTATTAGTAGCAGTAGTTTATTCTTTTCAAGCCCCTGGTTTTATTCTGATAGTGGTGATGTATCGTTTTGACTCACTCATACCCTATGTTCTGAATATCTTTAAAGACAGCAACCTGGCAGAACTTGTGCCATGATAAAATAATACATCTTTCATGAATCAGGGAATATGTTAACTAACAGATCTTACTATGCATTACTGCTATGCAATGAAGTCACCCCTGAGGTCTTCCACAATCCTACAGGATCTTAAATAGGAAGCTTATCAGAACAATCTGCTGACTGCAAAGCATGCTTTAGCTGAACTTGGCAATTGTGGATATCCTGGTCAGATTTTGCAAAATCCAAGGGGGATGCCAGCAGTTATTAGCAAAAGCTATGCTCTCTCCACACAGATGGTCTTCTACATGTTAGGTCCTTAACCCTGACAAAGCCAACACAAAGATAAGCAAAAAGCAAGTTTGCTGACAACATACGGTTTAACCACTCACTTACATATAGGTTTGCAGAAAAGTTACTAGGGATTTCGAGATGGAGATGAGTAAATCACGGACTAATTGTGCCTTGCTTTAGGTCAACCAAAACAGCAATAATATCGCCATAATAATAAAAGCTAACACTTATTCACTGATTACTGTATGCCAGACTCCGTTATAATTATTTTATATAAACTGATTAATCCTTACAACAATAAATACCATTATTATTTCTATTTTACAGATAGCACACATACAACAAACAAAATCCAGAGGCTCAAAGAGGCCAGGTTACTTACCCAAGGTCAGAGTTAGAAAGTAAGTGTATCATATAGGCAAGTACATGATTTTAAGTTACTATTCATGATATACCTTGGTTCTCACTATCATCTTTCTTTCAACAAAACCCAAGACTGTGATATATGCCTGTAAACAGGCAGACTGACAAATCACCAACTATCTGCTTATAAAATCCACCTGAAAATGAAAAGTGGTACTACTATATACTTTAACTTATACATTCTTTTTTTCCAATGTAAATTCTATTAAAAAGAGACTTTTCAGCATTTTAGTAATTATTAGGTATACAAAATACAGTCATTTTGAAGTAATAATATGGTGGCCTCCAACTTGAAAAACTTATTTAAGGAAACTCATCTATAAGTACATTTAAGGAGAAATAGATGATTTATTTGCATGCATGGGGCTTTATTACTATATTAGAATTACATATAAATAATAAAGTAGTTTTAAAATTGCTGGTACATTGGGGCTGTAGCCAGATTTTTGTTAACTAGGAAAGCTAAATAGGTACACACTGTTTCTCAACATCGGGCACCTCAAAGTTATATAACCACTACTTGTGCTTAGCACTTTACCATGAAGCCATTTATTCTTGCAATCCTTTGGGAAACAGTAATAGTCATGCACTATTAATTTAATATATAATCCCATTTTCTTCTACTGAAGTCTAAGAAAAAAAGCTTGACTTTTCAACATAATTTATAATTAAAGTATAATTTATAGTTTTTCAAAAATGGGATTTTAAAAGCATCTTACTTTTGATATCCCTATTTAAAATAAAGGGATATAAAATACAAAAATTAGCTGGGAATGGTGGTGCACACCTGTAGTCCCAGCAACTCAGGAGGCTCAGGCAGGAGAATCGCTTGAACCCAGGAAGCGGAGGCTGCAGTGAGCCGAGATCACGCCATTGCACCCCAGCCTGGGCGACAGAGCGAGACTCTGTCTCAAAAAATGAAAAATAAATAAATAAATAAATAAATAGATTAATTTTTAACTTACAAATATACACACAATACTATACTCATAAATTGAAAGGTGATTCCCAGAGTATTGCCTCAAAATAAAAATACACAAGAGGATATCTAAGCTATCAGCACCAAAAGTCACACTCCTCTTAACAATAATAGAGTACGCAATTAACTTTCCTCTTTCTGTGTAACGCACTTCCTAGGCTGTTACTGTCTGCCTTCACACCTCCAGTACCCTTTAGGAGAGATCTGCTCCTTTCTCTCTGGGCTTAGGTTCAGCCTGGTTGTTAGTCACTGTAGCCCACTACTTCATAAATGTACTGCAGTGTCAGTCCTGCCTCCTCATTTGCAGATGTTACCAGATCCTGTAGCTCTTTTCAGACCTTTTGGCATGACTCTCCCATACGGCTGGAGGCAGAACAAAGGGCCCGCACTGCAGCTCACAGAGTTCATTAACCGTATAGGCAGAAACACTTGGGTGGCACCAGTGATTCATTCTTCAAAATCTTGGTGCCATCCACCCTGCTACATGCCTCGAAACTACCAAGTCGGGGAGCAGATCTTCTGGGAAGAATGTTGTAAATGCTAAAAACAATTATAGTTTCCTGAGAAATGCTTCAAAGGCAAAATCTTCAATTATTTTAAAATGAATCAGACAATATTATTTTTTATGACTCTTCAGCACATGTTCTCATATGTGATTTCATTTTAGGTAGGAAGAAGTTCCCTAAAAACATATACTAAAAGCTACTAAAAGGCTTTGCAGCTTTTCCTATCTATTTATTAGAGGTTATAGTCAAAACAAGTAAATTATCAGGTTTTTACAGGACATGAATGAACAATTATTAATCATGGCAAGTCTCTACTCAAATCTGCTGTCAGTTAATTATATTCTTCTATGGAAAAAGAGGGTGTACCCTTTGTATAGGTACATATGTCTCTGTGGTCCCTAAAACCCATTCTCTGGTAAAGAAGTTGAGTCAACTTAGGGAATGAATATTTGATTTTGTACCACAATTTATCAGATGCATCAACACTTTGATATGTCATTTTATATGTCTTGCCACATACTGAAGTCTTCAATGGGGCTGCAGCCTGTTAAATTAAAAATTAGGTCACAAGGACATTTGAATGTCACATAATTGGTCTAACCTATTACTTGTATTAGACATCTTTATTCTGTGATATTCCAAAATTCTGCAGATTCTTTATCATGAAAGTAAAGAGCTGGGAAATCAAGGAAGCTATTACAAGTGAGAGATGCTGACACCACCATTTAATGAGTACTTACTACAAGCACTATTCTATGTGCTGCACATGAGTTATCTCATATAATCTCAATCCACCTGTGAAGCAGGAGTATTATCACTCTCATTTTATAGATGAGGAAGCTGTGTCATCACGAGGTTAAGTAACTGGCCCAAAGTCACACAGCTAGTAAGTGACTGAGCCAGGATTCAAACCCAGGTCTGTGAAAACCAAGTTCTTGCTCTGCTACAGCCTTTTGCACGAGGAGAAATCCCTCTGGATTTAGGGAACAAGAAAACCAGAAGGTAGAGGAATAAAACACAGGTTTCATGTTCAAATAAGATCATGTCATAAATGCCATCAAAAGGGTCATGAGGTCTCAAGAAAGATTTGTTAACAGTAAGGAATTTATCACCAGACTCACATTATTAAAAAGAGAGAGAGAGAGAGAGAACACTCACTTATGATATGCATATGTTATTCCTTGCTTTTTTTTTTTTTTTGAGACGAAGTCTCGCTCTTGTCCCTTAGGCTGGAGTGCGAAGGCACGATCTCGGCTCACTGCAACCTCGGCCTCTCGGGTTCAAGTGATTCTCCTGCCTCGGCCCTCGCAAGTAGCTGGGATTATAGGTGCCTGCCACCATGCCCGGCTAACTTTTGTTATTTTTAGTAGAGACGGGGTTTCACCATGTTGGCCAGGCTGGTCTAGAACTCCTGACCTCAGGTGATCCACCCGCCTCGGCCTCCCAAAGTGCTGGGATTTCAGGCATGAGCCACTGTGCCCGGCATTCTTTGCTTTATAATATAGTGTCATAAGCATCAACAGGCTGTCAGCTCAGCATGATCCTGTAAGAAGCTTTGGGAGGTAAGTCCAGGCCTCCTTGTGACCCACCACCAATATGTTCCCAAACTTAGGTCTTCCACACTATCCAATTCAAAACTTGAAACCAGACGGGCGAACAGATGAGTGAGAGTTAATGGCACGATCTCAGCTCACTGCAACCTCTGCCTCCTGGGTTCAAGGAGTTAAAAGTGAGAGCTTTTAGGCCGGGCGCGGTGGCTCAGGTCTGTAATCCCAGGACTTTGGGAGGCTGAGATGGGCGGATTACGAGGTCAGGAGATCGAGACCATCTTGGCTAACACGGTGAAACCCCATCTCTACTAAAAATACAAAAAATTAGCAGGGCATGGTGGCGGGCGCCTGTAGTCCCAGCTACTCAGGAGGCTGAGGCAGGAGAATGGCGTGAACCCAGGAGTCGGAACTTGCAGTGAGCTAAGATCGCACCACTGCACTCCAGCCTGGGTGACAGAGCGAGACTCCATGTCAAAAAAAAAAAAAAGAAAAAAAAGTGAGAGCTTTTAATCTGAAGGTTTCAATTACATTCTTTCGTGACATGTCGGGGAGGAGGGGGAAATAGAGGTTGCACAAAGAAGAAAAGTTTGGTTACTTGCACAAGATCAGACAGGAAGTAAGTGGTGGTGAAGAGAGAACAACTTTGGTCTTCTTATAATCCACGTAATATAAGTTACACTAAAGAGTCCTTTGAGTTTTATAGAAATTAAAGAACAGGCACCAAAAAAAAAACTGAGTTTATGTATACACATTAAATAAATGAATTAACCTATCTAAAGACTCAGTCATCAAAGTATCTCAGTCACTTATAAATGCTTTACGTTAATTCCCTTAAGTCAGAACTTTGTACACACTAATGAGAGTACATCATGTGGTAACAACCAACGGTCCTCAAGCAGGAGAAACAAAATACAGGAACCCTAGGTTAAAAAAGAGGTGGTATGCAAATTGATCTCTGTGTATCCCACAGTGGGAGAACTGAAAGAGAGGGCTCATATTAACCTGGCAGAATGTGTTGAAATTTGGATCTATTAAATGACATCTCAGGTCTTCAGTCTATTGATCTTGATTCACAAGTGAGGAAACAGGATGTTTAATTAATAAACACATAGCTTTTATGTGCCAAGGCACTGTTCTAAAGCATTTTACAACTAGTACATGATCTATACCTCATAATATTACAAGGTAGATATGCTATCTCCATTTTACAGATGAGGAAACTGAGGCACAGGGAGGTTGAAGTAATCTGCTCAAGGTCACAGAGCTAGTAACTGGTTGAGTGGGATTCAAATCTAGAGGACCTGGCTCTTGAGCCTGTGCTCCTGACCACTAGGTTACGGTATCTGGCTTTTTAATTTGTTTTTAAACCCATATAAAGCAAGATTTTAGCTTTTCATTTCTCTCACACTCACACTAAACTGGGTCTTTCTACACGCTGTGACCTCCAAGCACCTGATCTTTCCCAATTCTCCTGGTTCAACTCAACATTCTGTTAAACCCCATCCTTTGTTCTCTTGGCACTGCTGACTTGCTGATCCTGGCTAATTCCCGCTCCAAGTCTGCTTTTTCTCTTTCTTGAATTCCAGGCCACTCAGCAATGCTGGGAAGACTTCTGACTGGCCCTACAGTCTTTGCCCGAGGCTCTCAGAATCATGGTCACAGTCGCCACAATAGCCACCTTTTCCAAGCTCCAAGTCTTGCACCCGGAGGATTTCCTACTGGTCTTGACAGGGCACTGCCCAAATAGACACTTCAATCACAAAGCCTGCCAGCTACCTTGGTGCTGTGGTCCCTCAGTCCATCCTAGATTCTCCATGACTTCTCTGTTTCTGCTAACAACAGCGAATTCACACTAATAGCCATGATGTAAACTTAGCTTTATGAGTGAGGCCTTTTCTCTTTATCTCAGGATATCTTGAGTAATGGTCATTTGTTGTCTTAACTCTCCATCTCAACTATAAGTTTCTTCTTTGGATTTACTGCAGTGCCTTGCCCATAGCCTATGTGCAATATACATTTGCTCAACTTTGTTCAATTACCCAAGTTCACCAAGTTATATACTGGTATACAGCTAGTTAGCTATCAAGTCCTACTAAAGGCCTAGGTCTCCAAGTTAAATCCTAGTTCCATATTCTAAACGCTGACCATACTTTTTTCCTTAAAGCTTACCAATATGCCTGCACCCCCACCCCATTCCCCTCCATCCCTGTGGTTCCAAAACACTGTTCTCTCTTCTTTTTCCTCTTAGACAATTTATTAAACATCCTTTTCTATTGTTTGTGCTTCACAGCTCAACTCCTGGCCCATTTCCTGTTCCTACACATTCTGCTTTGCCAACGTTAATCACACCCTCATGCACATCCTCTTACATTCTTACCCTTTCCTGGGCTCTGGATCCGTAGTTCCACTTGCTTAATTAATATCTCCAAATGGATGTTTTGCAGGAACCATAAACTTAGTGTAAGAGTACAAAACTCACCTAATTAGCAACTCTACTTCCTTTTCTCAAACCCACACCATTACTTTCCTTCCTGTCATCTCGATGATTTCAACATGTCAGGAAGCCATGGCCTGGTGAGTTTGTTAAAGTGATATGTCTGGCCAGACACGGTGGCTCACACCTGTCAGCACTTTGGGAGGCTAAGGCGGGTGGATCACTTGAGCTCAGGAATTCAAGACCAGCCTGGGCAACATGGTGAAAACCCGTCTCTACAAAAAATACAAAAATTAGCCAGGCGTGGTGGCGCATGCCTGTAGTCCCAGGTACTCGGGAGGCTGAGGCAGGAGAATTGCTTGAACCTAGGAGGTGGAGGTTGCAGTGAGCCGAGATAGCGCCACTGCACTCCAGCCTGGCAGCCTGGGCAACAGACTGAGACCCTGTCTCAAAATAAATAAATAAAATAAAATAAAATAGCCATTAAAAATTTTTAATTATAAAAAATGTGATGTGTCAGTGGTCACCTAGCTAGTAAGTGATGGGGCTGGGATTCGAACTCAGGTCTTTTTATTCCAAAGCCTTCATGCTTAACCTGTAAATCGTAATGTTTCCAGAATATTCCTTTTTTTTTTTTTTTTTTTTTTTTTTTGAAACAGTCTCACTCTGTCATCCAGGCTGGAGTGTAATGGCGCGACCTAGGCTCACTGCAACCTCCACCTCCAGAATTTAAGCAATTCGTCTGCCTCAGCCTCCTAAGTAGCTGGGACTACACGTGCGTGCCACCACACCCAGCTAATTTTTGTATTTTTAGTAGAGATGGGGTTTCACCACATTGGCCAGGCTGATCTTGAACTCCTGACCTCAGGTGATCCCACCACCTTGGCCTCCTAAAGTGCTGGGATTACAGGCGTGAGCCACTGCACCAGGCCCAGAATATTCCATTTCTGTGAGACATCTACACCCGGACTTCCAAGAAGCCCCTCAATTCAGTATGTTAAAATGTAATTTTCTTTTTTGCCCATAAAATAGGTTCTGCCTTCCATTCTCTTGTAGCTCATTCAATGGCACACCATCTGCCAATTCATCCAGCCTAGGAATTAAACCTGACTTAACCCCCACATCTACCCACAAGGTCCTCAGAATCTTCCTTGTCTCTCACCCTCTGCCTCATCCAGGACCCCTTCATCTCACACCTGGACTAGTGCAGTTGCTTCCTAACCACGTGTCCTGCTCCATCTGTTTTCCCTTTCATCTGACTCATTTTTCAAAAACCCACACATGTGTCATCATGTCACTTCCATGCTTCAATTGTTTCTGAGGCCAGATAATATTAGGCTTATGGAAAGTCTGAATTAATATGAGGGAAATACCTATGTATAACCCAACAAAACAGGATATAGAGTGACCATACATTATGCGATCAAGTATGTTTTTTCAAACAGCTCAGAAAAACAAGCTAGAATATCAAATATCTAGGCAATTCTCACTGGTAGAATTACGGGTGTGGTTTTTGTGTGTATTTTCTGTGCTTTGCCAATTTTCCTCTTTTTCAATGAAAATTGTAAACTTTTAGCAACTTAAAAGGTTTTAAAAACCATTTAAGATTTTTAAACTTTTTAAACTTTCAAACGTTTAAAAAAAGTCTCTAATGTTTTCAGGAAAAAAATATGTACATTCTTAACAGGCATTCAAAAGGCCATCGCAGTCTGTTCTTAGCTTACTCTTTTAAATCTAGCCTTGTACCTCTACATTAATTTCTCTAGCCATTCTGACCTCTGATTATGCAGTCAGAAATATTCCCCCAAATGCAGCATCTACAATCTTGCCTCTACTCATTGCTCACATTTTCACTCATCCCCATCCCACCACATCTTTGATCTCACCCAGCAATCTCCCATCCTTGCTTCAAGGATACTTCAACTGCTTCTCAGCAGCCTGGCCCTCAACTATCACTCCTGGGGCACAACTGCTTCTTCATCTGCATTTCCTTCTTTTTTTCTTTCTTCCTTTCTTTTTTTTTTTTTTTGAGACAAGGTCTCAGCTCTGTGGCCCAGGTGAGAGTGAAGTAGCAGGATCATAGCTCACTGCTGCCTCGACCTTCTGGGTTCAAACAATCCTCCCACCTTAGCCTCCTGAGTAGCGGGGACCACAAGCAAGTGCCACCACACCCAGCAAACTTTTACATTTTTTGTAGAGATGGGGTTTTGCCCGTTGCCCAGGTTGGTCTCGAACTCCTGGGCTCTAGAGATCCTCTGCCATAGCCTCCCAAAGTGCTGGGATAGCAAGTGTGAACCACTGCACCTGGCCCAGTCATCTGTATTTCCAAAGCACTTACTGTACCACATTATGTCCATTTATGTATGTCTCTCACCCCTCAGCGGACTGAGGCTTTGTTGATAGGATTTGTTTAGTCCATTTCTATGTTTCTGGTGCCGAGGAGAGTGAGCCTGGCACACTGAATTTTTTAATTGAACAGTTCAATTTTTTCACATTTTTCTTTCTTATATTATGAACATAGTAAACTGAGTAGCCACAAAAAAGAATTTTCTGAGTTCACCATTCAGTTCTAAGTGAATAAAGAAAAGCTGCCTTTAAGATATATGTATATATACATACATACACACACATACACACACATATATACATATATATACACACACACACACACATATATAATTTTTGAGACAGGATCTCACTCTGTCACCTAGCCTGGAGTGCTGTGGTGCTGCCTCCCAGGCTCAAGCGATCCTCCCACCTCAGCCTCCCGAGTAGCTGGTGGTGCATGACACCACACCAGCTAATTTTTTGTATTTTTAGTAGAGATGGGGTTTTGCCACGTTGCTCAGGTTGGTCTTCAACTCCTGGACTCAAGCAATCCACCCACCTCGGCCTTCCAAAGTGCTGGGATTACACAGGTGTGAGCCACCGTACCTGGCTGCTCTCCTTTCTTTCATTCCCTATCCCTTCATTTTCCCACTCCTGTGGGCATTTGGGAAATGCCATCAAATCTAACACTAGCTTAAACAAAACATATTTAAGACTATTCTGAAGTCAGTATCTATATCCACTTCCAGGAAGATTAAAGTTTTTCAGTTGTCTGCATATTGAAACTAAAAATATTCCATTGTATCTTAGAAGTTCAACACATTAGATAGCTTAAGCAGCAGCTGATAATCTGGTGTGCTATGCTAGCAAGGGAATATACCTACATATCACAGCATAGAATTAGTACACAGTCACTGAAATGGGCCTTAAGATTTTTCTTTTTTTTTTAGTGGGGGGGGGTTGGCTTTTACAACATGAAGATAGGGCCTTAAGATTATATACGGTTAGATTCTTTCACTAAACACACAAAGAATTGTTGACTTGTTCAAGCTCATACTGCAAGTTAATGGACAAACCAGAAGTAGAATTGAGATTTCTTTGTTCTAATCGTTTGGTCTACTATATTACTACTGATATTTTTATTAAGATTTTTTTCTTAATTGTGGTAAAACACACCTAATAAAATTTACCATCTTAACAATACTAAGATTTAAGTTTGTATTTAGGAACAAGGAAAGGCAACATAACAAACATCAGCACAGCAAAGGTGAACACACTGCTGCAGCACAGATACGAAATCCTAACATTGCATTTTAACAGGAGAGATGTGGTATTTGCCAGAGAAATTTTGCTTTTTCTTCCCACATACAGCATGTGCCATCCACTGTGTAAAGGCCCATTCAGGAGAAAGGCCAGTAGTACTATTCTATGTTTCACTAGTTCAGTAGGAAAATTCTATAAAATCTCTCCCAAAGAAGTGTAAGGTTCATCTATGAAAATGCATCCATAATAATATGTGAAGGGAAGGAAAAGTACCATCCAACAACCATAGGCGTCATCACCGTTTAAAATATTTTTCTTTGTAAGAACAGCTCTTACTATTTTATATATACTTGCTGGTGGCGTCATCCCAACAGTAGTAAAAGATTTTCTGGGTTCTAACCTTCTCTTCCTTCCATCATGGTTTATGAACAAATACACTAAAATCTATCATTGTATTGAGGTATACGGATTCACTTTGCAATGTCCTGTTTCTTTACTGTTTCAGATGTTACTGAGTATGACTCACTTTCTCCCACCCACTTCCTCCTTTAAACTTTCTCTGCTTCAGAGTCAGTATATATTTCACCAGCAAATCAGCATTTTCTTAGCTGACATTGTGCATATGGGCAGAAACCCCATCCAGGCAGTTCATCAAATCACTTCCTTCTTTAGAAACGACAGAAATGTCCAGTTCTCAATAATCCCACCAGCTTATTACCCATAGCTGCTTCATTTAGTGACATTTCTTGCATTTAGCCATTTAAGTTTGTGATGTGTTGCTTCAGGGACACAACACTGGCCTGGGAGTCACAGCATGAGGTTGGGAGCTATTATTCAAAAAACAGTGTGACCTTGAAAACAAAATCATAAGCTTTCTGGGGCTATTTCTGCTTCTATAAATGAATTGCTAAACTAAGATTTTTTTTTTTTCTTTTGTTGTTTTTGAGACAGGGTCTCGCTCTGTCACCCTGGCTGGAGTGCAGTGGCACAATCATGGCTCATTACAGCCTTGACCTCCTGGGCTCAAGCAATTATCCCACCTCAGCCTCCCGCGTAGCTGAGATCACGGGTGTGAACTACCATGCTCTGCTAAGTTTTAAAATCTTTGTAGATAGGGGCTCTCGCCATGTTGCCCAGACTGGTCTTGAATTACTGGGCTGAGGAACTCTTCCTGCTTTGGCCCCACAAAGTACTGGGATTACAGCAATCAGCCACCATGCCTGGCTCTAAAATGATTTTTTTTTTTTTTTTTTTTTTTTTGAGACGGAGTCTCGCTCTGTCACCCAGGCTGGAGTGCTGTGGCCGGATCTCAGCTCACTGCAAGCTCCGCCTCCCGGGTTCCCGCCATTCTCCTGCCTCAGCCTCCCGAGTAGCCAGGACTACAGGCGCCCGCCACCTCGCCCGGCTAGTTTTTTTTTTGTATTTTTTAGTAGAGACGGGGTTTCACCGTGTTAGCCAGGATGGTCTCGATCTCCTGACCTCGTGATCCGCCCGTCTCGGCCTCCCAAAGTGCTGGGATTACAGGCTTGAGCCACCGCGCCCGGCTCTAAAATGATTTTTAAATGGCCTTGTAACTCAAAGACTATACCATTTATTACAAAATTGGGCATTAATTAGAAAACTTAAAAAAATTAAAAGCCTAGAGTTATAAATATAATCTGTTGAATAATTTAATACTTCCATATTCATGTCCTTAAAAGTAACATTTACTAGTGGCAAGTTCATCTTACAGGTCTACTATTTATTCTATTAGAAACTTCTGAACAACAAAGATTATACAATTTCTTCTTGCTTGGTCCATAAGTATTAGGGATACAGCACCAACATCTAGAACAACAAGGAACATTTTCTTTCTATGTAAAAACAATACGTTTGTGGATTTCCTACATTAAAGTTTCCACACTGTTCTGACTCCTGAAATTACAACAGAGATATTAACAGAAACTACACGAAAAGAAAAAGTGAAATATCTGCTTAGAGCATAGGGGAAATACTCATCAGCAACCAGAGCTTGAAAATCATTTAACTGCCAGTGTGGGTGACCTGATTCATACATTGCAGGGGTGCAATAAATAAAGAGTTTTAAGCCTGTAATCCCAGCACTTTGGGAGGCCGAGGCGGGCGGATCACAAGGTCAGGAGATCCAGACCATCCTGGCTAACACAGTGAAACCCCGTCTCTACTAAAAATATGAAAAATTAGCTGGGTGTGGTGGTGAGCGCCTGTAGTCCCAGCTACTTGGGAGGCTGAGGCCGGAGAATGGCGTGAACCCAGGAGGCGGAGATTGCAGTGAGCCGAGATCACGCCACTGCACTCCAGCCTGGGCAACAGAGTGAGACTCCCTCTCCAAAAAAAAAAAAAAAAAAAGTAGAGTTTTAAGACAACAATCGAACAGGCAGGGTTTTCCCTGCTTATGAGCTAGTCTCATGCTCTACCTTCATCTCATGGTGCTGGTCCAGCTGCTCCAGTTCCAGAGGGCTTTCCCCATTTTGCCTCTCTTGTACGTTGGCTTCTGTTTCTGCCCCTCTTTCTTCTAGGGGGAGCACTGGGCCTATGCCTGGAGTCCTGTAGCTACTGTCAGAAGCATTTCCATCACAGTCATCTGCTGTGGGTGATGCAGGAGCTGTGGCAGTTTCATCTCTTTCTCCATTCACTATGTGCGTATCAAGCAAGGGTTCAGAAGCTTGAATAGAAGTATCTGGGCTAAGAGTGGCAGCTTTCTCCTCCTCACATTCCATCTGGTTTTGTGCTGCCATTACACCATTGGCCACACAAGTCTGTGCACCCTGAGTCTTATCTGTCTCATTTCCCTGCCTCTGTGGCAACTGCTGGGAGAGGAGTTTTTGTGGAGGTGTGGTTGTCAATCCATGCCTTCCTGGGGTTCTAGAAGCATTGAGGTTCACAGCAGAATCTTTCTTCAAATCACTATAATTTGATAATGAGCTAAAAGATAAAACACAAAGGAAGCATGAAAACATTGGCATGGAAAAGTTCTAGAATTAAGACAAGTTTATTCCAGTTGAAAAGGGATATTTGCTAATTTTTTTTTCTATCTCTGATGGTTTTAGAAACATGGATTTGAATATTCTCAGTGTAGCCCCAAGTCTCTGGGGATGCTATCCACATTTAAATAAAGATTTAAATAAAGAAGATGACCCTGAGTCTACCTATGGGGACTGGAACACTTCCTTGGGCTGTTTATTTTATTTATAACTTAACTTTTCTTGATCCTTGCAGTGTTTAATAATGTGACTAGTTAGTAAAGACTTAGATATAATACTTACGTATATATCATCTCTTCCTAACATTTTTACTTAGTGATGTTTCTTAACATTTTTAAATAGGTGTAGCCAGTCCTTAATTCATGAACAAATTGTGAACCAAAAAGTTACTTTTATTTGGAAGGCATAATGAACACTCTGAAAGCTTTTTTACTCATGCTGTCATAGCTTTTTACCTGGTCTCTTTGTTTCCACTCTGATCTCCTCCACTAGAACCTCTACAAGTCAGTCACAGAACTCTGACGGCTTCTTCACACACTCAAGGGAAAATTCAAGTCCCAGTGACAGCCTATGAGATTCTACATACTCTAGTTCCCAAAGTGCCTGGCCTCATTAGATTCCATTCTTCCCTAACTCACTGTGTTCTTGCCATACTCCTTGCTGCTCCCCATTCTTAATAACCAAGTATATGTGTCTTTGGGTCTTTGCAGCTGCTGTTCTCTGCTTAGGACAATCTCCCCCAAAACGCTGGTATTTCTTCTCGTCATTCGAGTTTCTGCTCAGGTATCACCTCTCCAAAGAGGTTTTCCTAGATGCATCTATCATAACAGCACTCTCCATCACTAACTCCACATCTTATTTTATTTTTTTTAAAGTCCTTATTACTGCTTGACATAATAGTAGTCCTAATAGGAGAATGAAACTTACTCCCAATATATAACAATATTCCTGTGGAAATATTTGTATAGATTTTAATCTAGGATTCTGGGAGTGAAGTGGGGAATGGAACAAAAAACTTTGGGCTATACTCTTTGAAAGATTCCTGTGACCTAAACGAGAAGAAATAAAGGAACTAAAACTCGGTGAGGGTGTAGATTTCCTCTCTGCTTTATTCCTACCTCTTAGCATGGTGCTTGACACAGGGGAAGTACTCAATAAATATTTGATGAGCTTTGAATAACCATGATAATGATGATAATTGTGACAATAATAACAGCCGGAAACATTTATTAAGTGCTTACTAAGAACCACAAACTACAAGAAGCCCCTTACAATAATTACCTTGTTTCCTCCTCACAATAATTCCAAAGACAGGGATCCCATAGAGAAATCTAGGCTTAGAAAATTAAGGTGGCTAATGTCACAATGTAACGAGCAGAAAAGCCAGAAGGCAAACCATGAATCCAACTCTAAATCATATGGTCTTCACCCCAAGTTATGATGTACTGCAGCAGAAGGACAGAATGAGCATCAGGTGAATAGGCTGCAGGCAAAATGTGGGAAGAAAGTCTAGGGTTGATTATCTTCCCCAGTGCAGGTAACAGGATAAAGGGAGGTGGGGAAGGAAACAGCAAGCAGCCCAGTTCCAAGGACAATGCTGAGATGTGTCACCTTTGCTCTCACTTCACCCTTCCCGGTCACGGCTGATCTGGACTAGAGAATGAAACAAGGAATAAAAGTAGACAGCAAGAAAGTGACGAAGGAGGAAAAAAGATACGGGTAAAGTCCAACACCAGAGGAAAGAAAGGATAAATGGAGTAGGGGAAAATGTCATATACATAAAAGTTGGAGGTGGGCAATATAAATAAATGCTATACACTCTTCAATTGAGATTTGTCCCCTCGAAGAGGACACCTTTGGCTGTATAATTTCCCAAGTAGTCTTTAGAGATTTGAATCAAACTGTCCTCCTTCTCCTGCCTGCATCAGTCTCTGGATTCCCTGGTGAAAAGATCCTCAACAGATCCTCTGAAACAAATTTAAGCATGTTCAGGTCTTGTCTAAAGAATGGCTTTGAATGAGAGCTGCAAATGCCCCACAGTAAGTGACATCAAGGGTATGAGTGGGGAGGGAGAGGAGACTGGGAAGGATTAGGTGGGTAAGGAGTTGGTAAAAGCAGTAGTTGAACCAGTACTTGGAAGATTCCTGCTGCTTTGTGGATGCCAAACCATAAGGGGAAAACAGTTGACCCTGGAGTGTCCATGGGAAAAACCAATGTTCTGGCCAGGCGCGGTGGCTCACGCCTATAATCCCAGTACTTTGGGAGGATGAGGTGGGCGGATCACCTGAGGTCAGGAGTTCAAGACCAGCCTCAACATGGAGAAACCCCATCTCTACTAAAAATACAAAATTAGCCAGGTGTGGTGGTGCATGCCTGTCATCCCAGCTACTTGGGAGGCTGAGGCAGGAGAATTGCTTGAACCTGGGAGGTAGAGCTGAGATTGCACGACTGCACTCCAGCCTGGGCAACAAGAGCGAAACTCCATCTCAAAAAAAACAAAAACAAAAACAAAAACAAAAATCACCAATGTTCAGGTCTGTAGAAACATAATCTTATTTCTAAAATCTTAAAGTCTTTCCTAGGTTAAAAAGAGTATTCTCTCTTACTCTGAAAGAGAGAAAGAAGGAGGAATAGGAGAAAGAAAGAAGGAAACCACAGTAAAAATTAAAGAAAATCTACTTGCTCCAAATCTCTCATCTTAACAAACTAGTGTTACTTGGGATTTTTTTTTTTTTTTTTTTTTTTAAGGCAGGGTCCCACTCCATTGCCCAGGCTGGAGTGCAGTGGCACAATCTCGGCTCACTGCAGCCTTGACCTCCTGGGCTCAAGCAATCCTTTCACAACAGCCTCCCAAGTAGCTGGGACCACAGGCGTGCACCACCATGCCTGGCTAATTTTTGTATTTTTTGTAGAGATAGGGTTTTGCCATGTTACCCAGGCTGATCTCGAACTCCTGAGCTCAGATAATCCAACCACTGCGGCCTCCCAAAGTGCTGGGAATATAGGCATGAGCCACCGCACCCAGCCGGGTAAGGTCTTAACAACAGTATGCTATGACCATTCTGACCAGACTCCACTCTAACAGTTGTTGGTTCTTCCTATCAATTTCCTGTAACAACTCAGAGCCTCCCTCTATTTTACAAAGCTAGTCTAAGCTCTCATAAGAAAGGTTAAAACTGAAAACAACCCTTGCAAGGGCAAGGACACCACTCAACAGTAAATACAAATCTCCTACTCAAGTCCTATAGATCCAATGCAGTATTAACCCACTCAAACACTTTTGGGGCCAGTCTGTAGTGGTAATACCTCACTGAGAACATATCATTGTTTTTTGTATTGGCAGTGGACTCTACCACAAATAATATTTTTTCACCAGACCTGCCAAAATACACTATACCCAATTTGCACTCAGAATAAATTTGCTTAAAAAAAAATCATAAATTATAGCACATTTTTCCTTAGATGAATTAAACCTTCAACCTCTGCATCAAAACAGGATTGAATTTGTGAAGCTTGAATGATTAAAAGTACAAACATTTCACATGTAGAAGAATCTAAAACAATGCAGAGTGGGTTAACCAAAATGGAGGACGCAGTCTTTGGAATACTGACCCTTTCCAGGTTTCAGAGAGTTATCCCTGAAACCTAGGGATGCAGGCTCTGACATGCCTTATGACAGGGATCAGGGCTCCAGGCCCTCCTATTACGCAGTCACTGGGCATGGCCCCTGGAATCTGCAAACGCGAGGGGTCACTCTGTTGTTATTAAGTCAACTTATACCCTGAGCAGCAAAAAAATGTTTTAAATGGAATTAAACCATTCTAGTAAAGATCACTGTAATTCAAGATAGCAAAGGTCCTATAAATCCTACTTCAGAGGAAGAGATGCTGAAGTTGAAATATTTATGACCAAAGTTCCTAAAATTTATCAGGAATGAAAATTGAAGACAGGCTTCTAAGTTAATTTTCTCCAGAACTTGTAACTTTGTAAAATAGAGGGGGGTTCTGAGTTGTCACAGGAAATTGATAGGAAGAACCAACATCTGTTAGACCCATTTTAAAAATGAGGGACACTGCAGGTTTTGTGCTTGGTCACAATTCCCAGACGATACTCAAACTATTTCCAAGCTATGATTTCATTACATAAATAACAGTAAATCCCACAAATAAATAATAAAATCACCCTAATGGGAAATAAGTCCCAAATATTACACTGGAATGAATGAAAATATTTGGTTTCAAGGATGAAAGTGAAGTTATACACATTCTATTTAGTTATACATAGATTTTGGTGACAGATAACAAAATCCTACTCATAACATTGTTTAAAATTATATTTAAGTCAGTGACAAAATTCCTTTTTATCAAAAGACTAAGAAAAAATAAACAATTGAGATTTTTATTTTTATTTTATTTTATTTTTTTGAGACGGAGTCTCACTCTGTCGCCGGGGCTGGAGTGCAGTGGCCGGATCTCAGCTCACTGCAAGCTCCAGGTGGGTTCCATTTATCTTTAAATGAGAAATATAATATTTCACCTACTTTCAAACATTGGGATTAAGAATAGAAATTATATTTAATAAATACAAAACTGAAATTTAGCATACATTTTGCCATTGGTAATATTATCTCTTTGCAAAACCTAGCATATGACGGAGTATATGGAGAGGGGAAACAGGGACTGAATGGGTATAGAATACCCACATTAAATAAAATGGGATGGAAAATGGGATGGAAAGAAGAGACGGCCCCAGGGAGGAGACAAGCCCACAGGGGTCACATTCACAAACACACAAAGTGAGAAACGAAGAGACAGAGGCCCGCTCAGCCTTTCCAACCCAGATATCCAGCGCCCCACAGAATGAGCCACAAGGAGTAATACGTAGAGAATGACACACAGAGATACAGAGGAAACGAGAAACCACACAGATACCCAAGCACACAATTTCATGAAAAAGCTGGTGGCCTACAGTGCTGCATCTAGCTAATACATAGCACATGACAGTTCACATTAGGGTAAGACTAAGTCATTTGTTTTAAAAATTCACCCTTTCTAAAGGCCTATCAAACCTAATGGAATAAGATACTATGCTTTTTATTTAGAAAATCTATGACTATGGCTATCATTTTTTCGAAAATCAGCTTTCTTCTTCCCCTGCCTCCTCCCATTGTAAATTAGCTCTTACCTGCCTCCTTCAAAGCGACTGATGAGATCTGATACCTTACTGGGTTTTTCTTTTGAGACACAAGAAGCAGGGGCAGGTTTAATTTCCTCCATCCTTGGTTTTGCACTAGGTAAAGCTTTATGCCTGGGGGTTTGGTGTATATTGGACGAAGGAGAATTCTGCAGGTGTAATGGCTTTGGAGGCACTGTAGAAAAAGAATAGAATTCAGTATTTCACTGATATTTCGTTCAATAACAATAAAAATTCTGGTGTCCTGGGTGCAAAATATTCAGCATTATAAAACTATTGTAAAGGGGGCGGGAGTCAAATTTTGAACTAAACCACAATCAAAAGACTTTTGTTCATTTTGGACATTTGCTTTGTGCCTTGTGGAAATCCCATCTCCAAACTTAAGTGGCTCTTTTAATTTTATTGTATCTTAAATATGGCAATATTAAACACCTCAGAATCTACATAAGGCTAAAGCATTCTAAGATCTACAGATAACACAGCAGTTATTCATCTCAACAGGGTAAAGGTGGTGCTAAATTTAAAACTAAATCCTAGAGATACATTGTCTGCTACAAAACAGGTTTTCTAATAGAGTGATAGTTGATATACCCAAATCCACAGCTAACAAGTTAAACAACATAAAAGCCAACAAAACAACAACAAACAACAGTAATACAGTGTTGCATTAATATAGCATCTTCTTCCCATTTAACAAAAGCACTTTATCTCTTTGATCTTTGATGAAATGTTATACTTTATAGTTTTCTCAGGTAGGTACCACTATTCTCCTCTTATGTCTATGAAGGCTTAGAGAGGTTAAGTGGCCTGGGGTAACAGAGTTGGTGCTACAGGTTTGTATATTTGTCCCCTCCAAACATCATGTTGAAATCTGGTCCCCAATGTTGGAGGTGGAAACTATGGGAGGGGTTTGAGTCATGGGCGCAGATCCCTCACGTATGGCTTGGTACCATTCTTGCCATAGTGAATAGGTTCTTGCTCCATTAGTTCCTCCAAGACTGGTTATTAAAAAGAGCCGGAAACCTCCCCCATCTCTCTCTTGCTTCCTCTCTCTCCATGTGATCTTTACACATGCCAGCTACCCTATATCTTCTGCCATGAGTGGAAGCAGCCTGAGGCCCTCACCAAAGGTTAAGCAGATGCTGGCACTGTGCTTCCTGTACAGCCTGCAGAACTGTGAGCCAAATAAGCCTCTTTATAAATTACCTAGCCTCAGGTATTCACATATAACAACACTAAACGGCTTAAGACGGCTGGCCTGCATCAATATACCACAAATCATCTACTTTCTTCACAAGTCCTTCAATCAATTAATAGGATAAATACAGATCATTTCATGAAATACTAAAATCTACAGAAGTTTCCCTAACACACTGTAGATGATAAGTACCCAATTGGTAGAGAAATTACATCACTTTGGAAAACCAGTATTACTTTTCTCTAAGATTAACATGCAGGATAAAATACTATAACATGTAGTATTTTTTAATAAGCAGTGTTGACAGATCAAATAGAATCATCTTTTCTCTTCCTTAAATCCTTTTCTTACCTTCTGGAAGAAGGGTGAGGAATCATGTCGCCTCCTAATTACATGCCCCATTTTCCCCCAGCTGGTTCCCTGGTTTTTAGTGATCTCATCTCTTTTATAAACTCAGTTAGCTGACAGTTGGCTCATGCTCACTGGCCTAGATTTCATCATTTCAGTGCCAGTTATCAATTTATTATAGGGAAGGAAAAAAATGTCACAATGAACTACAAGTGGAGCAATTAATTCACTTAATTCTCTTTCAATATAAACAAGAAGAAAATCTCAATTTAAAAATGGCATGCTTCTTTTGTGAAAATGATATTTTCCAACATATGTGTGGGGGAGTGATTAACGTAGTATTATTTGAGAACAAACGGGCTTATATAAGTGTAATATTTGTTAATTTTACAGAAAAACTTCTGTGTAGAATAAATATGTACTAATGTAGCAAAACAGGAAAATCTCCCACCAAAAAACCCTTTTAACATTATGAGTAGTAAATATGAACTAATGCAGTAAAACAGGAAAATCTCCCACCCCCCCAACAAAAAAAACAAACCTCTTAAGGTTATGAATAATCCAACATTCTTAACTAGAATACTAAAAGAAGGAAGTGAATATACTTTTGTGTGCTAAAATTGTTATGAAATAACTCATTCATCTACCTAGAGTTTACTCACTAAACCGTGCCTTATTTATTAGGTGTCAGATGAGTGAAAAACTAAAACACAATGATACCCATCACTTTCTCGGGGATGACTCCACCTACTTTCCCAGTCTAAATTCTGTCCATCTCTTAAACTGTTTCATAAGCACTGTGTGCTTTCTCCAAACTGCTTATCACAATTTGTGGTATACTTATTAAATAATCAGTATTGAGTAGGATTAAATAATAAAGCTGCAGTGAAATAGTAAATATATTACAGGTTTGAAGTTTTTTTCTTTCTTCCACAAGGCAGTTGATGAAGGTAAGGAATATATTACTTTTGATCACAGCTATATTTATAGTGACTATTTGCATTATGTTTGGCAAATGGAGATCATATACTAGTGGAGAGGCACTTTAACAATGTTGATACAAGTGAACACTGGGTATTTTAGAAGCACAGAGGAGGTATCAAATTCAGCAAGGGAGAAAATGCAAATGTATAGGCAAATGTATAGTAAATCAGTAAATATACATATTTTAAATAAAAAAGAACAAATGGTACATGGATATGACAAATCTGAAGATGATACATGAATGGCTAAAGTTAGACACACTGTCTTAGAAAAAATTCTATCACTTGTTCATCATTTATAATGTAATAACAATAACAGATACTTTGGCTCAGAATACCTAACTGATGAATGAAAATGATTCTTTCAACTCCCAAAGTTATGGAGTTAACCGAGGAATATCTAATGCAGGACTAAAAGAAAAAGAAATCTTGTATGCTATGTACTTACGAAGCAAAAAAAAATCCAATTTCAGTTAAAAACCAAGATCTCAGAGAGTTTCAATCTAATAGTCCGTACCCAGAGGAAATGACAACAGATGGCAGGAGCAACCCAGGAATTGATACTTCAAATTATTGAGACTAAATTTCTCTTCATGGCCGCCTTTCTTAGCTTCTGGGCAACCAAACAAATTACAGCCAACGGCCTTTATATCTCTTGTATGTTTTTGTTCCGCTAATCTGTTGTTATGTCAGTTTAATTCGTAGGCCCAGCTGGAGACCTAAAAGGTAAGTAAACTGACATAAAACCATATGCAAGATCACGAATTAGAAAGGACCAGTAAATCCTTTGTATAGCAACATAATCCAGATTATGAACACTATATTATAAAACAAAAAAAGAAAATAAAAATCAAGGGGTAAAGAAATTACGATTTTATCAAATAGACAATTATTCACTTTTAAAAAGATTTCCCAAATTAGTTACATAAGAAGGGAAAAGATTACAAATTGTAGGCAATATTCTAAGGATGCAGTTTATTATTAGTCTCTATTGGCATTACAGACCATGAGAATGGAAAACCCTAAAGTTCCGATTCCTTCTCTTCTTGATATTTCAATTATTTATTTATTTAGATTTTTTTCCTTTCTTCAGACACAATATTAATTCTAGAGATCAACAGTGTGACATTTAAAACATGCAAAATCATTTCCAGATTTGTGTTTCACACTCTGAGAACAGTGCAGTATGCAAACACAGTCTTTCCCTACTTGATTGTTAAGCTCTCTAGAGCAAGTAAGCTTTTCAGGTAAAAGGTGCCCTGAATCCAACATACCTACTGTAACATTTACTTAGCTGAATAAGATCCGCTAAGTACAGTTCTGCTAGGATATGAACAACTGCAGAATCATGTTGTAAGAACCTTATTATATATCTAGAGCTAAATGAAAACAACATGTTTATTGGAAAGCCACCACAGTAGGTTCATTTTTTCTATTTTATCTTGTATGTGTGTGTGTATATGTGGGTATAAATACACACACACATGCACGCACACACACTGTCACCCAGGCTAGAGTGCACTGGTGCAATCATATCTCATTGTAACCTCAAACTCCTGGGCATAAGTGATCCTACATCGCAGTCTCCAGAGTAGCTGGGATTACAGGTGAGAGCCACCTCTCCTGGCTTCATTTTCTTTTGAAATAGATTTCTTGGGAACTTTCTTACTGCTTGCCTCATCTCTACTCTCCCACCCCCTATGTGGCCTAGATTCCAGCCACACTGAATTGCATCTTCCATTGTAAGCTTGGGAAGGTTCTCTCAGGCCTTCAGGCTCTGGCACATACGTAGAATGGTCCACTTGGCAAAATCCCATAATTCCCACAAGGCTCACCTCAGTCATCAACTCTTTTTCAGAAGGCTTACCTGACTCTTCCACCTCTTGCCCTCCCATCCTGCCTCAAAAATCTTCAAATATCTTCTCAACTAACATTTGTAATTTTGTTTTATAATATTTTACAACCAGGGTTGCCTCCCTAGACTTTTGAGTTCCTTGATGAACAGGAAATGAGTCTCATCTTTGTTTCGGCTCAATACTTCTTGTAACCCATGATTATAGGTTAACATTCAACTGTTTTTTTTGGAGACCATATCTCACTCTGTCACCCAGGTGGAGTGCAGTGGCACAATCTCAGCTCACTGCAACCTTCACCTTCTGGGTTCAAGTGATTCTTGTGCCTCAGTCTCCAGAGTAGCTGGGATTACAGGCACCTGCCACCACACTGTTAAGTTTTGTACTTTTAGTAGAGATGGGGTTCTGCCATGTTGGCCAGGTTGGCCTCAAACTCCCGACCTCAGGTGATCTGCCTGCCTCAGCCTCCCAAAGTGCTGGGATTACAAGCGTGAGCCACCGTGCCCAGCAACATTCAGCTCTTAAGGAAAATTACTATTTCATAAAATGAATTCATATTTAATCTTACTGCTCCTATCAAAGACTGAAAAAGTAACACACAGCTACTTTGAGAAGTAAATGACTAGAAAAGGATTCAAAAACACATGAAAGAACCCTACCTATGAAAGCACTTTGTACTTGCACAAGATTAACATATATGAGACATCTATTTTTAAGATAACCATATAATATCTATGTGAAATTTTGTGGCAGGATACAAAGTTTCAAAATGCAAGAATGCCCTTCATCTGCCCCTTTATTCAGCCGTCCTTGGCTCTTCTACAAGGCCCTGTGAAGAACTGGATCTTACCGACCCAGATAAGACTTTTGTATTATATATAAGGAAGAAAGGAATAACAATCAGAATAAAAAAACTCGGGCACAGTGTCTCATGCCTGTAAGCCTAGCACTTTGGGAGGTCGAGACAGGTGGCTCACCTGAGGTCAGGAGTTCAAGACCAGCCTGGACAACATGGCAAAACCCTGACTCTACTAAAAATACAAAAATTAGTTGGGCGTGGTGGCAAATGCCTGTAGTCCCAGCTACTTGGGAGGCTGAGGCAGGAGAATCGCTTGAACCCGGGAGGTGGAGGTTGCTGTGAGTTGAGATTGTGCCACTACACTCCAGCCTGGGCAATGAGAGCAAAACTCCATCTCAAAAAAAAATAATAATAAATAAATAAATAAATAAGTAAATAAATAAATAAAATAAAATAAACTACTATGCACTATTAACTAAAAGACCTAACAACTCAAAGGATATAGACAGGAAAAACTGTGTTCACACTCACTTATTAGTATTTCAGGGAAATACAAATTAAATCCATAAGCTGATACTATTTCAGACAAATCAGATTGACTACAATTTGAGCATTTCTTTTTATTTTTTTTCTTTTTTTTTGAGACAGAGTCTCACCCTCTCGCCCAGGCTGGAGTACAATGGCGCGATCTCAGCTCACTGCAACCTCCGCCTCCTGGGTTCAAGCAATTCTGCCGCCTCCAACTCCCGAATAGTTGGGATTACAGGTGCACACCCCCATGACTGGCTAATTTTTTCTATCTTTAGTAGAGATGGGGTTTCACCATGTTGGCCAGGCTGGTCTCGAACTCCTGACCTCGTGATCCACCCACCTCGGCCTCCCAAAGTGCTGGGATTACAAGTGTGAGCCACCATGCCTGGCTTGACTAGAATTTTAAATCTGACAATACCACGTATCAGTAAAGATATCAAGTAATGTGAACACAACATTTTTGATGAGAGTATAAATTTATAAAACCACTAAGAATTCAGCATTCAAAAAATATATATCCTAGAACAATCCTCATACCTCTATATAGGGTGTTTCATTTTTTCATTAATTAAATGAATATTTATTGAATATCCACTAGGTTCTAGGCACTTGAGCCTATGAATGAGCAAAGGAAAAATAAACAAAAAAAATCAAGTAAATCATTTATCGGAAGGAGGTAAGTGCTAGAAAAAAACGTGGTGAGGGCTAAAAGAACAAGATCAATACGATCCAGGGTGTGGGAAGTCAAAGGGAGAGCAGATTTCAGTCTTAAACAGGGTGTTCAAAGTTAGGCCTCCGTGAAAAGTCAGGATTTGAGTAAGCCTTGAAGCGGAAGGAATTGTTTGGGGAAGGGCTTTCCAGCAGGTGGAATGAGAGCCAGGGACACCTGGGGTCTGGAGGCCAGCAGGACTGGAGCAGAACGAGCATGTGGACAAAAGTAGTGCATAGCGAGGCCTGAGAAAGTAGACTCTGGACCACTTATTTTGACTTTGCATGAAATGAGAAGTCCCTGCAGGGTTCTGAGCTGAAATGTAACATGATATAACTTAACTTTCAGCAGGATCACTCTGGGAGCTGTGTTGAGAATGTAGAGGAGGAACAGGGGAGAAGCAGGGTGGACAATTAAGCAGATATTGTAGAAATTCAGGCAAGAGATCACAGTGCTTAGGAAAAGGCAGTGAGAAATACTTGGATTCTAGGTATATTTTTAAAGTAGATTTCCTGGTAAGATTAAGTGAGACATATTAGAGAAAGAGAGAGGAGGCAAGGATGACTCTGAAGCCTTGGGTCTCAACTGCCAGAAGGATGGAATGGTGGTCAAGTGACATAGCAGGCAAAGCAATTTTTGGAGAGGAGAATAGCAGTTCAGTTTCATACATGTGAAGTTTGAGATCTCTATTAGACTATAAATAAGTTGGGTTTTATTACACCCAAATTTACAGATGTAAATAGGAAAAAAAATTGATTATTCAAAGTGATTATCTAGAATGAAAAGAAACTAATTGCCAGTTTAAGTCAGTAGTCTTCAATTACTCTTCTTTTTAAAAACAGAAACAACAAAAGCTGGCTATGTATAAATGCATTATAATATTACACTTTTAAAAGAATGGATCATTATACATAGACTTTTACTTTAGAAGCTAATGAATAGGTTTAAGTACTCTATATTTATGTAAGTTACTCAAACAACAATGTGGCTCTTTAAAGCATTTAATGATTGAGACATTATGTGACAATTTGCACTTTATAAAAATAATCAGGAATTACGGAGGATGTTCTGGATAAAAGCTGTTAAGAGAAAAAGAACTATTAACTTTAATTACTAAAGGAGTTATTTTGAGTCACTGTCTAGCATGGTAGGAAACAGGCCAGTATTAAAAGTGGTGAACAAGAAGAAAGACTTATGCTGGAGGTTGCTCAGTAATTTGTTTGACTATTAGGATTGGTATGAAGTGAATAAGCCATTGTTTCCAAGGCCTTAGGGTATTTTCTGAGGCTAAGGCAAAACAAGCTCTAATTATGAAACAAATCCATTTCGAAATCTACGTATTTCAATTTGGATCCAAATGCGAGTTTATCCAATCTCTAATCTAAAATTTATCTTTCTTTCTGCTGATTTTGAAACACCATGCAAAGGGCTGCCATTCTGGTCGTTCCTTTTTCAGGTTTAAAATAAAACTTAGCTCATTCACCTTTTAAAAACCTACAAATAATTCTTCAAAAATATTTACTTACTGGTAATTAATAAACATAAACCATATATTGTTCCAGAGACATTACTACATAATCACCACTAATAAAGATGTGCAATACTTTCCCCTTTTAAAATTATCACAATAGGCCGGGCATGGTGGCTCATGCCTGTAATCCCAGCACTTTGGGAGGCCAAGGCAGGCAGATCACCTGAGGTGAGGAGTTCGAGACCAGTCTTGCCAACATGGTAAAACCCGATCTCTACCAAAAAATACAAAAATTAGCTGGGCGTTGTGGTGCATGCCTGTAGTCCAGCAACTGGGGAGGCTGAGGCAGGAGAATCACTTAAACCTGCGAGGTGGAGGCTGCAGTGAGCCGAGATTGCACCACTGCACTCCAGCCTGGGTGACAAAACAAAACCATCTCTCTCAAAAAAAAAAAAAAAAAAATCCCACAATAAATTATAACTATAATCTTCTTAGCAATCTACGTAAGGGAAAAAAAGATATAATTATGTGCTTATTTTTATCTAGATCAGAGTTTTGCAAATGCAGCAACTGATATTATAGTTTGTATGAATTCTTAGTTGTGGACTGTCCCGTGCATTGCAGGATATAGAGCAACTTTACCCTCCACTCACCAGCTGCAAGTAGCAACTCCTACAAGCAGTGTCAAGCAGAAATGTCCCCAGATACTACCAATGTCCTATTGTTGGGAGAGGATATGCAAGTGTGGGCAAAACTGTCTCTGCTTGAGAACTACTCACCTAGAATAAGAGTCCTAAATTAAACTAAAACAACATAGTGTTGTGGGTAGCAACTATCCGGGGCTGGTGGCATGGGCAGTAAAGGAATTCACCAAGACAGGTAGGTAGAGAAAGGCATATTTATTAGACAAAATACGAAAATACACTGCAAGAAAGCAACAGGCAGATCAGCAAGAGAGGAGCTGACTACAAAGAGACAAAGGTGTCCTGGGGATTTTACAGCATGGTGCTGGAGGGGGCTACATGCAGTACCGATGATGCCAAGGTTGCAGTGAGCTAATTTCCATTTTTCTATCAGCCACGTGTCTGGTGATAAGTCAGTGCAGGAAGATTGTGAGTTATTTGCACAGGAGGGCTACGTGCCTTGGACCAGGAAGAAAGGCAGACTTAACAGTTTATCAGCTTTTTGTTTCTGCTTTCCCCTGCTCCTGCCAGCCTGACTCCCCTTCCCTTGTTAGGACCCCACACAGTGACCTTGAAGCCCCAGCAACCTCACCATTCACAACTTGTAAGGGATTTGCAGTGAGGCAGGAACAAAGGTGTCAGGGTGATAATTCCTTGCTCCACACAGTAGGTCCCTATTAGCACCCCCTTCTCTTCTCTGCCTCAGTCACCCAAATGTTAGGAGAAATTAAAATTAGCTCTCTCCACTAAACAAACACTCATTATTGGGTACTGTTGATTGAATTACTGACCAATCTATGTAGCAGCTCATCTGACAATACTAAGATGTAGCCTCATTTCAGGGACGTTGGTCGCTACATGGCACATGTTCAAAGTTTTAAACAATAGCAGAAACAAAGGGGAAGAAATGTAGCAATATAGCAGTATTATTGAAGACTGGTTATGTACTATGTGAGCGGACACATAGGCAGAAAAAACTGAGCTGATGAGTAAAATATACAGCAGTTTAGGTTGTAAAGAATGAGAAAAAATAAAGTTCGTATGGAGTGCTATGGTCTGAGTGTTCGTTTGTGTCCCAAAATACATGTTGACATCCTCATTCCCAAGGTGACAATATGAAGAGGTGGGGCCTTTGGGAGGTGATTAGGTCATGAGGACTGAGCTCTCATTAATCAAATTAGTGCCACTGAAAAGAAGCCCCAGAAAGAGCTCCCACCCCTTCCACCCTGTGAGGTTATAGTGAAAAGATGGCCATCTACAGACCAGAAAGCAGGCCCTCATTACACCCTGAATCTGATTTTGGACCCATCTGTGGACCAGAAAGCAAGCCCTCATCAGACCCTGAATCTGATCTTGGACTTCATACCACAGAACTGTGAGAACTACATTTCCGTTGTTTATAAGCTACCAATTTATGGTATTTTGTTACAGCAGCCTGAACAGACTACAGCATAGGGAAATATAAAAGGACAGGGTGAAAGGTGGGGTTAAAACTTTAGCCATGGGTATCAGGGAAAGGCCAAACACCACTTGAACGTATTTTGAAAAAGAAGTATAAAGTACTCTGTGATTTGTTTAATATCTGCAAATATTCCCTTTAGTTAGAAAAGTATATATATATAATTAGCCCATATTTAAGATAGGAAGTAAATATGTATTTAAATAACTATACAGAGGTTTTAATATAACCACAAAACAGCAAAAGCAAGGTTAGTGTTGTCTACTTAAAAAGGGGATTATTTTGGCACATGCAGCTCAGGAAGGACACTCTTATTATATCTCTCAATACACTGACTTTGGAAAACAATGAAGTATTGCAGTGCATCTTCAAAAATAAAGGCTTTTTAAGTCACGAAATTCTTCCTTTGATCAGGAAAGTTACATCAACTAGAATTGTATTCATTATTAATATTCTTACCTCACGCTGGATCTTTGTCAACTCGGGTCTAATGGGTGAAATGGAATTTCATATTTTGGAAATAAAAAGGCTCAAATCATGATCAAAAAAAGTCATATGCTTATATTCACATCAATGCTATAAGGGAGCAGTATAGTCAAAAGAAATGGTTGTAAGATCATGAATAGGCTACTCATCCGAATCATCAATTATCTGACCTTGCTTGATAGTGATATTCCATATCACCACAAATATAACTGTAGTGAGAACAAGACAAATATCCCATAATCTAGAAGATTCATTTTAAACTTGTTCTAAAATTTTTTTTCAGAAATCCTTAAAACATACAACTTTAAGGAATAACACCACTTATTTTATAATGTATGCTCTAGAATACATTTTTCTTTGCAAGAACAGGAAAGAGACCTAAGTAAACACAAAATACGCAAAAACAGAAATTGATTTTTCCCAACTGCAGTAACTCTGACAATGCCCAGTATTGTTTCTCATATCTGTTTAGCATTCATTATAAATGAAAATCTATAAGGAAGAAACTACACATTAAACCACAGGGTAGCTTAGCTTTTGTGTTCCATTTCAAAAGGCCTTGCTCCCTATCATCAAAACTGTAATTTTTTGCTTCTCAAAGTTAATACCAAGTTCACTGGAAATTTATTTGTAAAAGGAAATGGTCACTGAAAAAAATCATTCAAGCTTCCTACCATTATGGCTTTTTCTTTACCCTCACTGGCCACAGAATCCTGAATGAAGGGCTGCTACTGTTCCTTTCTGTGGCTGAAACAATACCTCCACAGAAAGTGGAAGTATAAAAATACTATCAGGTGTTTTCAGGCCCCACCTCCTTAATATTTTCAAGTCATGTTCTTGGTAAGTACATGAAGTGCTGTTTTAGAATTATGTTTCACAAATGCTGACATCTAGCAAATCATTTCTTTCTAACAGTAGCTCCAAACACATTTATTACACAGACAGTAGTAAGTCCCTGTGCTAGGTCAGCCATAATAAAGAGATCACAGTTCCATTAAGATGACATGCAAAGAATTTCAGCGACATGAAAAGATCCATAATAGAGAAATGTATGTTGTTTCAGGAGCAGAGCAAATAGCAACCTCTGCCTGAGAAGATGCACACATGGACTATTCTCTAAAAAATAATGTACCCAATTGCTTCCTTCTAGCTTAAAACACTTTCTTTGTGGCCATCATTTTTCTGGTTAGCCTTCTTTGATCAACAAAGTACCCACCCTGATCACAAACCCTCAATGAACATACCTTGTGGCTTTGGACTTGCAGCTGAGTGTTTCGCTGGCCTGTTCCCATTTATTCCCTGAGCCTCTTCTTCAGATACATTCTCACCAACCAGTGTGGTTGTGCTGCTTATGGAGCAAGGCGGAATTAAAGCGATCTTTGGACAGGTACTGCTGCTACCTGCAAGAGTTCAGAAAGAAAGGGCAGGTAAGTATGGAGGCATAGCACAATGCTGTCTTATAAGTCAAATTTCTCCTGACCCCATAAAACAAAAACAGTCATCGTTATAGGACTAAGCACAGAAATATTTTTCCCACATGGACTGGCCTTGACAAAGAGTTTTCCTGGGAACTATCTCATTCCATGTGCTTTAGCAATCTTATAATGGATGTTGACAGAAGACTGTTATACACAGGCCTCCTCTCCTTGCAGGGCCACAGAAAGGGCAGAACGCAGCTGCTACAATGTAGGCGAAGGAAAGGACGGAATTAATCCGTTAAAAGCCTTCCTTTTTAGTGTTAGGTCTGTGGCTAGTCATAGAGCAACTCAAAAGAACAAAGGAGGAAAGCCCAACGTGACAGCTGACCTAAAGACTCTAGAAGAATGGCTCGATTAGAAACGAACAAATACACGCACGCGCCCACGTCCACACACACCCTCGTGCCCACTAGGCTTACTCAGACTCCACATCAGCATCCATGACATACTTTAACAGTGACCCATGTTTTCCAAAGAAGGGATGGCAAGATTATACAGATAACAGGGTCACATTTACATAGAACTAAAAAAAACCCAAAATGTTCTTTAAAATCACACAAATACATCATAAACCATAGACGAAAAGATTAAATTTTTGTTCACATTCTGGTATAAAAAATTATATGTTGAATTTCAGAGACTTTTAAAGAAGTCATGTGTCAGTGTTCTCTCTTTATTATGCATATTAGATTTCCTTCTTTTCTGGTTGACATGGTGATATTAAGATGACTGACTCTGCTTCAGAGAAAATAAAATTTCTACCAGGAAATTCACTATAATTGAACCAAACAATGCAATTTAAGGAATTATCATTTGGTTAAGAAACAAAGCGTTTCATTTTTATAGAATCCAAATATCTCAAAGAGAACTCTTAGAGATTTTTTAAGCCTTAATTATTGAAAACAAGAGAAGCTATTTTTAAAAAACCCAATCAACTTTGTTGAGTAAAAAAAACCACCTCTCTTAATCCAATTCATTATTAAACAATACTGATTAAAAACCACGTGGTGGCTCATGCCTGTAATCCTAGCACACTGGGAGGCCAAGGCAGGTGGATCACCTGAGGTCAGGAGTTCAAGACCAGCCTGGCCAACATAGTGAAACCCCGTCTCTACTAAAAATACAAAAATTAGCCGGGTGTGGTGATGGGCGCATGTAATCCCAGCTACTTGGGAGGCTGAGACAGGAGAATCACCTGAACCCGGGACAAGGGGGAGGTTGCGGCGTGCCGAGATCGCACCACTGCACTCCAGCCTGGGCGACGAGAGTGAAACTCCGTCTCAAAAATAAATAAATAAATAAACAACCAAAAAAAACCACCTTTGTGCTTTATTTTCTGTTGCTCTCCTTAAAATTTATCTTAGTAAAACAGATTTTGGAAAATATCAAGAGTTCCAAGTACCTTCTCAACAGGTCTTTCAGAGCCGATACCAAAACAGAAATTAAATGACACTAGGAGTTTGAGACCAGCCTGGGCAACATAATGAGACCTTGTCTTTACTTAAAAAAAAAAAAAAAAAATTAGCTGGGCATGGTGGTGCATGTTTGTGGTCCCAGCTACTGGGGAGGTTGAGGTGAGAGGATCTCTTGAGCCCAGGAAATTGAGGCTGCAGTCAGCTATAATCACACCACTACACTCCAGCCTGGTAAACAGAGGGAGACCTTATAACTTTGAGAAAAGAAAAAAAAAAGCTGGGGTGGGAGGGGTGGTACTCATTAGACACCCTTCTGCTAAAATGGTTTATCAGCGAGATTAAGCATTGTTTAGTAAAATATAACAAGAATTTAGAAAGCAAAAGTAATGAAGGATTATTTGACAGATCATTATTAAAATTATAAAAAGGCCGGGTGCAGTGGCTCACGCCACTCAACACTTTGTGAGGCTGAGGCAGGCAGATCATTTAAGCCCAGGAGCTTGAGACCAACGAGGCAGCCACGGCAAAATCCTGTCTCTTAAAAAAATCCAAAAAAAAAAAAAAATTAACTGGGTGTGGAGGCATACATCCGTAGTGTCAGCTACTTAGAAGGCTGAGGTGGGAGGATGGCTTAAACCTGGGAGTTTGAGGCCACAGTGAGCCGTGATCACACCATTGCACTGCACTCCAAACTGAGTGACAAGCGAGACACCATCTCAAATAAAATTATAAACAGAAGAAAAACAGTTCAAACCTTTAAATGTGTAAGCTCACCTATCTTCTTGGAAAAAAGTATGTGAAATAGGCAAAATATATCCCTAAAATCCACAACACATCATGCAACTACTTGGCCTTTTTGGGGGAAAATCTGGATGGTTTTCACAGTGACACTAAGAATGGCTTAAAGGCCACCTTTGAGCCTGCTAAAGGCCACCTGCCGGGGACTTGTGAAGGATGCCTGTACAGGCCCACACAGTGCAGAGCCACAGCTCAACTACAAACTCAAGGAAGAAACTAATGTAATTGTAAATTGAGACCCTGAGACATCATCAATTTATAAGAGAAAGCAGCAACAATACTATTCAAAGGGGGCAGTTAATGGCTTAAATGAGAAAACGAATTACACTGAGTCTTTTTAAAAAGGTCATCACTATTACACATTAAAATATGAAAAAAGTTTGACAGTCTATTTAGAAATAAAACATGTCTTACCTAAATATTAATGTGAATGAAAACTAGGCACTAATTTCTAGACAGCAAACGTTCAGGGTATGGTAGGTTTTGCAAGTGTCATGTTTATAGAGAATATCTCTCATGAATTTGCCAAAATGCGTGCAATAAGAGATCAACTGTGCATCTATTTTTAAAATAAGTTCATCAAAAGTCATGATTACACATCTTTTGCCAGAGGCAATTAGATCAACATTTCAGAACATTGTTTATTAAAACAAGTCTCTAAACTTCAGCCACTATCACAAAGCATGAAAACATGGTGAAGGACACAGAGAACATTTACATTTTTAAACATTTGTTTAAAAAAACAAAAAGGCAATGACAAATACATAGAGATCATATGTAGCTGCAAGGCTAAAAATACTATTAATAATTATTTGATTCCCATACAATAATAATGGGAGACTTCAACACCCCACTGTCAACATTAGACAGATCAACGAGACAGAAAGTTAACAAGGATATCCAGGAATTGAACTCATCTCTGCACCAAGCGGACCTAATAGACATCTACAGAACTCTCCACCCCAAATCAACAGAATATACATTCTTTTCAGCACTACATCGCACTTATTCCAAAATTGACCACATAATTGGAAGTAAAGCACTCCTCAGCAAATGTACAAGAACAGAAATTATAACAAACTGTCTCTCAGACCACAGTGCAATCAAACTAGAACTCAGGACTAAGAAACTCAATCAAAACCGCTCAACTACTTGGAAACTGAACAACCTGCTCCTGAATGACTACTGGGTACATAACAAAATGAAGGCAGAAATAAAGATGTTCTTTGAAACCAATGAGAACAAAGATACAACATACCAGAATCTCTGGGACACATTTAAAGCAGTGTGTAGAGGGAAATTTATAGCACTAAAGGCCCACAAAAGAAAGCTGGAAAAATCTAAAATTGACACTCTAACATCACAATTAAAAGAACTAGAGAAGCAAGAGCAAACACATTCAAAAGCTAGCAGAAGGCAAGAAATAACTAAGATCAGAGCAGAACTGAAAGAGATAGAGACACAAAAAACCCTCCAAAAAAATCAATGAATCCAGGAGTTGGTTTTTTGTAAAGATCAACAAAATTGATAGACCGCTAGCAAGACTAATAAAGAAGAAAAGAGAGAAGAATCAAATCGACGCAATTAAAAATGATAAAGGGGATATCACCACCGACCCCACAGAAATACAAACTACCATCAGAGAATACTATAAACACCTCTACGCAAAAAAACTAGAAAATCTAGAAGAAATGGACAATTTCCGGAACACTTACACTCTTCCAAGACTAAACCAGGAAGAAGTTGAATCCCTGAATAGACCAATAGCAGGCTCTGAAATTGAGGCAATAATTAATAGCCTACCAACCAAAAAAAGTCCAGGACCAGATGGATTCACAGCTGAATTCTACCAGAGGTACAAGGAGGAGTTGGTACCATTCCTTCTGAAACTATTCCAATCAACAGAAAAAGAGGGAATCCTCCCTAACTCATTTTATGAGGCCAACACATCATCCTTGATACCAAAGCCTGGCAGAGACACAACAAAAAAAGAGAATTTTAGACCAATATCCCCTGATGAACACTGATGCAAAAATCCTCAATAAAATACTGGCAGACCGGATTCAGCAGCACATCAAAAAGCTTATCCACCATGATCAAGGGCTTCATCCCTGGGATGCAAGGCTGGTTCAACATACGCAAATCAATAAACATAATCCAGCATATAAACAGAACCAAAGACAAAAACCACATGATTATCTCAATAGATGCAGAAAAGGCCTTTGAAAAAATTCAACAGCCCTTCATGCTAAAAAACTCTTAATAAATTTGGTATTGATGGAACGTATCTCAAAATAATAAGAGCTATTTATGACAAACCCACAGCCAATATCATACTGAATGGGCAAAAACTGGAAGCATTCCCTTTGAAAACTGGCACAGGACAGGGATGCCCTCTCTCACCACTCCTATTCAACATAGTGTTGGAAGTTCTGGCTAGGGCAATCAGGCAAGAGAAAGAAATCAAGGGTATTCAGTTAGGAAAAGAAGAAGTCAAATTGTCCCTGTTTGCAGATGACATAATTGTATATTTAGAAAACCCCATCATCTCAGCCCAAAATCTCCTTAAGCTGATAAGCAACTTCAGCAAAGTCTCAGGATACAAAATTAATGTGCAAAAATCACAAGCATTCTTATACACCAGTAACAGACAAACAGAGAACCAAATCATGAATGAACTTCCATTCACAATAGCTTCAAAGAGAATAAAATACCTAGGAATCCAACTTACAAGGGATGTAAAGGACCTCGTCAAGGAGAACTACAAACCACTGCTCAGTGAAATAAAAGAGGACACAAACAAATGGAAGAACATACCATACTCAGGGATAGGAAGAATCGATATCGTGAAAATGGCCATATTGCCCAAGGTGATTTATAGATTCAATGCCATCCCCATCAAGCTACCAATGAGTTTCTTCACAGAATTGGAAAAAACTGCTTTAAAGTTCATATGGAACCAAAAAAGAGCCCGCATCTCCAAGACAATCCTAAGTCAAAAGAACAAAGCTGAAGGCATCATGCTACCTGACTTCAAACTATACTACAAGGCTACAGTAACCAAAACAGCATGGTACTGGTACCAAAACAGAGATATAGACCAATGGAACAGAACAGAGCCCTCAGAAATAATACCATACATCTACAGCCATCTGATCTTTGACAAACCTGAGAAAAACAAGAAATGGGGAAAGGATTCCCTATTAAATAAATGGTGCTGGGAAAATTGGCTAGCTATAAGTAGAAAGCTGAAACTGGATCCTTTCCTTACTCCTTATATGAAAATTAATTCAAGATGGATTAGAGACTTAAATGTTAGACCTAAAACCATAAAAACCCTAGAAGAAAACCTAGGTAATACCATTCAGGACATAGGCATAGGCAAGGACTTCATGTCTAAAACACCAAAAGCAATGGCAACAAAAGCCAAAATTGACTAATGGGATCTAATTAAACTAAACAGCTTCTGCACAGCAAAAGAAACTACCATCGGAGTGAACAGGTAACCTACAGAATGGGAGAAAATTTTTGGAATCTACTCATCTGACAAAGGGCTAATATCCAGAATCTACAAAGAACTCAAACAAATTTACAAGAAAAAAACAACCCCGTCAAAAAGTGGGCAAAGGATATGAACAGACATTTCTCAAAAGAAGACATGCATACAGCCAACAGACACATGAAAAAATGCTCGTCATCACTGGCCATCAGAGAAATGCAAATCAAAACCACAATGAGATACCATCTCACGCCAGTTAGAATGGCAATCATTAAAAAGTCAGGAAACAACAGGTGCTGGAGAGGATGTGGAGAAATAGGAACACCTTTACACTGTTGGTGGGATTGTAAACTAGTTCAACCATTATGGAAAACAGTATGGCGATTCCTCAAGGATCTAGAACTAGAAGTACCATATGACCCAGCAATCCCATTACTGGGTATATACCCAAAGGATTATAAATCATGCTGCTATAAAGACACATGCACACGTATGTTCATTGCAGCACTATTCACAATAGCAAAGACTTGGAATCAACCCAAATGTCCATCAGTGACAGACTGGATTAAGAAAATGTGGCACATACACACCATGGAATACTATGCAGCCATAAAAAAAGGATGAGTTTGTGTAGGGACATGGATGCAGCTGGAAACCATCATTCTCAGCAAACTATCGCAAGAACAGAAAACCAAACATCACATGTTCTCACTCATAGGTGAGAACACTCACTCATAGGTGAACAATGAGATCACTTGGACTCGGGAAGGGGAACATCACACACCGGGGCCTATTATGGGGAGGGGGGAGCGGGGGAGGGATTGCATTGGGAGTTATACCTGATGTAAATTACTGGTTGATGGGTGCTGACGAGTTGATGGGTGCAGCACAGCAACATGGCACAAGTATACATATGTAACAAACCTGCACGTTATGCACATGTACCCTAGAACTTAAAGTATAATAATAAAAAAAATGAAAAAAAAAGAAAGATAGGACTTTGTAATATTATAGTACATTCCACAGATATTTAGCCAAATAAAATTGATGTTGAGGGAGAAAAAAAAAAAGAAGTAGGGAGTATCATGGCTACTAAAGGCTGAGGTGGGGTGGGGGTGGGGAGGGAGGGAATGAGGAGTTGTTGATGGAAGGGTGCAAAGTTTCAGGTAGAAAGGAGAAACATATTTTGAGATCTACCACACAGCAGGATGACTATAATCTATAATAATATGTTATGTATTTCAAAGTAAGAGAGTAAATTTCAAGTGTCTCCCCATAAAAAATGGTGAGCAAGATGACAAATATGTAATTAGCTTGATTTAATCATGCCACTTTGTATATATATATCAAAACATAACATTGTGCCCCCAAAATGATAGAATTATAGTTTGTGAATCAAAATAACATTAATACGTTTTAAATAAAAATAAATACATAAATACATAAAAACCTAAAGAAAAATAAAGTATATGGTGGAATGAAGAACCCAAGCCAAGAGGATCCAAATAGCTAGCATACAAATCTCAACAATACATTAAACAGGAAATGCATTATTTAGACTATGTCACACATTATTATGTATTTTAATATTTTTCTGCTAAAGCAGATTTGTTCAGTGTCTGGTACTATACATGAAAATCAAACTAAAGTAACTACAACATTATTCTCATCCTCAACACTCTAGAGCTAAAGTATGCCACCACATTCCGTCTCTTTTCAGCCAGGGTTTAAAGTACATAGATGCTATGTTCTGTTAACCTTTTTCAGCAGGTTGATGCCTTTTGGGAATCGTTGGTTTCCTAAGACAAGACGTGTGGGGCTTTGGGAATATTTTAATTAAATATAAAGTCACAGATAAAAAATAATAATAATTATTATTATTTGACCCTTTACAGGAAAAAATGTACGGACCACTGGTATAGGTTAAACAAATCATGGTAAAAGAAGTTTGCCTAAAAGAAGCACCCTTTCATTAAACACTTCATCTGCTAACATCTTGGATAATAGCAACAAAAAATGAAACTTTTTGCTTGTTTATGACTGACTTAGCCTACTCATATTTGGAAACAGTCCTTATTTGGGTGCCAGTTGCATAACAGGGAATTGAAACCAAAATTGTAACCAGATGGTCCTCTCATTTAAGACGTTTTACATTAACTCTAGAGGTTCTTTGACTAGAAATTACAGTATCAAGAAGAACCAGTAGGGCTGATTTATAATTATAAATAGTTATCTTAGACACAGCTATAACAAATTACAGTACGTTAGTTAGCATGGGGAAGGAGAGGTATATGATTTAAATACTGTCTCCTCTTGAGGGCTGGTCATCTTTTTAGCCACTTTTTAGTACTAACCCATTTTGTACTCTGACCTTGGGTTGCTGACCTATGCTTGCTGGGTTGTAATACCTACAGGAATTCCTAGACATATGCTAACTGCAAATATTCTCAATTGGCCTCAGTGTTGACTGCATGTAGCTCCCTCGTTCCATCTGCAGAGGTTGCCACTATAGCTTAACTTTCCTTTATCTGTCTTTTTTGGCATTTCAATAGTCATGCACTAAGTCATGCTTTTGTGTGGTAGATATGCCCTATGATTAGGTTAAGGTGACTTTTGGCTACTATTTGCAAGACTCTGTTATAGGCTGTTATATTATATTTTACCAAATCATTCTTGAATTATTCTTTTGCATTTTAAGTTTGGACCCTCTCTTTGGCTATCCATTGCAAAGTCCACTCAGTTCTCTGATTCTTCGGGCCTGACCTCTTGCCACAGCGTCCATGAGCGCAGATCACATCATTACACGGTCTTGCTTACAGTCTGGTTATACTGTTTCATCCATCCATGCACTGGGTCTCTAGCCCAGGAGATCTCAATGGAGTCCACCCTTTGGGATAAGGATCTCTTGGATTTAAGAGGGAAGACACAGTTTTCTAGGGTAGACGATCTTTATGGGAGCATATTGTCCATTAGGATAAACATACTTTAAAAAACCAAAACCCACTTTATTTGCAATTAGTTTTCACTGTCTCCTTAGTGTACTACAACCTGTGAGAATTACTTAGATTTGTCTTGCATGACTTTTGGCACCATGGATGGTACTTTTGAAGAACACGGTCAGGTATTTTGTAGAATGTCCCTCAAATTGGGTTTCTCTGTTATTTTCTCATTATGAGACTGTGGTTATGGGTTTGGGGGAAGAATATCACAGAGGCAATGCACCCATCTCACTTTATTATATTAATATCACTGCATGATAGCAATATGATTATCATGTGATGTTAACCCTGGTCGGCTGATGAGGTGGCATCTTCCAGGTTTCTCCACTGTAAAACATTATAAAACGTTACTCAACAGTCTTCTATCATAACTCCCAAAACTCCCCCATTTGTCCCACAGATTGCAGATTACATCTCCCATATGATAGCTAAAACACCTAGATTAAGAGATCAATTGCCTTTTTTTAAAAAAAGTCATTAAGGTTATAAAACTCACAGTTTACAACTCTCTTGCTAAGGGGAACGAATCCAAAGCCAGGAAATTCATTTGAGTGTTATTTCAAACAGCTCCCCAAACTTCTAAACCTGAATAACAAATTTTCTAGAAACATAATTATCAAGCCACAAAGGTTCTTCAAAAAGAAAATCTGATGAAGAGTTAAAGAAAGTTCCTTGAACCCAGGAACTGCACTTCTAGGACTCTCATCTACGCTAACAGCCCTGAACACGTAAAGGTAAATATAACACTATAGAACATATGCAGCAGATTGGGAAGATTTCTGAAATATTAATAATTGAGAGGTCTCCAAGACATTATTAAACTATAGACTATGTACAATATCTCAGTTTTTAAAAAGAATAAGATATAGACAAATGTATAGAAATGTACTGAAAGAGAGGGAAGATAACACACCAAATGTAACTTTGGGAATTGCAGATGGAGGTGAGGTGAGAGAATGAATGAGAATTTTCATATTTTGGTCTCTAATTAGCTGTATCACTTAAATCTTTTATGATAAAAATGTATTTATATATTACTCATATTTTTAAAAATCTATGAAAGTCACAAAGTATACATACCACAGAGACTTTTAAAAAAGCATATCCCTGCTGGGCACGGTGGTGCATGCCTGTAATCCCAACACTTTGCGAGGCGGGCAGATCACCTGAGGTCAGGAGTTCAAGACCAGCCTGGGAAACATGGTGAAACCTTGTTTCTACTAAAAATACAAAAAGTAGCTGGGCATGATAGTGGGTACCTGTAATCTCAGCTACTCAGGAGACTGAGGTGGGAGAATTGCTTGAACCTGGGAGGCGGAGGTTGCAGTGAGCCGAGATTGTGCCACTGCACTCCAGTCTGGGTGACAGAGTGAGACTCCATCTTGGGGGGGGGGGGAAAGCATATCACTTACATTTGTACATCCATGTTCACAGCAGCATTAATTCACAAGAGTCAAAAAGTAGAAGCAGGCCCGGAGCAGTGGCTCACACCTGTAATCCCAACACTTTGGGAGGCTGTGTCGTCTACCACCACGTGCAGCTGATTTTTTTATTTTTAGTAGAGACCGGATTTCACCATGCTGGCCAGGCTGGTCTCGAACTCCTGACTTCAGGTGATCCACCCACCTTGGCCTCTCAAAGTGCTGAGATTACAGGTGTGAGCCACTGCACCCAGCAGGAAATTCTATCAACAACATGGATGAATCTTGAGGACATACATAATGCTAAGTGAAATAAGCCAGTTACAAAAAGAGAAATACTGTATAATTCCACTTTAAAAGGTACTTAGAATAGTCAAAATCATAGAAACAGAAAATGGAATGATGATTTTGAGGAGCTGGGAGGAGGGGGAAAAGGGGGTTATTGTTTAGTGGGTGCAGAATTCAGTTTTGCAAGATGAAGAGTTCTGTGGATGACAGTGGTGAATGTATTTAATGACAGTGAAATGTACATTTAAAAATGGTTATGGCAAATTTTAAGTGCTTTCTACCACAATTAAAATTTTAAAAAATTTTAAAGCATACCCTTTGTTTAACCAAGGAAAAGTCAAGAAATATTAAGCTGTTCCTATCTCTGATAGGGCAAGAAACCATATTAAAGACTCTTTAAAATTAAAGCGCCTGGCCAGGCGTGATGGCTCATGCATGTAATCCCAGCACTTTGGGATGCTGTGGAGAGAGGACTGCTTAAGATCAGAGTTTGAGACTAGCCTGGGCAACACAGCAAGACACTATCTCTACAAAAAGTAAAAAAAAAAAAAAAAAAAAAAAAAAATTAATTGGGCATGGTGGTGCACACCTATAGTCTTAGCTACTTGGGAAGATTACTTGAGCCCAGGAGTTTGAGATTGCAGTGACCTGTGATGGCGCCACCGTACTCCAGCTGTAACAGAGTGAAAGACCTTGTCTCTTAAAATAAAAATTAAATATTGAAGTGCACTTGCATTAGTGCTTGGTTCTCATCTCCCACTTGCACCCACAATTCCATGCCTTCCACATGTTGAGATTATCCTACACTTAAATCTCCACTGCAGACCTCGCCCGCCTCCAGATTTACGCATACAGTTGCCTACCAGAATCTTCCCCAGTATGTCTGAGAGCCATCTCACTATCAACAGATTCATATCCGAACCCCTCATCACCCAACTCTTATCTAAAACTAACTTCCTTAAGGTTTTCTCTGACTCAAGAGCAACAACTCCATTTATGCATAGGCTAAAACCTTGGAAACACTCCAAATCCTCTTTTTCTCTCATACTCTACATCCTATCCACCAGGAAATTCTGGTGGCTCTACTTCCAAAATATTTCCAGATTTTACCATCTAGCATTATCTCTGGTGCTACTATTCCGGCCTAAACTACCATGATTTTTAACTGAATTATAGCAATAAGATCCCTGCTCCTTCCCTTGTTCCCAGTGCAGTCCGTATTTTCAAACCAGGACCAGAAAGACCCTTTTAAAACTCAAGTCAGATACTGTGCTTAAAATTCTCCAGTGGATCCACATTCTACTGAGAGTAAAATCTCAAGTTATTTGCAATGCTTTGTAAGCTCTATAGGATCTGGCCTTAGCCCCATTACTACTTTCACCTGATTGGCCACTATTGCCCCTTGGGCATTCCATTCCAGGCATGCTGGCTCCTTGCTATTCCTCCAACAGGCTGAGCAAACTAGTTGGTGCTAGAATGTTCTTCCCCCTGATTTTATTTTGAGGTTAATTGCTTTATCTTTTTAAAATCTTGGCTCAAATTGTATCTTGTCCATATGAACTACCCTGGCCACACTATGTAGTTTTATTGCTACTCCAACCCTACATTATAGTTTATTTTTTCCTGTAGCACTTATGGCTTTCTAACAAACTACATCATTTATTTTTTTTATTGCTTATTGTCAGTTTTCCCTGGTTAGAATGTAAGCTCCAGGAAGACAGCAATCGTGCTCCTGACAAATCCCAGGAATACCACCTGTCACAGGGTAGATGCTCAATACATATTTGTCAAACAAATGAATTCTGGAGACCTTGGGCAAGTTTCTCTGTTTGCCAAAATTCTTAGTTTCTATTTCATAAAAGATGTTTTCTAAATTCTGACAATATGGAAATATGTAGTTTAGAGCCCAACCTATATAAAATTTTTGATATTTCCATTTAAATCTAAGATCCAAAACATTCAAAGTTATTCTACACAAATCCTCAATATTCAGTTTTTTTTAAAAAAAAGTTAAAAGCTACACATACCCAAATGATTTTCTTCACAACCCAGAAGCAGATTTGTAAGCATTTGGAATTGTGGAACTCTTCAGATGTTTGTCTTGATGAAAAAAATAGCAATGGTAAAAAAAAAATCCCAGTTATTGCCTGAATGTTTGTTATTATAATTATTTTCATTTATCATTATGTTTTTGAGACAGGACCTCACTCCGCCACCTAGACTGAGGTGCAATCACAACTCACTGCAGCCTCAATCTGAGCTCAAGTGATCCTCCCTCCTCAGCCTCCTGAGCAGCTGTAACTACAGGTATGCACCACCACATCCAGCTGATTTTTAAAAGATTTTTGTAGAGATGGGGTTTCTGTTGCCCAAGCTGGTCTCTAACTCCTGGTGTGAAGCAGTCCTCCTCCCTCAGCCTCCCAAAGTTACGGAATTACAGGCATAAGCCACCATGCCCAGCATGTTTCTGTTTATTATTTTATTTACATTTACTAGGATCACTAACTTATATGCATTATAAGCTGCCAATATTTTAGACTCATCATACAATGCTACTTAAAATTAAAGAATGTTATACTGTCAGGTAAATCAAATGGCTTGAGGTCTTTTGAGTTCAAAAGTAATATAAACTCAAAATAAGACTTGAAGGGAGATAACTGCAGATATTCAATATTTCTAAGGGTCTCATGGTTGGATGACCACAAATATAAAGTGTAAAAAGGCAATCTTGACTGTTATCTTTCTTAAGCATATCAACAATGTGGCCATGCAGTTGACATAAATGTACAGCCTCTAAAGACAAAAATAATTTTTAAAACAATAATTTTCAGACTAGAAATATTTTGTTTTCCCCAAATTAGACTCCATATTATTTACTGAGTGCCTTTTGTTTGCTACCCCAAAAGGATGAAAAGGATAACACTAAGATTTCTAAAGAATACTATCGTCTGTGGCACCTTAAAAGTTAGAATTCTGTTAGAATGCAACCTGCTATGCTCGTCCTAATTCCAATTTTCAACAGGAGCTGATAAGACCCATGGCCATAGTACCTGTTATAAGAAGACTGCATACTGCTACAATAAAAATGTGGGCTCTAGAGGTCCAATACTCTGCTCCACCACTCTCGGGATGGTCATTTATTGTTAGAGACCATGTGTCCCCTGCACAGACATGTTGAAAGTGCACACTCCAGCCAGGCACAGTGGCTCACGCCTGTAATCCCAACACTTTGGGAGGCCAAGGCGGACGGAACACCTGAGGTAGGGAGTTCCAGAACAGCCTGACCAACATGGAGAAACCCTGTCTCTACTAAAAATACAAAAAAAAAATTAGCCAGGCGTGGTGGCGCATGCCTGTAATCCCAGCTACTCAGGAGAATAGCTTGAACCCAGGAGGTGGAGGTTGTGGTGAGCCAAGATCGCGCCATTGCACACCAGCCTGGGCAACAAGAGCAAAACTCTGTCTCAAAAAAACCAAAAAAAACAAAAAGGCACACTCCATGATGACTCCTGCACTGGGGCTGGCCAGTGTGCTCTGTTGTACCTTGGCATGCTGTTTTCTTAGGTGGAGACTGAACTTGCAGCAGGAAGGCAGCTCTCCCACACATATTTGCCCTCACTACTGCCTGAGTTCCATGTGATAATGGAGGTTCCCCTTTCTGCTGTGTTCAACTAAGAATGTTGGTTAAAGCCGGGAGTGGTGGTTCACGCCTATAATCCCAGCACTTTGGGAGGCCAAGGCAGGCAGATCACCTGAGGTCAGGAGTTCGAGACCAGCCTAGCCAATATGGTGAAACTCTATTTAAAAAAAAAAAAAATGCAAAAATTAGCCGGGCATGGTGGCGGGCGCCTGTAATCCCAGCTACTCAGGAGACTGAAGCAGGAGAATCGCTTGAACCCAGGAGGCGGAGGTTGCAGTGAGCGGAGATCGAGCCACTGCACTCCAGCCTGGGCGACAGAGTGAGACTCCATCTCATAAAACAAACAAACAAAGAAACAAATAAAGATTACAAAAAGATCTAGCTATTTACAGTACACACATTACTCTGTGTCTGTAGTGATGACCAGAGTGGAAGGTGGCAGTAAAGAGAAACCACAATCAAGTACATGTGTCTTTTCTGCCTGCTTAAAAAGGCAATTCTATTGACACCATCTTGAGCTGGAGGAGGTTTGCAGACTGATGTGCTTTATCTGAAAATTGTTTCCAATTCAGCATAACACCCATTTCTTGGTTCCTTCTTTTAGAGCTAAGCATAGCCATATGGAAGAGACTGGGCAATAGATTTATTAAAACACCTTGCGTTATTGCTGTGCTGGTGGTGAGAAATGGGCCTGAGAAGTTGCCCATCCACAGGATAAGATAAATGCCGAATTTTTAAACAATCACATTTTTTTGCCAGAGCCTGAGAGTCATAATAGTTTTGAGCTTTGATATCAGTGAACAGTGAAATAGTTTTGAGCTTTGACATCATGAAGAACTCCAAGCATATTACTGTGCAGATAGGCCTGAAAACTGATGGTATACTTTTCTGGTATGATCATCTGTATCAGAAGGCAACTCAAATGCTAGGTACATGCACACTTAGGCAGCTTTCCTTGATCCCTAAAAGCATGACATTCAGCTGTTTGGATACCAATTGTATCAGTTATTGTATATCGTTAAGCATTAAATACAGTTCTACAGCAATCTAAACATTCTTCAAGTCAGCCCTGTCAAATAACCCTCATTTTCCTGCGGTCAAATCGTGGCTTTTCCATTTACTGATGATCAGCTGGGTGAATGACTTACTTTCCCGGTATTTCAATTTTGTCATCTATAAATGAAAAGTCATAGGATTCATAATAGTATCCACCTAGGTTGCTGTGAGGATTAAAGCAGTAAATTCTAGTGAGCATACTACAACAGTAGCTAGCACATGGTATATCTAAAATAGTTATAACTATTGGAAATTACTAACACTTATGTAATAATGCTGCATGATGCCCGGGGAGTGTTCCTGAGTCTCTGCTCCTTCAGCCTCCTAAAGCCTCTTACTTCCTGTCTCCTTCTAGGTCTGCCCTGTCTGCTTGTATTTACCTCACAACTACCTGAGTTCTATTTTCTTACCACCCAGCACTTGCTCATGCTGGCTTTAGGACCTGCTGTTAGCTTCACTGCCCAGTGCCTCTGCTACTCTCTGGGATTACCAATCGACCATTCTGGATAAATTCTTGCAAAATCATGACTCTTGCAAACTAACATAATAATGAATTATTTACAAATGTATGGACCTTGTATATTAAGTATGACCCTCTTATTCAACAATGATGGTAACAGGATTAGTAATGATAAAATGCCTAACAACCGATATGCAGCTGAATTTACTGCAGGTAATTCAAGTCTCAGATAATTTAATCATAATTCTCCTCCAAATTATTTTCACAGTATTTCACATTCTTGTAAATGTGTGTCCTGGATTCTATAAACGTTTTTCATTTCTCCTCCATTTGACATTTCTTCATTTGCTATTATCACAATTGCTAGTTTTTGATAATTAGTTGTTTTCTGAAAAGCATGTTTAAGTATTTATGAACTTTTTGGCTTTTTTGTGAGATAGGGTCTTGCTCTGTCGCCCAGGCTGGAGTGCAGTGGCACTGTCACAGCTCACTGCAGCTCTCACCTTACAGGTTCAAGTGATCCTCTCACTTCAGCCTCACAAGTAGCTAGGACGGCAGGTGCACAATCACACCCAGCTAATTTTTTGAAAAATTTTTGTAGGCCGGGTGTGGTGGCTCACACTTGTAATCCCAGCATTTTGGGAGGCCGAGGCGGGCGGATCACGAGGTCAGGAGATCGAGACCACAGGGAAACCCCGTATCTACTAAAAATACAAAAAAATAGCTGGGAGTGGTGGCGGGCGCCTGTAGTCCCAGCTACTCAGGAGGCTGAGGCAGAAGAATGGTGTGAACCCGGGAGGCGGAGCTTGCAGTGAGCCTACATCGCACCACTGCACTCCAACCTGGGCAACAGAACGAGATTCCATCTCAAAAAAAAAAAAAAAAAAAAATTTGTAGAGACGGGGTCCCACTATGTTGCCCAGGCTGGTCTCAAACTCTTGGGCTCAAGTGATCCTTCTTCCTCGCCCTCCCAAAGTGATGGGATTACAGGCATGAGCCACCACGCCCACCTACTTTTTAAAAACTCAATGTATGATTTTAACGTATCTTATCTGTATGCTGCTAAAGTGCTAACTGTTCTACAAGCATTAAGAATAGCCAATGAGCAACTGCAAAAAGAGTAACAAAACCTATCAAGCTTTTACTTTATTCCATTCTTTGTTTTTTTCTTTTTTTCCCTATTTAAAAGTACTGAGTGATAACTCCTTAATTAAAAGTGTCAGGTACTGGGCTAATTACTAGAGACAGAAAGGCAAATAAGACACTATCTTCACCCTCAAGTAACTCATGGTTAATGGGAAAAGAGACATGAACAATTCTATAAATATCTGGAATGCCTGCCTTACCCCCACGTCCATCCCCAGCCGACTGCAGCTGGGAAGCAAAGGCATCAGCCCAGGCACAGGATGATGAGACCAGAAGCAAGGCCGTGCCGAGGCGGAAGAGAAGAGGAACACGGGAGACATGCTGAGGAGACAACTGGCAGGGGCACTAGCTGTAGAAGGCAGGGCCAAGGAGGAGGCAAGGATGACACTTACTTCGCAGCATTGCTAGTGTGACAGGGAAACAGTGCCTTTCACTTTAAGAATGCAAGAAGAATACTGTTTTGTGTGTGATGATTTCAGGAGCCAGTGAGGCGAGGCTGTCAAAGATGCAGTCTGTCTTGACATTCATTAGCCTCAGCCATCCCTAAACACACAGTGTGCCCTCATTTTTCAATCTCATTGTTACATTATTAGATACAGTCACTTTGGTACTTTCTTTAAAATTTTCATTATATTTTCATTTTAAGGGAGTGGGGAAAGCCTGTTTGCCTAATTCAGGGCCAATTATACACAAGCTCTGATCCATTCATTATGTTTCGTTGTTTGTGGTCTCACTTGTCCTTCTTCCTCTAAGAAGGGCTGATTTCCTGAATTCTGTTAATAGCAGCAACAAATATCAGCCAAGTGACTCAGATGGAGGACGAGGGGGAAGCACTCAATAAGAGCCTAGATAACTTTTTTGGGTGTTTGCTGGTTCCTTCCGAACCCCAGAGTTAAGAGCCAGGCGAAAGGTCACGGCAATGAATTCAGAGCACACGCCACAGGCCCTGGGACAACTTTTCCCTAAGTGCGTTCTGTGGAGTGCTACTCTGACGAGAGGATCCCTCCTCTCTCATCACTCTTGGCCACATCCAGGATTCTGTATGAAATATCTGTTATTTGCCCAATTTTAAAGCTACATCTTGTATACTTACAATATTAATGGGCATATCAGAGGCTCTGACAAGCTCTGCAATAGAAAAAACCTGCTTAACTCTGAACTCAGTGTTTGTCTAGAAAACCTTTCCACCACATATTATTGTAAGTCAACATCCCATACAGCTAGTATATCTTGGAACATGTTTTGGGAAAAGCTGCCCTAGGGGCTCCGTCCCACGTTCCTGACAGTTACGTTTTGGCTGTTTCCCAGACTTTCCCATTGAAATTACTGGCACGTGCTTTTGACTTCTCGGTAATCATCTTGAGGTGCCCTCACGACCCTGACCTTGAAATCATGAACTCAAACTCCAACCTGCTCTTGGACCTGATCCCATATGTTCCCAGCCTTGAGGCTGCACGATCTCACGATGTTCTGACCACAAAGCAGCAGTGGGGCAGGACCCAGGATGCCTGAGTTCTATGCATGGAATCTAAAAATGGAGTAGTCCTCAGCCTAAAAAATCAGATGAAACCACATTCTGTAATTCTGCCAGTCCACTTTCTCTTCATTCTCTCCACCTCCCTCATTTCTCTCAAATGCAAAATCCCACAACCTAACAGACTTGGAGGCATGCAACTTAGGAACCACAGGAAATCTCCAAAGGAATTGGTTCTTTCCTTGAAGTGGTTATAAAATAAATCTGCATGCTGCTTTAAGTACGCGAAGCAAGTATCGTAATAATTACCAATACAGAGAATAGTAATATGGAAATGCAGAATAATGCATGCACAGTTTTACTTCATTGAGACAAGTATCATAAGATCTCAGAATACAAAAGCAAATTTCTGGCCTGTAATTCTAAGTAGTGAAAAGATGTTTTAGCCCTTTGCTTTGTTACCTCCTTGTGGGTTTAAACTCTAAGATCAGACAAAACACTTCATTTGATAAGAAGCTTGCCTTCACACTGAAGACCTATAATCCAAATACCCCTCACACACGGACGCCCCAACAGGGTACTAAGGTATGCTCCCTGGAAAAAAATAGTTATCAAAATGGCCTTGTCTCAACTGATTTGTTCTCTGGACACCAAGACAACTCCGTGTAAATGCAATGTAACATATGGGCTTCAGGAAAGGACACACCGATCCTGAGACATGCCCTTCAGTAGCATAATACTAAAAAGTATTTATCCTGAATGTCACAAAAATATTAACAATTATAACTTAAGGCCGAGTGCGGTGGCTCATCCCTGTAATCCTAGCACTTTGGGAGGCCAAGGCGGGAGGATCACTTGAGGTCAGCAGTTTGGGAACAGCCTGGCCAACATGGTAAAACCCTGTCTCTACTAAAAAATACAAAGAAAAATTAGCTGGATGTGGTGGCACGCACCTGTAATCAGAGCTACTCAGGGGGCTGAAGCAGCAGAATCGCTTGAACCCAGGAGGCAGAGACTGTAGTGAGCCAAGACTGCACCACTACACCCCAGCCTGGGCAACAAAGTGAGACTCCGTCTTAAAAAACCTGGGATTTCATACTGCTTTAAAACTAATGCAAACTTGCTTTTTAAGTATTATTACTATTCTTACTACTGTTAGTAATACTGGTAGAAATCATATCTAATAATACTAAGTGTTTATTGTGAGCCAAGCACATTGTGCACGGCACATTATATGCATTATTTTATTTACTCCACTCAAGAATACTATGATGTAAAGTATAGCAGGCATTTTTATGTCCATTATAAAGATGATTAAGAGGTGGTAAGTGGTTAGGCTGGTGTGTGTGTGTGTGTGGGCGCACGCACGCACGCGTGTGTCTTTATTTTTTGTTTTCACATGCAGACAGGCTGGAATATAGTGGCATGACCGTATCTCACTGCAACCTGAAACTCGTGGGCTCAAGTGATCCTCTCACCTCAGCCTCCCAAGTAGGTGGGACTACAGATGCATGCCACCACACTCAGCTATTTTTTTTTCTTTTTTCATTTTTATAGAGACGGAGTCTCATCATCTTGCAGAGGCTGGTCTCAAACTTCTGGGCTCCAGTGATCCTCCCAAAGTGCTGGAATTACAGGTGTGAGCCACCGTGCCTAGCCTTGCCTGATATTAAATGTCGTATCTACATGTGGTTTGTAAGCAATTTGTGGACACAGATTCTAGCCATTGATTCTTTGGCTTTCACTCAGCAGGTACACAAGTGACTGCAGCTATTTGCCCTAATTCTGTGCCTTTATTTCAGCCAAGATTATGCAACTAGGAGCTTCAAAATACCCAGGGCATCAAACAAATCAATTTAAGAAATATAAGGTAAGAAGAACACGAGTCTCGATTTAGCATAACTCAACAGACATCAAGACAGAGTTCCAGATTACCTTGCCTGTTTCCAGCTTTGAATCACTTACCACCTCTTCAGCTCTGCAGACTCCTGACCTTCCTCTTTTCCTCTTGTTCTGCTCCCCATTTCTGACCTACACTTGCTTCTCAAATCGAGGCTGATGAGGCCTCCCCATTGTAGACTCTTTGACATTCTCTCTGGAAACCAGTGGGCACACTCCCATAGACTCACTCTATGCTAGTCTAGTCCTACTTCCCTCTGTGCTCTATGGCTGTAGTTTCTGCTGGGCCTGACCCAAACCTCCTTAGGGAGACGTCAGAAAAGTGCTCACAAGGCACTGTCACATAGACAGCACACCTCATTTCACCTTTGGCATCCCTAAAGAGTGGGACAGATACCTGCACACTATAGGTAAATAAAAGTAGGGTTGGTTAAAAGTGGCAAAGCCATGAGTCACAACAGGGCTTTGAATTCCAAGGTCACTGCTCTTTCCACCACAACCAAGGGCCCTGTTGTCAGGTCAATATCTGTTTTGCATCAGAAATTAGAAATGGGTTCATGTCTGGGGTGGTGGCTCATGCCTGTAATCCCAGCTACTTGGAAGGCTGAGGCGGGAGAATGGCTTCAGCCCAGGAGTTTGAGACCAGCCTGAGCAACATACTGAGACTCTATCTCTTTAAAATAAGAAGAAGAAGAAAAGAAAAAGAGAAACGGACTCCTAATCTGGGGCCATACTTCTAACATTTGGGTGGCTGTGGGAACCCATTAGCATTTGTTTAATTTTGCTAAAGAGTCTACTGGCCACACATAAGTATAACAAAGATCTTAGGTCCAAATGAATTGAAATAAATATTGTTGTGAGAAACTAACAACATTCACAAAAATAATTAAAGACAGTGTATCATAAAACAGATTTTAAGAAAAACTTTCAGATTTAAAATGAATTCTTAGAATCTGTTCCAGGAAATTAAGATAATTATAAATGCCCTAGGGCAAATTCAGATCTTTAATTCGCTTGAAGAATTCAGCAATTATACCCTGCTACAGACTTCAAGCATTTCCTCTCCAAAGCTGGAATATGTGCCAACTGTTTCCCCTACTGGAAGGGTTAGAAGCAACAAAAAAAGTTAAGAGCTGACTAGATATGAATTCAACAAGCACTCATCTAACACCTTGCAACACAGGGCACTGTAACAGTACCAGGAAGTAAGGCACCACGGGGGACCAGTAACGTCTTCAACCTACTCTCAAGGAGCCAACTTTCCAGCGGGAAGATTCAAACAATCCTCAATCAGGGATCTGCAGCCTACAGGTCACAGGCCAAATCCAGTTTCTGTCAATAAAGTTTTACTAAAATACACATTCATTCATTTACATAATGTGTGTGATGCTTTTTACTATGTTAGCAGAGTTGAGTAGTTGCAACAAAGACCATATGGCCTGCAAAGCCTAAAATCTTTATAATCTGGCCCTTTACAGAAAAAGTTTACAGAACTTGACCTAAATAATCAAGGCAACAAACTATGAATTACTGCTGTAATTTTCCAGTTTTGGTTGTGTCCCCAGCTAGTGGTGTGACCTTGGGCAAGTAAAAACCTCTAGGTTTCTGTGAACTCATTAGCAGCACCATACACAGTTGATCTAGCACATTTTGGCTTATAACCCACTCTGGAATGTATTTAATAAATTCACAGTGTTGTATGGTATAATCTTTAGTTTCTTACCGTTCTAAACCCTGCATGCCTACCACGTGATTGTGTCAGTTGTTTTCCTATTTTAAGCAAAAATTATCTCCCCAACTATCTCTACTGCATGTAAACCAGGAGACCAGAAGGGGTTAGCCACCTTAAAAAATCATGCTTCTTGGTCAGTAGTTCTCAACCATGACTACATTAGAATCATCTGTGGAACTTTAAGAAAGAAAACTGCAGTACCTGGGTTGCACCCCAAACCACTTAAGTCAATCTCTAGGGTGTGAGACCCACGTATCAGTGTATGTTAAAGCTTCCCAGGCAATCCCACTGTGCAGTCATGGTTGAGAATCACAGTGCTTAGTGTTATTAACAGGATTGGATCAAGTTAGTATTTACAGTGGAAGCTATATGAAATGAATTCCATAATTTTAAGCTGGTAAGCTAAAGTTCACCAAAACACCATGAAAATTAATTTTAATAGTAATTTTTTTTTTCTTTTTGGAGACAGAGTATCCCTCTGTCACCAGGCTGCAGTGCAATGGCACGATCTCAACTCACTGCAACCTCCACTTCCCGGCTCAAGCAGTCCTCCAGCCTCAGCCTCCCAAGTAGCTGGAACCACAGGTGTGAGCCACCATGCCTGGCTCATTTTTGTATTTTTTTGTAGAGACGGGATTTCACCATACTGACCAGGCTGGTCTCAAACTCCTGAGTTCAAAGTGATCCACCTGCCTTAGCCTCCCAAAGTGCTGGGATTACAGGCATGAGCCACTGCGCCCAGCCAAAAAAAAATTTTTTTTTGTTTTGAGACAGAGTCTTGCTTTGTCACCCAGGCTGGAGTGCAATGGCACCATCGCGGCTCACTGCAACCTCTGCCTCCCAAGTTCAAGTGACTCTCCTGCCTCAGCCTCCCAAGTAGCTGGGATTATAGTTACTCACCACCATGCCCAGCTCATTTTTGCATTTTTTGTAGAGACAGGGTTTCACCATGTTAGCCAGGCTGGTCTCGAACTCCTGACCTCAGGGGATCTGCCCATCTCGGACTCCCAAAGTGCTGGGATTACAAGCATAAGCCATGGCACCTGGCCCTGGCTAAATTTTACTAGTAATTATTTAAGTTCATAGCACCATGTGACTCTTGTTTAAGTCATGGCCAGTACTTATGTACAAAGTATGAAGTCCTCTTCACAGGTAAGTAACAGTAAGATTATCTGATTTTAGAATCCATTTGTGACATAATAAAAATATATATACTTGATCTTTGTCTCTGGTTTCTGACAAAGGGCAGTACTTAAATCAAAATTTCCGGCTGGGTGCGGTGGCTCACGCCTGTAATCCCAGCACTTTGGGAGGCTGAGGCAGGTGGATCATGAGGTCAGGAGATCCAGACCATCCTGGTTAACACAGTGAAACCCTGTCTCTACTAAAAATACAAAAAATTAGCCAGGCGTGGTGGCGGGTGCCTGTAGTCCCAGCTACTCGGGAGGCTGAGGCAGGAGAATAGCGTGAACCCGGAAGATGGAGCATGCAGTGAGCTGAGATGGCGCCACTGCACTCCACCCTGGGGGACAGAGCGAGACTCCGTCTCAAAACAACAACAGCAACGACAACAACAACAACCTCTTGTAATTTCCTAAGTGGTGGGGATAAGAGGAGCATCTTTTGTTCCTAACAGAGAGTTCTTAAATCTCTTGACGCTTCATAGGTGGAAGAAGCCTCTTTTGTTTTGATGAAACGACTCTTGGCGCAACCCTAGGTAGCCTCAGGATGGAGCTGGCTGCCAGAAAGATCAAGTAATGATCAGAAGCATAGAACTTTCAGACCCATTCCTCCCAACTTCTGGAGAGGGAGAGGGCCTGGAGACTGAGTTAATAATTGATCACGTGCACATGATGAAACCTCTAAATGACAAGGATCAGAGAGCTTCCAAGTTGGTGAATACATCCATGTGCAGGGAGGGTGGCCTACCCTAACCCATGGGACAGGAGCACACAAGATCAGGAATCTTCTGGACCTCACCTTATGTATTAATCTCTCTTCATCGGGCTGTTCATCTATATTCTTCATAGTATCCTTTATAATAAACCAGCAAATGTCAGTAAAGTGCTTTCCTGAGTTCTGTGAACCAATCTAGTAAACCTGATGAGGAGTTCATGGGAACTTCTGATTTACAGTGAATGAGTCAGAATTATGGGGTGCATGAGACTTGTGACTGGCATCTAAAGTGGAGATAGTCTTGTGGGACTCAGCGTTTCACCTATGGGATCTGACGTGAACTCCAGGTAGAGTTGAAGAACTGGTTGTTGCTGGGAGGAAGACCCTCCATTTGGTGTCAGAGGTGTTCTCTGGGTACAAAGAGATAATATCAGAAACAACCTAGGCATCCCCTTATATGAAAAGTCACCAATCAGGAGCCTTGAGAAATCAAAAGTAAATTATTTATGGCCAACAGAAGGCATGAAAAGCTCCTATACAAGGAGAAACTTCTGTAACAATGAAATCAAAATTTTTATTGACTTCATAAAGTATGAAAGAAATAAAAACAGATGTAGGAAAAGAACTTGAAGGACAAAAGTTAGCCTTTTTCTAAGAGCTGTAGCCAACTCATTTATTCACAATGTCTGGTTTATAAATCGACCAGATTCTTGGCTTTTCCCGTGCTTCTGCCCACTGCCAAACTATTTTCCATTTATTCACAACAAATTTATCTGCAGGTCCAGAGAGGAGAAGAAAATCAAACTGCCTAATATTTCATAAGTTTTCACAAGGAGGCTGCTAAAACCAAATAAAATTGCTTTTAATTATCTCAATCATAAGTAACCAAGGGTGAACAAATGTTTCTCTTCACAAAAGGGAAAATAGATCCTTTTCATAAGCAAATTCTTCCTGACATTGTTGCTATTAATTTTGTACTACTTTGCTGGTTTATTTTTCTAAACTTGATTTCTCTAAATCTGAAATCTAGTGGCCAAAACATCCCAGCCTAACACTATTTCTGTAAACTAATTTCTGTAGACTTTATCTGCTTCAAACTACCTCAGCCTCCTGTGTTGCAACACTTTGTTTTGCAGTTACCAACACTGCTCATTCAACTTTTCAAACCTGTATTTTGCTTCATGGCAGTAATAGATAAAATGAACACTGCTAAGTAGGAAAAACTCCTCAGGACCAGCCAGTCACCCAAAAGCTGCTACTTTAAATGCACCAACACTATCACTTGTTCCAAGGTCAGGATCACCCAGACCTGCGGTGAAACGCAAGGTGATGTTTATCTGGGAAGTACATTTTTTTTTTTTCTGAGGAAAAAAGCAGGGTGGATTACTAAAACTAGTAGTTGAAAGGTCAAATTTTTGACATGATTATTTTATGACTGTGGGAAAGTTGCTTAACTTCCTTATAAATTAGAGAAATATTTTTACTGCTCTACTGACATCTCTTAGGCATAGATACAGATCAAAATTCTTCTTTTTGATGGTTGGTAATTTTAAGAAAAACTTAACAAATTAGGTGACTCTCTAAAAAAGGCTTGGTGATACCCTCTAGTCTTGACTCTCCTCTTTATTTTGATATTCTCTCTTTAAGAAAAATATTACTGGCCAGGCACGGTGGCTCATGCCTGTAATCCCAGCACTTTGGGAGGCCAAGGCGGGTGGATCACGAGGTCAGGAGATTGAGACCAGCCTGGCCAACGTGGTGAAATCCCATCTCTACTAAAAATACAAAAATTAGCTAGGTGTGGTGGCGGGCGCCTCTAATCCCAGCTACTCAGGAGGCTGAGGAAGGAGAATCGCTTGAACCCGGGAGGCGGAGGTTGCAGTGAGCCAAGATTGCGCCACTACACTCCAGCCTGGCAACACAGTGAGACTCCATCACAAAAAAAATTACTATAAACCCCGTTTTACTAAACATTTAATATTTAGTAGCTTACAAAGTTAAGTATTGGCTTTCCTTACTCCCTGCTGCAGAATCAGACTAGCAGGCCTCACATTTTTTCTAGACCCAGAGCACAATAGCATTGTGTGTTAGGCTTCTAACAGTGTAGGGGATTGTTTCAGTGATGCAAAACTTAAAAAGCAAATACTGCTTCTAGCTTATCCATTATTTCCTATATTTTTTTCTGGCTGACAGAAGAAAGAAGTTAGGAAGAAAAGAAAATGAACCAGTTAATCAAAGATAACCAATTTTCCAATTCTGAATTTTTAAATTGCATTACATAAGCCATATTTGGCTACATCTAATACAATTTTTCTCCTATAAATAAAAAGGTTGATGATTTTATTCATTCAGTGATATAACCAATTTTACTACTCCCTTGCTTAAAATTATTTAATGGAACTGCAAGGCCCAGTGGGGAGGGGGAACCTCAAAACCTCTAGTTTGCATAAAGGACCCTTCACATTAAGACATCAATCTCACCTGCAATCCCAGCACTTTGGGAGGCCGAGGCGGGTGGATCAACTGAGTCGGGAGTTCGAGACCAGCCTGACCAACATGGAGAAACACCGTCTCTACTAAAAATACAAAATTAGCTGGGCGTAGCGGCACATGCCTGTAATCCCAGCACTTTGGGAGGCCGAGGTGGGTGAATCACCTGAGGTCAGGAATTCAAGACCAGCCTGATCAACATGGAGAAACCCAGTCTCTACTAAAAATACAAAATTAGCCAGGTGTGGTGGCGCATGCCTGTAATCCCAGCTACTAGGGAGGTTGAGGCAGAAGAATTGCTTGAACCCTGGAGGCAGAGGTTACGGTGAGCCAAGATCACGCCACTGCACTCCAGCCTGAGCAACAAAAGCAAAACTCTGTCTCAAAAAAAAAAAGAAAAAAAAAGGTGTCAATCTCCTCAAGGGCCTAATATCCATCTACTCGGAACTATGCGCCCTAACGCTCTAGCCACATTCCCATCTTCTCCATTCCTGGAAAACGTGGTTCTCTTTTCATATGTTTCTCTCCGCTTTTGCATACGTTAGTTCTTTCAGCTTAAAAAACAGAAAGTCTTTGTTTAAACAAATTCGTCAATATCTAGTTCCAATGTTACCTTTTTTGAGGAAATTTCCTGGAATCAATGAAACGTTAGTTGTTCCTCCTTTTCTATTCTTCAAACATATTTTGTACCTCTCCTATGACATTTCCATAGTCATTGCTTTTAGAGGAGTATGAGGGAGGCAAACTTAAACCTCCTTGAAGATAGAGGTACTGAGTATAGTGAATACAGTTACATGTCCTAACCCTAAGCATGTCTTGTTACCATTCTGTATCTAAATGGTCAATTTTAGATAAAAAGTTACCAGAAATACCTTTTTTCCTTGATATTTCTTATTTTGCTATTTTATACTCTAAATTTGTAACTCTGATGGAAATAAATAAAAAAAATTTAACTGGGCAATATTAGAGAAAAACTTGCTATTTCTAATAAATCAGTAACTCTACTGATAGTCATTAGGGGTCTTACATTTATAAAATAACAAAATTATTTTCAAGCTTTGAATAATTTCTTTTTGCTATAGCCAAAATTGATTCCATATTTCTAAGAAGTCATGTAATCTAATAATGCATAATTACTATTCAGATCAAGTATATTATCAAATAGCAAACAGCAGTTCACAGATTTTAACTGTGCATTTGGGGAAGGGAACTTTTTTTTTTTTAATGTTAACTGTTGCTACAGATTTTAAAATGTAGGTCAATTTCCAATTATCTAAATTTGGAAATAAACTACATGAAGTGTAAACACACAAATAATTCTTACACTTTAATTCATGTACTGTTTTTCTTTCTTTCTTTTTCTTTTTTTTTTTTTTCCTGAGACAGAGTTTCGCTCTTCTTGCCCAGGCTGGAGTGCAATGGCGTGATCTCAGCTCACCACAACCTCCGCCTCCCAGGTTCAAGTGATTCTCCTGCCTTAGCCTCCCAAGTAGCTCGGATTACAGGTGTGTGCCACTACGCCCGGCTAATTTGGTATTTTTAGGAGAGACGGGGTTTCTCCATGTTGGTCAGGCTGATCTTGAACTCCCAACCTCAGATGATCCACCTGCCTAGGCCTCTCAAAGTGCTGGGATTACAGATGTGAGCCACTGCACCTGGCCCATGTACTGGTTTTCTATTCCACATCAAGCCTTACAGGAACTACTAAGGAAACATTTCTAAATTATTTTTTATTCAATCTTTTTACTTTTCCTATCACCCTCCTACAAGAGTATTTCAAAGAGTGAAATGACTTAAATGTAGGAAGAGAAAAAACAAAAAGAGGGGCAAGTACATCATTAATACAAAACATTAAGTACCTCTTTTTTATATATTTTTATCTTTTTATTTTTTGAGACAGAGTCTCCGTCTCCCAGGTTGGAGTACAATAGCACGATCTCGGCTCACTGCAACCTCCGCCTCCTGGGTTCAAGTGATTCTCCCGCCTCAGCCTACTGAGTAGCTGGGACTACAAGTGCGTGCCACCATGCCCAGCTGATTTTTTGTATCTTTACTAGAGACAAGGTTTCACCGTGTTAGCAAGGATGGTCTCGATCTCCTGATCTCATGAGCCGCCCTCCTCGGCCTCCCAAAGTGCTGGGATTACAGGTGTGAGCCACCATGCCCAGACTAAGTACATCTTTAATAGCAAAAAATCTTGGCCACAATTTTCTCCATACAGACAGTGTCGCTCCAAATTTTTTAGTTTCACACCCCAAAGCTTCTCCCCCTCATCTCTTTTCTGTCTTACAACACAGCCCATTAATTCATCATCCAAAATCATGTATGGGCTCAGCCACAGATTCCAGTCTCACTAACCCCTCCTTACTTTATTTGTTGATTGAAATGTATTCAATCAACAAATATTAACAAAGTACCCAGTACCTACCTATTAGCTACCTTTCTAGACCCTAGGAATATAGCAGTGAACACCACCACAACAACAACAACAAAAAATCTGTACAACATGCTAAATGGTAAAAGTGCTATGAAGAGCCAGGCACAGTGGCTCACCCCTGCAATCCCAGCACTTTGGAAAGCCAAGGCTGGTGAATTGCTTGAGCTCAGGAGTTTGAGACCTGCCTGGGCAACAAGGCAAAACCCATGTCTCTACTAAAAATATAAAAATTAGCCAGGCATGGTGGTATGTGCCTGTAAGTCCTGGCTACTATGGAGGCTGAGGTGGGAGGATCGTTTGAGCCTGAAAGGCAGAGGTTACAGTGAGCCAAGACTGCGCCACCACATTCCAGCCTGGATAACAGAAAGACCCTGTCTCAAAAAAAAAAAAAAAAAAAGTGCTATAAAGAAAGTACAGCTAGGTGAAGGAACAGGAGTGCTATTAGATGAGAAGATATTATTATATCCTATATACAGGGAGGACAAGGAGGTCTCACTAATACAGTGTTAGCTGAGTAGACATGAAGGGAATAAGGCATAACATATTTTGAGGATTAGCATTCCAAGCAAAGTGTAAACACTACAAAAATTCTAAGGTAGAATCACAGTTGATATGTTCAAAGAGAAATAAGGAATACAACATGGATAAACTAGGGAGCATATTTGATGCTGAGGTCAGAAAGTTAAGGGGGTAGGGATAGGGGCTAGAGAAGGTAGGGCCTTGCACATCATTGAAAGAACAGGTGATTTCCTTTGAAAGAGATGGGAATCCACTGAAGGACTGCGAGCAGAGAAGTGGCAATTATCTGCCTTTCGTTTTTAGAGGTGCACACAGGCTGTTAGGTAGAGAATGGACTCCAGGAGGTCAAGGGTAGATAGGAGACTAGTAGAACCAATCCAGGGGAAAGCTGTGGGTAACCTAAAGCAGGGCAAGAAGCAGTAGAGGCAATAAGACATAGTCAATTTGATAGATCTTGAAGCCAGATTTGTTGCCAGATTGTATGTAAGAGAAAAATGACTCAAGGAAGACTAGGTTTTTGGGACTGAGCATAAGAAATAATAACTGCTTTATGATCAGGCACGGTGGCTCATGCCACCAGCACTTTGGAAGGCCGACTGGGCGGATCACAAGGTCAGGTGACCAAGACCATCCTGGCTAACATGGTGAAACCCTATCTCTACTAAAAATACAAAAAATTAGCCGGGTGTGGTGGCAGGCGCCTGTAGTCCCAGCCACTCAGGAAGCTGAGGCAGGAGAATGGCGTGAACCCGGGAGATGGAGCTTAGCGCCACTGTACTCCAGCCTGGGTGACAGAGTGAGACTCCGTCTCAAAAAAAAAGGAAAAAAAAAAGAAAGAAATAACTGCTTTATAATGGCATGGAAAAGACAAGACCACAGTGACACAGTCTTTTATTTTTTTGTTTAAATTAAAAAAAAAATGTGTGTGTACTTATTCTCTAAGAAGGTGAAGGACCCATTTTCGCCAGGCCAAATTTATTATAATAACCACCATGTAGAATGACCAAATTCTATGATCAACACTATTTTTCTTCTCATAAGTATTTTCCTTCTGCCTGCTAAAACATATAACCAACTAACTGTGTCAATTCGCCAGGGAATAAAAATGGAAGGACCTGTTCCAGCCAGAGCTTAGCAGGTGCTGTGGTGGGAGATAAATCAGAGAACACACACAAACCAGGGTGAAGACATTTATAAATGTACTTCAGCCAATAAAAATTAGCTTGTTATTTTATAAAGATAAAAGGCGCCTATAGTAAAGGTTATCAGAAGGTGGCTCAGGAAGTGGGCAGGGATGGTCTACAAAACATCTAAGAAAATGCCTTTTTATTTTTGAAATAAATGAACTCAACTTTTCCTTAGATTATTCCAGGAACCTCCTATCTACTCTTGACCTCCTCAAGTCTATTCTAGTATCTAAGAAGAACCGATTAAATTTAAATCTTAATCCTAGTTTGCAGTTCAGGTTACACGTACATTTGGATGTTTATTAAATGAATACCAGGTTATCATCCTTCCAAAGAACTGCATAATATTTCCTATTGAGTCATTCATCATACTCCATCATATTTCATTTCTTTCACATGAAAGGAGTTTGCCTGAAAGCATAAGCTTTAGAAAAAGAAGTTTTTTCAGGTCATTTAAAAAAGATAAAACTGTTGTAAATAACATGTGCACTAAATACGCATATTTACAATTTTTCTTAGATGATTTAACAAAATTATCCAGTAGTGTAGGCAGGAAGTGCTATATTACTATCTTCTCAGTTTAAAAACCTAAAAAGGAACTTAAAAAGCCCGTACTGTTGTAGTGGCCACTCTCTAAAGGGTGCTGTCCATTAAAGCAGAAAACAAGAGCCAACAAGTTCTCTATGTTTGTCAACATTGACCTCTCAAGCTTCATCTTCCTGTTCTAGAAGGATTTTCCTCCCTAATTAAGAGCTGCCTTCCAGGAGGGAATACTGTCTCTCCAATCATCTCTAACTAAAGATGAAATGAGAAGGGACAGAAGCTATTTCAGGAAAAAGAGAACCTAAAACTTCACTGCTTGGGGTGAGAAAACACTTTCCTTTTGCAGCATTTTAAAAAATTTATTTCATATTTAGAGTATGATGGTAAATTTTGGAGAGATCACAAGACCTCCAAACTTGATGCAAGAGTGGTAGAACGCCTGCAAAAGAATTCAGCCTTCTGCCTGAGTGACGGAGGGAGCAGGGGCAGGCATGGACTGGGCTGCTTAACCCTCCCACAGCTACTAGAACCTGGGAACAGAGCCAGCTGTGCAGCTGCAGGAGGGGCGCCTCAGCTCTCCCGAGGCAGTGCTGTCACCAACCCCAACCTTGGGCTTCCACACTCAGCGTATGCCCCTGACACTTAAGGAAGGAAAGAGCCACACCACCATCAGAAAGAATACTGATAACTGTGAGGGCTGCCGGTTCTAAGTTTTAGTTTATCTTGTTCAGCAATGTAGACATTTTTCAGCGAGGCTTATATCCAGTCAAAAACGAACGGAAAAATAGATAAACAAAATGAACCCATTTCAGCTATTAAAAATATTTTTAGCAGACATTTCCCGTCACATGATTACATTTCTATCACACAGTAGAATTACACTTCTATTTCAAAGACTCAGTTTCTCATTAATATACTCTCTACAACATTCAAAGAGACCACAGTGGCTTACTACTACTACCACTAACAATTTTTAAAAAACAAACTCGTGCCTATCTCTACAATGTTGTCTTTTATGGAAAAACAAATAATACTTACTCCCCTGAACTTCACCAAAACAAGACTGGGATGGTGGGAATTTTTGTTTGTTTTAACAGAACAATGCTCCATGCAGTAGCATTAGAAAAAAGATTAGTAATAAATATTTCTTAACATTTGTTCACACCAGAAATGGAAGGAAAAAGAGAAAACTGTTTCTTTCTTTCTCTGTATTTCTCCCCTCAGTGACTGAATTTCCAAACTTTACTTATGTTAATAAAAATAAGCCAGAGGAACATAACTATCAAACACATTTGTATCTGGTTAGCCCAGAAGAAGCCTCCAGGAGAGTCAAACCCATCAATAGCATATATTTTAATCTTGAAGTTGAAAACCAATGTGAGTTCTATTAACTTTAAAATAAAACCAAACTCTGCCACTTTTACATCCCGCAGCATGCCGTGTTACAAAGTGACCCACGCTGGGGAAGAAAAAACTATATCTACTAGAAAATGAAACCACTTACCTTGATCAGTGGACATGATTTCACATATACTGATAATTAATCTACTCTGGTTTAATAAAAAGATATTTGGCTTTACTCTTTTAAAGTTCATGTGATAAAATCTCACTCCTGGCTGTAAAGCCTCGGGGAGGCTGAAGATCACACAGGATCTGCCAGGAGCTCAGACCAATGCACTATGACTTCAGTGCATTCTTCGAACTTAACTGCCCAAGGACGACCTCATGCAAAACATGCCACACCTCCCCAGAGGACGGACTGCTGCAGCGCACTGCATGAGACGGAGTATATGAGCACAGAGAGCCTTCTATTTATCAAAGTAAAGTAAACAACTGAGGCACATGGAACCTTTAAAAGCGTTCAAAGTACAGCTGGGAATAGGGTGATTTCTAAATGGACTAATGCCTTAACTATTAGTAATGCTCTAAAAAGCTAACGGAAAAACAGTTTGTTTCTATTTAACAGGGCTACTGCCCTGGACCAAGATGTTGGTTACAGATTCATGATTCACAAGCTTAAGATGTTAAAATCTCATTTTGAATGACCTCAAATACCATTTTCCTATTTATGTTTTCCTTTCCAGCACAGCTCATTGATTTCAGTGACTAAATAATACAGAATTAATAACTACTACATACATATTTCCTAAGGAAAACAAGTTGTATATGTTATTTCAAAACATAGTTTAACTGGTAAAATATTTATTACTCATTTTTATCTGTCTTTATAATTTTACATACTGCAATCAGTACATTAACAATTTCCCACAGCCTTGAAAAATCAGAAAATGTCAGATTAAAGCCAGGCACGGTGGCTCATGCCTGTAATCTCAGCACTTTGGCAGGCTGAGGTGGGTGGATCACCTGAGGTCAGGAATTCCGAGACCAGCCTGGCCAACATGGTAAAATCCATCTCTACCAAAAATACAACAATTAGCCAGGCGTGGTGGGGGGTACCTGTAATCTAAGCTACTCAGGAGGCTGAGGCAGAAGAATCGCTTGAACCCAGGAGGTGGAGGTTGCAGTGAGCTGACATTGCGCCACTGCACTCCAGCCTGGGCGACAGAGTGAGACTCCATCTCAAAAACAAACAAACAAACAAAAGAAAATGTCAGATTAAAATATTTATAAAATCATAATGAGTTAACAGGCTACAGACATTCTCCCTCACTGGGGAAAATAACCTCTCCAACCCCCTCCTCTCTGGTGGTTCCCTCTCTCTAGTGTGCACTTGAATCACCTAGTGGGTTATCAAGACGTACATCACTGAATGCCCTATCAAAGTCAGATTCAGTGTACGGTGGGGCCACATAATTTGCATTTCTAACAAGCTCCCAGGAGACAGTGACACTGCTGACCTGGGCCTTCACTACAGGAATCACACTTTGAGAGCCACTGGGGCAGTGAATTGCTGGGTTGGGGAGGATTAAAGGACTTGTAAATTGCACGCCTGCTAGGAGCTGATGGATGTCAGGTGGGAGCCAATACAATGCTGAGGATGAGGTGTAAGGGGTTTGTTCTCCCACTTCAACACAAGCTCCCCATCAGGACACAGGGGTTGTCAATCATTTTAATGAAAGTGGTACTTTTTTAGTAATAGAAATGTGTATATAAGGCATGAATAAATAAGCTTTACAATTAATCTAATACAGAATAGGGTAATAGTACATGGAGAAAATAAGTCAAAGAGAAGAAACCTGAATTGTTTTTAATTCCTTTGCAAACTCCACCCATATGTGTTTAAATTTCACTGTGGCAGAGAAACTGTTTAGGTTTGATTCCAAGACCACTTAGCCTTGGCAAATTTCAGTAATGTAAAAACCAGACTATTTCCCTGTCACAAAAATGCCCCAGCGTCTGTCTGTACTTCCTGAGCTTTGATAGGAATGTTTAAATTATAATCTCAGGTTTGGTATTAAAACAAACACTTAAAAAAAAAAAAAAAAGCTAACATGTGCTTTGTGCCCATTGCTATGTTAAGCATTTTCCATGTAGAATTTCATAAAGTCCTTATTGCAGGGTAATAATTTATCACCATCTTACGGAAGAATACCACTCTGTAAGGTAGCGATAATTTATCACCATTTTGCAGAAGAGAAAACTAAGTTCAGGAGGTTAAAAATCTTGACCACTCATGCTAGTACAATGATAACCATTAAGATATTAAATTCATCGTTGTACAACAAATTAAGACATAATGGTACAGCAGTCACCGTTTACCTGTGATCAACTTTAGGCTGAAAATATTACATACAATATTTTGAGAGAGATACCACATTCACATAATCTTTATTACAGTATATTGTTATAATTGTTCTATTTTATTGCTATTGCTGTTAATCTCTTACTGTGACTAATTTATAAATTAAACTTTATTATAGGTATGGATGTAAAGGAGAAAACAGTACATATACTATTCAGTACTATATGCAGTTTCAGGCATCCACTAGGGTCTTGGAATACATCCCCTGCGGAAAACGGGACACTACTGCATTCACTTTTGAATCTTTATAGATGAAGGCCAGAAATCAAAACATGGCTTGCAGGAGAAAGTGGTAACTAAAATAAAACATAACAATTATGACTGACTCTCAATTGCCCACAAGTGGACAATCTGCAATAATCTGCAGCATCTACCACAAACTTAACACGAAATTCTAGGCTACCCAATAGGAGCAACAGCAGTTTCTCACCAGGTGGGAATGCACTTACCCTATGAGCCAGCAATCCTAACTCTTAGGTACTTAACCTAAGTAAAACGATTATTTACATTGACAAAAATGTTTACAGAGCCTTTATTCATAATCACCCAAAACTAGAAATGCATACTTGTTCTTCAAGTAGTGAATGGGAAACAAACTGTGGTACATCCATACAATGGCATACCACAAAGCAATAATAAGGGATGAACGCAAGATACCTGCATATGCATTAGAAAGAAGCCAACGTAAAGGGCTACACATATATGATAAAATGAGACATTCTGGAAAAGACAAACCTATAGGAATAGTAAACAGATCCAAGGTTGCCAGGGCTGGTGGTAAGGGAACTGACTTTTCGTAAAAGGGCATGACAGAATTTTGGAACTGAAGGAACTGTTCTGTATCTTCATTGTGGTGGTGGTGGTTACATGACTGCATGCATTTGTCAAAATTCAGAATTGTACCCTAAAGAGGTTGAATTTTAATGTATGCAAATTATCTTTTAATTAAAAAAAAATTAGAAGCAAATAAAAACAATTCATTCATTAAAAAAGATGCTAGTTGGGCCGGGAGCGGTGGCTTACACCTGTAATCCCAGCACTTTGGGAGGCCAAGGTGGGATCATGAGGTCAAGATCGAGACCATCTGACCAACATGGTGAAACCCTGTCTCTACTAAAAATACAAAAATTAGCTGGGCATGGTGGCGTGCGCCTGTAGTCCCAGCTACTCAGGAGACTGAGGCAGGAGAATTGCTTGAACCCGGAAAGGGGAGGTGCAGTGAGCTGCGATCGCACCATTGCACTCTACCTGGCGACAGAACAAGGCTCCGTTTAAAAAAAAAAAAGGCTAGGAAACTAACTGTCATAGATAGTGTAAACTCAACACTAAATGATTTTTGGTATATCCACTACACTTCTCATTGTCAACAGTAGAGATAATCACAAATTCATTTTCTGTGATTTACAAAAAAGTTGGCAAATTTATTAAAAGTGATCTAATTAATTCCCCATACATTGTCCATTTGTAAAAGCTGAAGTTTATGATATCATGCTCTGAAGACTTAGTGGCTATCATCCAACCCTTTCACTTCTCCCTCCTCGTAGAGATGTTATTTCTGTACACATTCCACTGAATAAGAAACTTAACCAAGTTCTGCCAAACATTCACGTGATATTTCTTTTTTTGAGGACTCTCTGTCACCCAGGTTAGAGTGCAGTGGTGTGACCTCAGCTCACTGCAACCTCTGTCTCCTGGGTTCAAGCAATTCCCATGCCTCAGCTTCTCTAGTAGCTGGGATTATAGACACATGCCACTGGGCCTGGCTAATTTTCGTTTTAGTAGAGACAGGGTTTCACCATGTTGGCCAGTCTGGTCTCGAACTCCTCACCTCAAGTGATCCACCTGCCTCAGCCTCCCAAAGTGCTGTGATTACAGGCATGAGCCACCGTGCCCAGCACACATGATATTTCGTAATAATGTTTTTTCATTATATTAAAATTTTAAATAAAAGCCTACCTATATTATATTCAATAGTTTACCATTTTCCATGGAAATGATCTGAAATCAAGAATTTTATATGCAACCTGCACTTCCTGAATTAAAACCTATAAATCTACAATGTTTAAAAATAAAAGGAAGACTAAGTTGTTTGCCTTAGCATTTTTATTTAAACTTAACTGGCACATTAGCTGTCATATAATTGAAGACATCCCAATTAACCTAACATACCATTGGCAATGTCAGCTTTATTTATTTTTTTTAAATTTTTTTATTTTCAGACAGAGTCTCACCCTGTCACCCAGGCTGGAGTGAAGTGGCTTAATTTTGGCTCACTGCAACCTCCGCCTCCCAGGTTCAAGTGATTCTCCTGCCAGCCTCCTGAGCAGCTGGGATTACAGGCAAGTGCCACCACGCTTGGCTAATTTTTGTATTTTTAGTAGAGATGGGGTTTCACCATGTTGGTCAGACTGGTCTTGAAATCCTGAACTCATGATCCAACTGCCTCAGCCTCCCAAAGTGCTGGGATTACAGGCGTGAGCCACCGCGCCCAGCCGGCAATGTCAGCTTTAATAAATTATGTACAAATAAGCACATACTAGCAAAAAAGTAACAGGAAAATTATTCCTAGTAAATGTTAGTATTTAACTAACAGATAATATAGAAAATGGAGTAGGAAAACATAATGAAAGTAGGCCAGGTGCGGTGACTCACGCCTGTAATCCCAGCACTTTGGCAGGCCGAGGCGGGTGGATCACGAGGTTAAGAGATGGAGACCATCCTGGCCAACATGGTGAAACCCCGTATCTACTAAAAATACAAAAATTAACTGGGCGTGGTGGTGCACGCCTGTAGTTGCAGCTACTTGGGAGGCTAAGGCAGGAGAATTGCTTGAATCCGGGAGACGATATTGCAGTGAGCCGAGATTGTGTCACTGCACTCCAGCCTGGCAACAGAGTGAGATTCCGTATCAAAAAAAAAAAAAAGAAAAAAAAAAAGATGCATAATTTCCATTTTGCATGTCTCTGAGGCTTAATAAAATGAGGCATAGAAATTCTTGAATGTATGCCAAGTAAATCCTATTGCTTGAATATTTTTGTACCAAACCATTTTGGTACAAATCTTCAAAGCAAATCTATTATCCTTGAACATCTTTTTTTTATTAAAAATAATTAATAAAAAAAGTTTTCTATCACCTCTTTAGTTATCTGTTCACTTATAGTCACACACACACACAGAGTACAGCTGGCCTCCACACCCAAAGTTTCTGCATTTGCAGGTGCAAGCAACTGTGGATCAAAAATATTCAAATACGATTTCAAATAAAAACAATACAACAATAAAAAAAAAATTTTAAAAAATATAACTATTTGCATAGTGTTTACATTGCACCGTATTAAATATTATGAGATGATTTAAAGTATAAGGGAAGGGCGGGTGCAGTGGCACACACTTGTAATCTCAGCATTTTGGGAGGCTGAGGCAGGCAGATCGCCTGAGGTCAGGAGTTTGAGATCAGCCTGGTCAATATGGTGAAACTTCGTCTCTACTAAAAATACAAAAAGTAAGCCAGGCATGGTGGTGCGCACCTGTAATCCCAGGTACTCAGGAGGCTTGAGTCAGGAGAATTGCTTGAAACTGGGAGGCAGAGGTTACAGTGAGCTGAGATTATGCCACTGCACTCCAGCCTGGGTGACAGAGCGAGACTCTATCTCAAAAAAAAAAAAAAAGTATAAGCAAGGATGTGCCTAGGTTATATGCAAACACTATGCCATTTTATATAAGAGACTTGTGCAAGCACAGATTTCGATATGAGGGTGATGGTCCTGGAACCAATCCCCCAACCCACACACGCTGAGTGACAACTTAGTACTGTTAAGAAGAAACCTTACCAGCCCAGCTCAGTGGCTCACGCCTGTAATCCCAGCACTCTGGGAGGCTGAAGCCGAAGGATCGGTTGAGTCCAGGAGTTTGAGACCAGGCTGGACAACATGGTGAAACCCTGTCTCTACTAAAAAAGAAAAACAAAAATCAGCCAGGTGTGGTGGAACGTGCTTGAAATCCCAGCTACTTGGGAGGCTGAGGCAGAGGTTGCAGCGACCTGAGATCACACCACTGAACTCCAGCCTGGGTGACAGAGCAAGACTGTCACCAAAAAAAATAGGAAAAAGAAAAAGGAAATTTTATCTGTGATGTCATCCTCCCTTGATCCTCTTCCACCAAAAAATACATAATACTAGAGAATAAAAACATTATACTAATCTAAATTAGGAAATTGATCCCTAAACCCCAATTTACAATCTCTCTGATCTTATCTATAAGGATTTCAGTTGGTAATATTTCCTCTTTCAGCATTTTCCCTCACCGTGGTCGACTTACTACATTAAAATACTAAGATAGGCCGGGTGCAGTGGCTTACACCTGTTAATCCCAGCACTTTGGGAGGATGAGGCGGGTGTATCATGAGGTCAGGAGATCGAGACCATCCTGGCCAACGCAGTAAAACCCATCTCTACTAAAAATACAACAATTAGCTGGATGTGGTGGCACAACTGTAGTCCCAGCTACTCAGGAGGCTGAAGCAGGGGAATCACTTGAATCTAGGAGGCGAAGTCTGCAGTGAGCTGAGATCGTGCCACTGCATTCTAGCCTGGTGACAGGGTGAGACTCTGTCTCAAAAAAGAAAGAAGGGGAGAAAAAAAAGAAAAAACTAAGATAACCATGACACAGATGATGACTTCCAACAAGATACCATGTTAAGGATTAGGATTTTATTGTTATACTTGAGATGTCTGGGGCTGGGCACAGTAGCTCATGCCTGTAATTCCAGCACTTTGGGAGGCCGAGGCAGGCGGATCACTTGAGGTCAGGAGCTCGAGACCAGCCTCACCAACATGGTGAAACGCCGCCTCTACTAAAAATACAAAAATTAGCCGGGCGTGGTGACAGACGCCTGTAGTCCCAGCTACTCGGGAGGCTGAGGCAGGAGAATTGCTTGAACCAAGGAGGCGGAGGTTGCAGTGAGTCGAGATTGCGCCACTGCACTTCAGCCTGGGCGACAGAGTGAGACTCTATCTCAAAAAAAAAAAAAAAAAAAAAAAAAAGAGAGAGAGATGCCTGGCCAGGCTCTGGGAAGAAAACGATTCTGGATGTGTGTGGTGCCCCTGGTCAAGTAGGGGCAGGACTGCAAAGGGAGCGCATCATCCTCGCTCACTGCTCCTGTCAGCATTCCATAGGCTAGGCTCCCTGTCAGACACCCTTCAACGTATATGTGTTGATCAGCCTGACATTAAACACTGCATAATATTCCATGGTTTAACTCTATTGTAATTCATTTAATTTAATTAACAAACATAATTTTATTACTTTTTTAAAAGAGCATCCTAGTAAATTTCTCTATATTTGCACAAATTTTTTTTGGATAGATTACTAGATGTGGACTTGACAGCTCAATGGTGTCTGAAATTTTAAATTTTGGTAACTTACTGAAAACTTTACCTTGCAAGGGATGATATCAATATATATCCTCTCTGCCCTTTACCATTAATCTACACTAGATTATTAATTTTTAAAATCTTTACTCTTAGTTGACAGAGTATGGATAAGTAAATTTATAGTATATTTATGTGATGTAATACTATATCTGAGTTAAAACAAATGAACTACAGCTACACATCAACATAGGCCATTCTCACAATGTGTAGTGAATAAAGTACACAGAATAAAGCACAATTCCAGTTGTATATAGTATGTAGTTTTAAAACATTCCAAAATGTTGTTATAGACACATAACCATATGTGGTGTGATGTTATGATTTTTGTCCACAGTTCCAGTTCATAACTCTCACGGCCTTGTTATGAGGCTGGGGTACTTTACACCTCAGAAAATAATCTCTCTTTGCCCTCCTTGCACCTGCCCAACGCAGGACTCTAATCAGATTGTTGGGTCACAAAACCCTCATTCTGGAGAGGGAGAAAAGCAAAGGTACACTAGACAACAATTTCAGGACGGCAGATACCTCTGGTGGGGAGGCACAGTAGAAAAAGGAAGAACACAGGGGCTTCAAAGGTATTGGTAACATCCTAATTCTTAAAGTCTGTTTTGCTCTTGTTCTTTAAACAATCTTTAGAGATATATACATACACACACAACTTATTATGCATAAAATATTTCATACTAAACAACAGCACTTCATTGTTTAAATTTTGTATTTTCCTAATCAACAATTTCTATGTTTATAAATATTTATTAGCCATTTTTCTAAAAAAACTTCTGTAATCTCTGCACTCTTTTTTGTTTGTTTGTATTTTTAAACAGAGTCTCACTCTGTCACCCAGGTGGATCACAGTGGTATGATCACAGCTCACCGCAGCCTTGACCTCCCATGCTCAAGCAATCCTCCCACCTTAGCCTCTTAAGTAGCTGAGACTACAGGCACATGTCACCATGCCCAGCTAATTTTTCACATTTTTGTACAGCCAGAGTCTCCCTATGTTGTCCAGGATAGTCTCAAACTCCTAGGCTTAAGCAGTCCTCCCATCTTGGCCTCCCAAAGTGCTGGGATTGCAGGTGTGAGCCACCGTGCCCGGCCACATATATTTTTTGTTTGTTTAACTGAATTATAGCTGTCTTTGAAGGAGTTCATATCACAAATATTTTCTCCAAATCTGTTGTCTCTTATCAAATTTTGCTTTTATACTAATTCCAGGTAATTTATCTTTTTTTTTTTTTTAGACAGAGTTTCCCTCTGTCGCCCATGCTGGAGTGCAGTGGTGCAATCTCAGTTCACTGCACCCTCTGCCTCGTGGATTCAAGCAATTCTCCTGCCTCAGCCTCCCGAGTAGCTGGGACTACAGGCGCCCGCCCACGCCCAGCTAATTTTTTGTATTTTTAGTAGAGATGGGGTTTAATCGTGTTGGCCAGGATGGTCTCGATCTCCTGACCTCGTGATCCGCCCACCTCGGCCTCCCAAAGTGCTGGGATTACAGGCATGAACCACCACGCCCGGCCAATTTATCTTACTTCTAAGAACAAACATGGTGTTTAATTATAACCATTATTATTTTTACTATTAATTTCTTTGGATTCCAGTAGATCAATGCCAGGTGGCTATTCATACCAGAAGAACTATGTATTTTCTCTTTTTTTTTTTGAGATGGAGTCTCGCTCTGTTGCCCAGGCTGGAGTGCAGTGGCAAGATCTCAGCTCATTGCAAGCTCCACCTCCCGGGTTCACGCCATTCTCCAACCTCACCCTCCCAAGTAGCTGGGACTACAGGTGCCCACCACAACATCAGGCTAATTTTGTTTTTGTATTTTTAGTAGAGACAGGGTTTCACCGTGTTAGCCAGGATGGTCTCGATCTCCTGACCTCGTGATCTGCCCGCCTTGGCCTCCCAAAGTGCTGGGATTACAGGCGTGAGCCACCACACCTGGCCCAGAGCTATGTATTTTCTGAATGTGAATCATTTACTTAAATGCAACCAGATACAAGTTTATTTCTCTTCTCTGCCTCATCCCTCCTTATCAGTCCCTCTCAGCTTCATCCACCTGCAAACAGTAAATGCTTTGTGTAGCATTTTAGAATCCTTTAACCACATCTCTTTCATGCATACCTACCATGACACAGTCCTCTGTCCACCAGTTCTAGTTCTAAGGTTGTCATGTATTGCTAGCTTAAAACTACTACATTAATTGAATGAGTACAGAGTTTCAGTTGGGAAGGATGAAAAAGTTCTAAAGATGGATGGTGGTGGTGGCTGGACTACAACATAAATGTATTTAATGCCACAGAACCACACACTTAAAAATATTCAAAATAGTAAATGTCATAAATATTTTATCACACTTTCAAAAATTGCAAACATTCTCTGCCATAAATTTATGCTTCCCAACCTCAGCAGCCTCTCCTTGCATCCCAACTTGTATGCTCATGCTTAGTCAACCCTATGATAGACACTCCACTGCTTGCACTATTTCTCTGTGTTCTCTTTTTTCACTCTCTGCTCTGAGGAACTGAGCCAGGAGGGGGTTTACAGTTACTCCACTATGCAGAAGGTTCCCTTTTCAGTTCATGCTCTCCTTCCTAAATATCTAGATAACTACCTCCTTCACTGAAGAAGGGAAGCTTGAACTTTACATTGAAGGATAAGTAGGATTTCATTAGGCATCATAAGGAGGGAAAGGATATTATTTCAGGCTTTGTAGAAAGGAAATTGGCGGCAGACATGCAAACTTCACTGTGGTTTACAGAAGTGTTCATCAGTGCCTGCCAAAAGCCTCAGTGGCTGCATACTGCACTTGGAATGCGATCTTAATTTCACAGAAAGCCTGAAGGCTCTACCCCTCATCTCTTGCCACTTTGCTTTCAAAATATGGCTCCTAAACCATGCTCCCTCTATCAATCACCCAAGGTTTTGAGAAGGAAGTCAAGAAAAATGTTTTCATAAATTTCCACAGGAACCTATTATTTTTTCCAACTTTGAAATAACCATGCAGCTTCCAGAAAAGGCTCCTCTGAGACTTAAAGAAAATAAAATGTTGGTTCTGCCCCTGCCGGGTCAGACAAAGGATAAAGTACAGCCAGTTACTTGCTACTAACTTGAGAGAAAAGAAGGAAGGCTTTCATTTCTCTTTTTTTTTTGAGACGGAGTCTCGCTCTGTCACCCAGGCTGGAGTGCAGTGGCATGATCTTGGCTCACTGCAAGCTCCACCTCCCAGGTTCACACCATTCTCCTGCCTCAGCCTCCCGAGTAGCTGGGACTACAGGCACCTGCCACCATGCCTGGCTAATTTTCTTGTATTTTTAGTAGAGACAGGGTTTCACCGTGTTAGCCAGGATGGTCTCCATCTCCTGACCTCATGATCCACCCGCCTCGGCCTCCCAAAGTGCTGGGATTACAGGCGTGAGCCACCGCACCTGGCCCATTTCTCTATTTTTTGATGAGCTGCCCGATCCAAATTTCTTCTAATTATCGTCCTCCTTCCCCCAAAACCCTAATGCACAGCTTCCTGGGGTAACAGCAGTGATTTGGGCCTTTTGTGTTGGCCCGAATATTCTTAAAGGCCAAATTCAGAATGTGGAAAGAAAAGATACCCTAAATATAACGAGGATCTATCTTCCTTTCTTTTGCAAATCATCCACTCTACGTATCCACCCCCACCCACCACAGATAATGATAATCTTACACATGCAGTTTCTTTTTTAATACAATCTCAGAACTTTCTTTTTTAATACAATCTCAGAAGTACATTACAGTAATAAAATTCCAAGGAAAAAAGAATATTAGTAGATCCAAATTTAGTCAGCTTTTAAATATCTTCATAAGTTACTGAATTTGTGGTAGGAAATAAGGTCAAAGATAAAAAAGGAACTAATTTTTTAAAAAAACAGCTCATTTCCATCACATGCACTTTTAAATGGGTACTAAATAAATTACACATTTATTTATTTGGAATTTTCTAATTATTATTCTGGCAATCTATATATTGTCAACTTTAGTAATCATGTTGAAACAGTTCTTCAGTACTATGCTAAGGATTATAAAATATCTACATAGGCTTTAAGACACAACAGTTCATCAGTAGTGGAACTTAAGATAAATAATCTTGTATTAGTAAACACTTCACTGTTCAGGGAGTATGGCTTATCTTCATCTTCTGCACGGGATAGCAGAGGCAAATGTTATTTGCCACAAATGGGTAAGGATTCGAGTTTAAAACAGTAGAAATTAGAGTAACCTATGGCAAACTAGAAAACAATATTTTTTAAAGTAAATGCTAAAACTCAAAAACATTTAAAATTCTTTCTAAAGATGCTGTATTTGTTTATTTACAAAGAATTACTGAGCCCCTATATGGGACTCAATATACTATATGGGACACATTGTTAGGGACTTGGGAATTTTTTATAAAGTCCTGCCCATCACTTCAGCCACATCAGCTTTTTCACTTCCTGTGACCTTAAGGTCTCTACATATGAATAAGTATAATTATTCCCTGTGGGTTTCCTTTGAATACTTCCACACAAACATAATTAAATATTCATGCAATGTCCTTTTTTCTTCTGGAGACGGAGTCTCGCTCTGTCCCAGGCTGGAGTGCAGTGGCACGATCTTGGCTCACTGCAACCTCCGATTCCCTGGTTCAAGGGATTCTCCTGCCTCAGCCTCACGAGTAGCTGGAATTACAGGCATGCCAGCTAATTTTTGTATTTTCAGTAGAGACAGGGTTTTGCCATGTTGGCCAGGATGGTCTCAATCTCTTGACCTCGTGATCCGCCCGCCTTGGACTCCCAAAGTGCTGGGATTACAGGCATGAGCCACCGCGCCTGACTTGCAATGTCCTTTTTTAGCATGTCTTCCCTACCACGTCCAAAGTTTCTACAGGACAGGGACCGTGTCTGTCCTGTTCATTATTATGGGTCCCATGCACATTGTTTCAAACACTTTACACAATCTCATTAAATAGTTCCATCTCGAGGAACCAAAGGGAGAGCAGACAAGCAAAATAGTAATCGACGAGTTTGGCTGAGGCTCTGTGACTGCTGGAGGTCCAGAGCAGAGGGTAAGAGAAGGCTTTCTAGAATACTTTATCTCTAAACTTTTTGAGGGCACATCCCTATCAGAATAAAACCTGGGCATGGACCCGCTAGTATGTATATTCACACATAATGTAGGTGTGAGTTAAATACAAGCATTCCTGCATTAAGATACACACTTTAAAACACAAAAATAGGCTGGGCGTGGCAGCTCACACCTGTCCCAGCACTTTGGGAGGCCGAGGCAGGCAGATCATGAGGTCAGGAGATCCAGACCATCCTGGCTAACACAGTGAAACCCCGTCTCTACTAAAAATACAAAAAATTAGCCGGGTGTGGTGGTGGGCACCTGTAGTCCCAGCTACTTGGGAGGCTGAGGCAGGAGAATGGCGTGAACCCGGGAGGCAGAGCTTGCAGTGAGGCGAGAACATACCACTGTACTCCAGCCTGGGTGACAGAGCGAGACTCCATCTCAAAAAAAAATCCCACAATAGAACTTAAAATAGGGCAAGGTAAAGGTAAAAATACTATTGTTAAGAGAACAATGTGACTGAATCTGCTTGTTTTTTAAAAATCTTTTAAGGTAAATGCTAAAACTCAAAAACATTTAAAATCTCTTTAAAGCTGTTGTATTCGTTTATTTAAAAAGAAATTTTAGTTTTAAGTAGAGGCATGGTCTTGCTGTGTTGCCCAGGCTGGCCTTGAACTCCTGGCCTCAAGTGATCCTCCTGCCTCAGCCTCCCAAGTTGCTGGGAGTTACAGGTGTGAGCCAGTGTACCTGGCCAAAGACTTTAAAAGATAGTTAAAAAGATCTGTATGTAAGTTTGAGTATACTTGCAGAAAAAAGCTTTTTTAAAAATAAGATTTTAAAAATAAAAGATACATCCATTGTAGTGATAAAATTACACAATAATGGAACATTTCCAATCATTTCAGAAATACTGTGTCTATAGTGTACTTTTCTGCTGCTCCTGATTGCAGTCACTTTCTAACTCATTCAAATGTTACCTGTACCTCAAAGGGACAGACTGTGTTTTCCAAATATATCTGCTAAGTAAGAACCTGCTAAATATTTACTGACGGACACTTGTCTTCACATGAAAGTTAGCAAATGGGCACATGGCGGGGTTGGGGGGCGGGGCTTTTTTTTTTTTTTTTTTTTTTTTCCCTGAGATGGAGTTTTGCTCTTGTTGCCCAGGCTGAAGTGAATGGCATGATCTCCGGCTCACTGCAACCTCTGCCTCGCGGGTTCAAGCGATTCTCCTGCCTCAGCCTCCCGACTAGCTGGGATTACAGGCATGCACCACCACACCCGGCTAGTTTTTGTATTTTTAGTAGAGACGAATTTCTCCATGTTGGTCAGGCTGGTCTCGACCTCCCAACATCAGGTGATCTGCCTGCCTCGGCCTCCCAAAGTGCTGAGATTACAGGCGTGAGCCACCATGCCCGGCCCATTTTTGTGTGTGTGTGTGTGTAAAGAAAAAGATGCAATACCTTTAGTCTCACAACTTGTTTAAGAATCGTGCCATTAATTAACTTATGTTTGTGGTCACTTATTACCAAGTATTGCCAGAATTCCACTATCTAAAATGCCATGGACACAAAAACAGACAAGTGAGCTTGCATTGTCCACTCTCTCTCCTCAGAATTCCACACATATACCATATAGATTAGATGTATCTGACACATAGATGGAAAAAAGTGCCAGAAAAAGGACAAAAATATTAGGAATGCTAGGGCTGGTTTGTTGTTGTTGTTGTTTGAGACGGAGTTTCACTCTTGTTGCCCAGATTGGAGTGCAATGGCGCTTACTTGGCTCACCACAACCTCCGCCTACCGGTTCAAGCGATTCTCCCAAGTAGCTGAGATTACAGGCATGTGCCACCACGCCCGGCTAATTTTGTATTTTTAGTAGAGACAGGGTTTTTCTGTATTGGTCAGGCTGGTTTTGAACTCCAAGGTCTAGTACCTGCTTCCTGCTCTCCAAGCGTTCATCTTTTGCGCACTGTAGGGCACACCACCCTTCATAGAACATTGCTCCATAGAAGGCATTTCCTAGAATGTAAGCAGTAGTCGTGTTCCTAGACAGATAGTCTTTCACAAGAATCTCGTACATGTCATCTACACATGTCAATCCTGAAGTTAGTTCTAAAACTTAGTAAGTCATAAAGCTGACATAAATATGCTATAGTGCCAATGTTAAAACCACGATGACGGCAGAAAGTAGGCGGAATAAACAGTAAATGTTACATGCAAAAAACCACTAACGATATTGGGGTTGAGTGGGGGGGAATCTCCAAAATGATTTCAAGTTGAATTTTTCCAAAACTTTTTTTTTTTTTTGAGACAGGGTCTCACTCTGTCACCCAGGCTGGAGTGCAGCGGCATGGTCTTGGCTCAGTGCAGCCTCAACTTCTCAGGCTCAAGTGATCCTCCCATCTTAGCCTCCCAAGTAGCTGGGACTACAGGCACATGCCACCATGCGAAGCTATTTTTTTTGTAGAGACAGGGTTTCACCTTGTTGCCCAGGCTGGTCTCCAACTCCTGGGCTCAAGCGATCCTCCTGCCTTGGCCTCTCAAAATTCTAGGATTACAGGAGTGAGCAGCCGTGCCTGGCATGTCTTCTACACATCAGTCTAGATACGAAGACTACCTAATCCTGTAGTTTGATTCTGGGACATCAACTATGATACTGAAAATTTCATTAAACTAAGGATGCCATTAAATTCTAACATAAAAGTAATGATAATTTAATAAGGATATATGTGTAAAAAATTAATCTCCATATAATAAAGACACAAGTTTTTTTTAGACTTCGACCAGAAAAAAATGACTTTAAATTATAAAATCCAGTGCCGAAGACATCATTGTCTCAAGCACTCACAGTAGCAGGTAAATTGAAACAGCGATGGAGAAGGCAGCGTGGCAATACCTACTGCACACCAGAAAACTGTGAGTCATCCGCCTATGATGCTTGGGCAAGCTATCCCAACCAAAGAGCTATATGCATAAAGATGAATGTAATGCCATTTAAAACAGAGAACAATTAGAATTAACCTAACAGTTTAACAAAACTATTTTTATGATTATGCTCTGGCACCCAAAATAAGCTCAGCTCAAAGCACGAAAAAGGCATACAAATATTTGCTGATTTGAATGTGTTAATAAAGAAGCTTTACTACGCATCTAGGAACTTTTTGGGTACCCACTAACTACGCTAGACCTGAAATTGCCCGATTTAAATTATGGTCATTTCCAGATCTACTACAGTATTACAGAGTGATATTCCCAATATTATGTCTTAGGTATGTATTCATTAGATAAAATTACCATCTTAAAGTACCAAGTTTCCCATTCTTTTCCTCATTTAAATAATGAATTAAACTTTTGGTACCTTCATAGATCAGTGGCATTTTACCAGAAAATAATTTTTATTCTTTTTTTTTTTTTTGAGACAGAGTCTCGCTCTGATGCCCAGGTTGGAGTGCAGTGCTGCAATCTCAGCTCACTGCAGACTCCGTCTCCTGGGTTCATGCCATTCTCCTGCCTCAGCCTCCTGAGTAGGTGGGCTACAGGTGCCCACCACCATGCCTGGCTAATTTTTTGTATTTCTAGTAGAGATGGGGTTTCACTGTGTTAGCCAGGATGGTCTCGATCTCCTGACCTCGTGATCTGCCCATCTCGGCCTCCCAAAGTGCTGGGATTATAGGCGTCAGCCACCACACCTGGCCAATTTTTACTCTTATCATTTACAAACAACTCGCCTAATAACTACCCTGGGATTTTACCACGTAAGCCATCATACCTGACTGAGATATTTATTCTGTTAAAATAAAACCTTATGCTATGTTAAATGTGAGAGTTTACGCCAAAAGTGCCAACAGACTGCTTCATCATTTCATACTTTATGCATATAGCTCTTTGGTTGGGATAGCTTGCCCAAGCATCACAGGCGGATGACTCACAGTTTTCTGGTGTGCAGTAGGTATTGCCACGCTGCCTTCTCCATCGCTGTTTCAATTTACCTGCTACTGTGAGTGCCTGAGATAATGATGTCTTCAGCACTGGATTTTATAATTTAAAGTCATTTTTTTCTGGTCGAAGTCTAAAAAAAACTTGTGTCTTTATTATATGGAGATTTATTTTTTTACACATATATCCTTATTAAATTATCATTACTTTTATGTTAGAATTTAATGGCATCCTTAGTTTAATGAAATTTTCAGTATCATAGTTGATGTCCCAGAATCAAACTACATTTTACAGTTTACATATGCATCAATGTAAGCATATATGTTTACAACAGATAACTTCTGTCAGTGTCACCGTTACCATTATTCCTATTAATCGAGATGCTGTCTAAAAGTCCACCGATACTCAAAGTAAATAGGAAATACTGATGATACTAACCACAACTCAAAAAGAGAAGTTAGGCCAGGCATGGTGGCTCATGCCTGTAATCCCAGCACTGTGGGAGGCTGAGATAAGAGAATCACTTGGGCCCAGGAGTTCAAGACCAGACTGGGCAACAGAGTGGAACTCCCTCCCTACAAATAAAAAATAAAAAAATTAGCCAGGCATGGTGGCGTGCACCTGGAGCAATCCTCCTGCCTCAGCTGCTCAGGAGGCTGACCAGGTGAAGGCTGCAGTAAACTGTGATCGCGCCACTCCACTCCAGCCTGGACAACAGTGAGATCCTGTCTAAAAGGCAAAAGGGAAATTAGTTCCAGCTTGCTGCCTAATTCTAATCATGCCCAGCCCCCGCACCCCCCGATTATTATTTTTCTCCTGGCTTCTGAGAACGGCTTTGCTTTTGGCAATTTTAGTTATTACATCATGCACTAATTTGGGTTAACAGTTTGTTATTTATTAAAATCAAGTTACTGGTTGAAGACTGGGTTCAACTTCTTCAATACGATTGTCACGTTTGTTTAAAGCTTATTTGCCTGCCCTTTAAAAAGGTGTATTGCATTCAGAACCACAGTTTTCAATTTATCCTATCTTCCTCTGTGGGATTTTGGTCTGTATCCATCCCTGATCATTTTTATATTCAAAAGACACAAGTACCTACATATACCTGCAAAAATAGTTTCCATCTGCCCATGTCTCTTTTATTACTTATGTAAAAGGAGGTACAGGCAATTCATAATTAATTCAAGAGGAAACAAGAAGATGAAGTTGTTTGAAGTGGCACAGCATGTGCAATGCTCAATGTCAGTGCAGATACCTGAAAAGAACAGGAGGGACAGGCAGGAAAGCAGATTTTCAAACCAAAACAAATATGTATTTTAAAATAAGACTTTGGTTTCATTTAAAAAGATTATTGTTGATTGTAACTCAGCCCTACTGTCTATGATACCTTTCAAATTCCTTAGTGATTCTCAAACACTTTAAGAGGTCTGCTTAAGACTCATTCTTTTCCTCACTGCTTCCATTAGGTGCTTTATCTAGCACATTCTATGTGCTGGGCTTCATGCAATCATCTGGGAGCACAACGATGACCAGGACAAAAACCTATGACCTTCAACAGCACCCAATCTAATCAGAGAAATCTGGACAAGAATGGAGCAAGAACCATAAGATTTGAGCAGGAGCTGTGAAATTCTTACTGGAGTGGGGCCCTTTCCAGGGACAGTGGAACTGGAGCAAGGTGGTATCGTCCCTGTTCTAATCCCATGGTGTGGTGCCACTCCTTATCTTCCCATTGTTGAAATCGGATTGCTAATTTTAATAAGTTCCTTTAAAGTTTTCCTTTAGCCTTAGTTCTGTTCAATCTAAATGTTAGTATAGGTTCTGTGCTGAGTCAAAAGCTGGGGATATAAGGTGAGTAAAATAGTTCCTGGGGCTGGAAGTGGTGACTTAAGCCTTTAATCCCAACACTTTGGGAGGCTGAGGCAGGCAGATAGCTTGAGTCCAGGACATCAAAATCAGCCTGGGCAACATGGCGAAAACCACATATCTACAAAAAATTAGCTAGGCATTTAGCAATATGAAATTTATTTTTAGTTAAGGTATGTATTCCTTTTAAACAAATGGATAGTACACTTTCCCAACAATGTTTAGTAAACAATCTGCAATTCGGGCCGTTGATTTGAGATGTTAACTTTATCTTACATTGAATTTTTATAAATACATAAAATACATCCTTTAATAAAATACATCCTTCTGTTAAAAAAAAAATTAGCTAGGCATGATGGTGTACACCTGTAGTCTCGCCTACACAAGAGGCTGAGGCAGGAGGATTGCTTAAGCCCAGAAGTTCAAGGCTGCAGTGAGCCACAATCATGCCACCGCACTCCAGCCCAGGAGACGGAGTAAGACCCTGTCTCAAAACAAAAAGAAACAGCTTCCTGGCCTCAGAAACACTATCTATTTGGGGAGAGAGACAAGACAAGAGCCAACTCGTTAATGATAGATAAAAATCATGAGAGCTTCAAGAGCTCAGAAAAGACTAACGTGGCTGAGGGAAAAGGTTTATTGAAAAAGTGGTATTATAGTTAAGAAGTCCAATTAACACTGAACCACTTCTTACATTCATACATAACCACTTCATACATTCAACCACTTCATACATAAGAAAATCAACATCTTATGGCCATTTCTTGCCTCAGCATTCACACTGCTTCTGTATTGTATAACTGAAATGTCTATCACTAAACAAACTACTTGACTGACTGGATAACATGAATATATATCCATTAGTTTTTCCAAGTTATATTGTGAGCTCAAAAGATCCCTGTTTTATTCTCTGCTTTCACCGCACAGCAAGGGTACAGTCACCTGTTGATAGGCAACAATTAATTTTAAACGGTAGAGAGTTGTAGAATTTGAAGTGTGATGTATAAAGAGAAAATGGGAATGGGAGTTTGTTTTGAAATATTTGATTTTCTTTTTATTGTTACACTTTACGTTTTCATAAAATGGAAGCTAATACTGTTTATCAGACATGAATATATAGGATTTCTATGGCATTTATTTGCAAAATTGTAAAGAATACAAATTTCTTTCTTTTTTTTTTTTTTTTTTTTGAGACGGAGTCTCGCTCCGTTGCCCAGGCTGGAGTGCAGTGGTGCGATCTCGGCTCACTGCAAGCTCCACCTCCCGGGTTCATGCCATTCTCCTGCCTCAGCCTCCCGAGTAGCTGGGACTACAGGCACCTGCCACCATGCCCGGCTAATTTTTTGTATTTTTAGTAAAGACGGGGTTTCATCGTGTTAGCCAGGATGGTCTCGATCTCTTGATCTCGTGATCCGCCCGTCTCGGCCTCCCAAAGTGCTGGGATTACAGGCGTGAGCCACCGCGCCTGGCCAAGAATACAAATTTCATACATACATTTAAACCAGTTATTATAAACCGGTGATGAGGAATTTACTAGCGTTCCTGAGTCAAACATAGGATCCGAGTCTGCTTCCCCCACATTATTCCTTATATTAGCCAATGATGCATCATCTAGTCAGCTATCCAAGCTGGAAACTTCAGAGCTGTTCTTGACACTTTCCACTCCTTTACCCCATCTACACATCCAATTAATCCTATAAATTTCTCAATTCCTTCTCTCTTCTACATCCTTGTGCCAGTCTTAACTCAGAGGACTCATCATCTTTCTCCTGTACCATCTGCTCCTCATCAAAATGCCAAGGCTCCTGCACCTTGCAACCTTAGCCCCTCCTCTGCAGTTCCATCAGAGTCATATTCCCAAAATGTATAAAGAACCATGTTGCCTGGCAGCTTAAAACTCTCAGAGAGCTCCCTCCACTGCTTACTGGATCATGTCCCACATCTAACTTACAGCTTAGACTAACATAATCTGGTGCCATTTATCTTACAGATTCCAACCTTTCCACTCCTACACCTAATTCCAATACTCTAGTTAAACTAATTTCCTGTATTCTAAACAAATACGATGCTTTTACAGTTTTCAAGCTTTTATGTGTGCTGTTCCCTTTATATGAAACGCCCTTCACCATGTAGGAGATCTTACTTCCTCCTAAAATCTCCAAAGTGATGTATTTCTGATTCTCTGGCCTAGCCATGAGTCCTCCCTTCTCTCTGTGCAATCATAGCACTTTGCATGTACCTTTGTACAGTATTATGACCTTGCATCATACATTGTAGTTTCTAAAGTGAGCTTACTGAAAGCAAGACTGTATCTTTATTGGCCCAGCAAAGCTTTGGACATAAACCCTTAAATGTTTAAATGAATGTCCAGGTTGCCTGGGTAAGTATATAAATCTACCTAACTTGGATGTGAGGAGACTCCATCTAATCTGTTCTCCACTAGAAATTTTATGCAGATACCATGCCCTTCCCTCTTTCTGCCAAGGTTTACAAACAATAAAAAGCCTTTCTGAAAGGTATTATGCCTCTGAGTAATTAAGAGAATACAGGCTCTTTACTTCCATGTGGCCAAAATAACTCAATTTTTCCTACTGTTAAAACATAAATGCTCTCTAGGAGAGAAAGAGGTAGGCCCTGGAGCAGCCTGTCTCCAATCAACTGTGCATTTCAGGCAGGCAAGCTATTGGATTTACTGGCTGTTCACCTACCTGGGTCCTTCCAAGAGATGAAACCGCTACCCTGACAATTTTCTGTGACAAGGGGACAGTGACAAAACCTGATAAGGACTTGGCATGTGAGTCCCAAGTGATGGAGCAACAGAAACCGAAGGCTGAGACTAAATGAGCTCAGAGTCATGAACAAGCACTCTACTTCTTTTTTTTTTTTTTTTTTTTTTTGAGACAGAGTCTCACTCTGTCCCCCAGGCTGGGGTGCAACGGCACAATATTAGCTCACCGCAACCTCTGTCTCCCAGGTTCAAGCGATTCTCCTGCCTCAGCCTCCCGAGTAGCTGGAATTACAGGCTCGTGCAACCACATCCAGCTAATTTTTTATTTTTAGTAGAGACAGAGTTTCACCATGTTGGCCAGGCTGGTCTCGAACTCCTAACCTCAGATGATCCACCAGCCTCGGCCTCCCAAAGTGCTGGGATTACAGGCGAGAGCCACTGCGCCCGGCCACAAGCACTGTACTTCTTTGAGCCCTCAAGTTGGCTACAACTTTCAGTTTAGGATCACTCACCAGAATTTGTTTAGAAGTTGAGAAGCATCACAGAAAAGACTTCTATGTACACAATCATAAAAAAGTATAATTCAAAGAAAAGCAATATTAATCATTTTATAGTAATAATTTTACATCTGTTCCATGTTTTTTTAAATAGGGGGAACAATCAGCTTCACACAAAATGCTAAGCTGAGTTTCAGTTCTAAAATCAGCTTACTCTTCAGGGAAATTCATCTTCTGAGATTAGACAAGATCGAATGCATTTAGGGTGGTATGGCTGTAGACTGTCTTTTTCTAATGAACAGAAAAAATATATCTTTAATACTGCTTTACTTAAAAAAAAGATGATCACATAACATACAGTAAGACTAAAAGTTCTCGGTTTCTTTATAGTTCTGTGCAGTTTCAAAGAATTTTAATGTGTGAGTTAAATAAGTAGATTGATTTTTATAGCACAGCTGTTAATGTACTATTAATGCCATCATTTAACATAACCACCAAAACATAAAAATCACACCAATCAGGCCAGGCACGGTGGTTCACGCCTGTAATCCCAGCACTTTGGGAGGCCGAGGAGGGCAGATCACGAGGTCAGGAAATCGAGACCACCTGGCTAACGTGGTGAAATCCCATCTCTACTAAAAAAAATACAAAAAATTAGCCGGGCGTGGTGGCGGGCGCCTGTAGTCCCAAGCTGAGGCAGGAGAATTGCTTGAACCTGGGAGGCTGAGCTTGTAGTGAGCCGAGATGGCACCACTGCACTCCAGCCTGGGCAACAGAGTGAGACTCTGTCCTAAAAAAAAAAAAAATCACACAGATGGCCCTAAAGTTTTTCTTCTCAGAATATAATTAAGCCCACAAACACGCAGATTTACCATGGTTGCTTCCCTTTGCTCTCTTGTTCAATCTAAGTTTTGTACCACTTCATGCTCATCTCACTAGAAAGTGAACAAGGAAAATAAATGCCTCTGCCATTTGGCAAGCAATTTGGTTACTATCCCTCATCCATAACTGGCTGAATCCTAACTCTGCCTTAGCACCAATTACTACCTAAGCCTTAAAATAACTTCCCTCTTATAATCTAGTCCCTGCCTATCACCCTCTTCAAAATCTGGCTCAATCCTCCTGCTTAATCCTATAGACTCTGATGACTTCTATATAATTTCACATCTCTTTCATAAAAGGTACTCAGCTTGTATTATTACAGTATCTTCCCCTAACACTTGAGTACTTTAAAAATAATCTTTCCAAAGTAAATTCTACATTCTCAACAGAACATTGGGGTTGAATACTTTTGAAGTCATTTAGTTCCACATACTTGATAGATGAATCTTCTCTACAATATATCTGACAAAGTGTCTAATTTATATTTAAATACCACCAGTGATAGGAAAATAGTTCTTGAACAGGACATTCCATGTGTGAAACAGTCTAATTACTAGGAAATTCATCCTTAAGTTCTTACTATATAATCTATAACACAAATTAAATACTAGCCTGCATTGGTTACTATTACTTACAACAGGTTTATCGTCCCTATTAGATTATAATGTCTTTTTTGAGCATTTTATATTAGTTCACTTTTTTATTATAGTAAAATTCCTATAAGGTCATTGTTCATTATTTAAAATCTACAAAAAACTTGTAAAGAAGAAAACAAAAGTGATCCTAAAATCTAGAAATAACTAGTGTTATTACTAGAATTTCTAGTAATTCCCTCTAGTATTTTATTGTTATATAAAAAGCATAACATAGCATATACAACATTATATACATTTAACATTTTGTCATGAGCATTTTCCCACATTTTGTGAAGATGTTTTAGTAGTTGTATAACTTACAATCCAATGAATGTATAGTAATTTATTTAGCTATTTTCCTATTGTTGAACATGTTACTAGCTTCCCACTTCTTCCCATTCCCACTAAAACACCTGATGTGATGTGATAAATCATTCACTGAATCACTCAGCAACTTACTAGTGGTAGATTTCTAAAATTGGAATTAGGAGAGTAAAAAACATTTTTAGAGCTATTGATAAGGTAGTAGTTGTATTCTATTTGCTTATTACAGGCCAAGTGACTCCTATGTTCCATGGCCACAGCTGACTAGCAAAGGTAATCAATGACCAAAACTTAGCCCATTGGAGTCTCTCCAGGGCATCTGTAGTTAGAACTGTGTGCTTCTACTGAGCACTGGAAAGGGTGTAATCTGAGATTAGAGGTGGCCACGTTTTCTGCCATTCACAGAGGCATCCTAAGAGGCCAGTGCAAACAGCATGAGGCACACAGGCAGAGTAGTGGGGTTGAGAGGTCACACACCCAGAGGGACGGAGATGTAGCTGTCCAGGGTCCAGCTTCTTGAGAGGCATGGATGAATTTATTGCCCCTGGGTTCCATGAGACACGTTTATGTTGTTTCTATACATCCTCTTTTCTCTTAAATTACAGGGGGATTCTATTTCTTGCAGCCATGTGTTCTCTGATTAAGATAAAACATATTTACCAAATTGTTTTCCAAAAAACTCCATCAGTTTACAGTGTCATCTGAAGTATACAAGGGTGCCAATCCAAAATATGAGCATTTGGAAAATTTCTGCCGATATAAGCATGAATATTTTGTGTATTCTTTGCTTACAAGTTGTATATAATTTTTTTCATACATTAGCCAATGGTGTCTTCTCCCTCCGTTTATGTTCTTTGACAATGACTAACCCTGAGGACTTCTTAAAGACATTTCTCATTAATTCTCTTTTCATCTCTTTAGAGTCTTATTTCTGTACTCTCGCTGCTACTGTGGTAGTTATGTTTCCTATATTATTATTTTGCCTAGGTTAATGGAATGGCTAACTCAAAAAAAAAAAGAGGATAAAAGTTAAGAACATAGAATTGAGGCCAGAACAGATCAAGGTATTTTTCCTGGTTCATCACTTAATGTTGGTGAACTTGGAAATCCTAGGTACTATACCTCCTAACAACATTTGTATTTTTTCAATGAGGATAAATCTCTTATCTCAAATATTAGTTAACCATTAGATGGATGAATATACTTTGCAGCCTCTGACATATAGAAAACACCAAAAGTTGGTATATATTGCAATTAGAGTAGTTGCATCTTAACTTGCTCAAAGTGAACTATATACACTTTGCAGACACAGAAAACAGCTGTGTGTGATAGCGTGTGCGCATGCACCCAAACGCGGGTGCAATAGTTTAACTTGTTCAGGCAATCTGACCCAATGCTCATGTGCCTTGTAGTGGGAGTAAGACAGACAGAAATTATGAACCTGCAGCTCCTGCAATTCCTCTTGGTTCACATGAGTCACTTGGTGACTCTCCAAGTGTGAGGTCTCAGCACACTGAGCTAAATTCTAGGACTCTATTTCATACAGCATGACCTCTAAATGCAAGCAAAGTAATTATTATATCATGCTCAACCCAAGAAGCAGCAATCTTCTAATGCTAAAAAAACACACATACAGTGTTGGACTTAACAAGAAGAGAGTTGATCTACAAACCTATGCCTTCCTAAGGGATTTTTCAAGAGCTTTTTTGACTTCATTCAAGTTCCGCTTTCTGTGCTGACTTCAGAATCTAAATACCAAAAATAAGATATGACAACTATATTGTGGTGGTGAAAATAAAAGAAAAAGTCTACGTGCTGTGGATGAAAAAGATAAAGAAGAGAATTCCGGCGTCCTTGGAGATTGTTCCCTCCCATGTTTCCATCATTTAAACTGCCAGTTATCTTTTTCAGACTATAAAACTGAAGATCTATTCCCAAATGTTTTAAAAGTATTCAAACATTCCTCATTCTTTACAGGATACAGTAAAAACTTCTGTGCAAGGCAGTATCTCCACTTGCATATCCTGCCCTGCCTTAGCCCAAAGACTGCACTTCCTGGCCCATCATATCTCCTTGCTTTAGCATCCTCAGATCAGAATTCTCAGCTGCGCCTCACGTGCACAGCCGAGGAACCCGTACCCTCTGTACCCTTCATTCCTCCTCTGCTATGTCAATCACACTGAATGCAAATGATACTCTTAGCTGAGCACTGTGTGAGTGCAGAGCATGTCTTGGTCCTGCTCTTCACCCAGAATCTAGCAAGGGAAGAGTGAACACCAAGAAAGGATTTGCTGAATACATGAATCTGTGGGCTGATAGTCCTACCAAGCTTTCACTGCCAAGAGTAGCAAATATTTCAACATTCAGGCATTATTAATGATGCCCCTAAGAGAACATCACAGTAATCCCCATCATTGTCAGAACAACTTGAATTTTTGAACATAACCTCCTTAATACCCAGGATAACCCCACAAGTTCTAACAAATGGGGAAGATGGGGTTTAAGGAAGTTAAGTGACTGGCCTAGAGACATCCAGGTAGCTAGTATGAGAGACCAGCCTAGCCCCAGGTCTGCTCAACTTTAAAACTGCTGCTCTTAATCACTGGTAAATGCTTTCCTGTGCTCTCCCAATAAACTGTGACTTTGAAAAAGAACACACATTCGGGATTAAGTCCTGAAAGAGAAGTAAAGATAACACGCAGTGTGGCTTTGTAGCACTCACTTAACATGACTGTTATACGATCCTGATGACTGGCTTTCCTCTATTTCTACCTCCATAAATTGAGGATAACAGCAACACACTTTCACCGCACCAGAATACACGTGGCTGGTTCCTTATCATTTGCGTCTCAGCTTATATGGGACTGCCCTAGATAAACATCTGCTGGTTACCCAATCTAAAGTTTGCCACCCTCAACTCCCTCTTTAACACAGCCCGTTTTGTCATCACATACTTGCCACTATTTGAAATTAAGTTGTTTACTTATCTCTTTACTTTTGTATTATGTCTCTTCCCACTACTAGGTAAATTTCACTAACATCTTGCCCATTGTGCTTACTGCCGTATCCTCCACATCTGCAATAGGAATGGCATAGAGTAAACGTGCAAGAAATATTTGATGAATGAATGCAACGTTAATACTGAAGACAGTGAATGTCTCCTTAGGGGGTAGGGTGGTCCTGAGCAAGGAGGTGCCTGTGGGTTGGTGCAGGGAGCGGAGGAAAGGCCGATTAAGTACGCAAGTGCGGGTCGTATACCTGCGGGAAAGGTCCACAGAAAAGCTGTACTAACCCACAACAGGAATGCTATATGCTGCCCAGGTGACAGATATGTCCTAGAGTGGACCATAGTCATTCCTCAGGCTCCTCCCTCCCCCACTTGCTCTGGGATCCACAATGACTAGGCAGCACTCTGATCATTTTACTTCACGTATAGATTGGGCTAGAAGGGAGAATGCCTGCAAGCTGAGAAACCTAAGTGTCCAATTGGCTTGGCAGTTAATGTTTTGTAAAAGCTTGGTATGTATAATGACAAACTGTTTCTTATGACTTTGATTACGGAGAAAATCATCTTTCAAAGGTGTATTCCACCTAGGCACACTGAACATTTCATCTGTGGAATCTGAGGGTAACACCCCAATGTTGTGCTCCTCTTAAGGACAACAATGTAGGATGTTAAGCTGATACTGCCCTACGTGTTTGCATTCAACATGCAATACCCAACATTAGCTGTTTCTGTAACTCACAGGTTTCCTGACCTTGGAAAAGCTACTTAATCTTTATGGGCTCCAGGTTCTTCTCTAAAATGAGGGCATTAAAAAGCAGACAATCCTGTTTAGATTGGCACCCTTAAATTATGTGAAAATAAACATCTAGTGATGTATAACAGGGATCTAAAAACATCCCAGAGATTCAGTCTGTTTGCCTTATGGGAACATACTACATCTCATAATTTCATTAATCTGAGTTTAGGACGAGTAAATTGGTAAAAATAAAAAAAGAATACAGGATTTAGGCAGACAAGGAAGGAAGGAACTATTACTTACACAGGAAGTCAGTAATTCAACAGGTTTGTTACAAAAGAACAATTAGCCGTACAGAGTGGCGGTTATTTGTAAAACATGGAACTTTTCTAAGAATAAGGTATGCCAGGCACCCTCATGTAACTCCATCAAGCTATTTCTGGGGTTAAAGTGCCAGCAACTGAGCAAGAAAAGGTTAAGTGCCATACAGAAGCTGTTCCAACAATCTACATCAACCTGCATAGACGTACTTATTGCCAATTTATGGAAAGTTTGCCTTTTTAGTTTACAGAAGCTCAAGAGCAGTTAAAAAAATAGAAGACGACAACTCAGAAGAAACAGCTGCCGATACTCAAATCAACTGGCACACATATAGAGAAAAATCCTGCCAAATGAAACCGGCTTTGAGCTATAGCTTTTGTGTAAGTTCACATCGTTCACAGGCATGCTTTCCAGGCTCCCCATCCTGTAAATGTATATCTAATGCAGCAATGCAAAATTGTGCTGATGCACACAATTAACTCATTCCAAGCATTTCTTGTACCCATGGTAATATGGCATTGTGGGAGACAGCAAAAGGGCAATTTTCAGTACATCTATTTCTTAAAATTATGAAAAATGTGAACAGATTCAATCCCAAGGACATGTGAACACAGCAGCATTAGCAATGACAGCATCTGCAGGTGCTCCTCCACTTCAGATCCCTAGCATTCCATCATCTCAGACAGCTCTAGGGCCAAATGGACCACAATGGTCAAAAATACTTAACTTCAAAAAATGGATTATAAATCTGTACCTCAAAAGCAAAGAAACTGAAGGACTCAATTTAGGCGAGGCAGAATGAATGTGTCCACAAAACATAGTATGAAAAACTAAGAAATTTAATCGCCATTAATTAAGTCTAGAGTTTACATGTCTGAATTTGTTATGTCAGGCAACATTCCAGCATAATATGTCAAAGGGGCAGAAAGATTTGACTGTGTGTGCTGAACTAATGCTGGCTGATTTGCTGCCTACTCAACGTTCATGGATTTGAATCATTCTAAGTACTCTGTTCAAAGTTTCACATTGCCATCTACACAATCCTTTTACATGAAATAACCAAATAAGGTTAGTTTTACATATTTACAAGCATAAATATAAACTCATCACTTAGTAAGGTCTTAAGTCATATTGAAGAATTGAAAATCATCAAGCCCTCAGACAGTTGGAAAAGTTGGAAGAAAGCACAGACACCTCGGAAATCTAGCAAGTCTCTTCACCCCCACAAGTAAGGATGGTGAGAATCAGAAAGCAGTGCTTCACAGTGGATCCGCGAATTCAGTACATTCTAAATTCTAAATTCCTTACTGTAAGAAGCTGTGTGCCCAGTGGCAGGTCTCACTGCTGACAGTGTTGTGAGTGGAAGTGGACATCTCACCAGGTCCTTCATGTACAGGACAGTCATATGACAGTGCACTCCTGTCCCATAGGTACCCTGGTTGGGATCACAGATGTTCCAGGGACTGTCCCTGCTGCCCACTCTTCACCTATTTTTGTAAAGGGTTACCCTCAAGAACCACTAAGTCTCTTGTTAGTGGTGGATTGGACAAAGCTTTTTAAAAAAATTTTGAAAAACCTGTGGTTTTATTACTTGTTACTCTGGAAACTTGGTCAATGTAACATGCTCACACATGAAAATATACACATGCCTGCCAATACTCAAAAGGCTGGAATACTGTCTAACATTAACACCCAATTAAAAACACAATCTTAAAACTTTACCTCAATAACAAAAAGAAAAGAGTAAGTAAATTCACCAACACTAGGAACTTGAGAAGTGTACAGATTTATCTAGCCCACCTCAATTGCTCTAGGTAACTACATCCCAAGCACCCAGATGCCACACACTTCAGACCCATTCACTCACAGCCTTTTTCTGGATTCTAAGATAATGGTAATTAAAGCAACATGAACACCTAATCATACACGAGACTTTCAAATTACCTAATTTCCTCCCAAGCCTTATATTGCTTATGAAAGACTGACATTTATGGGTGAAAAAAATTATCCCAATACTATTACATTGGCTTGAAAATTTTTAGATTATGCTAAGGAAATTTTGAGGCAGACATGTATCTACTATTATTAAAACATGCTTCTTAGAGCTAGTATGTAGCTAAACTACTTTTGTACATTAAGAAAAAAACTTTTTAAAAGTAGTAATAATGATGTATAAACACCAGTAAGCACAAAAGAGGGTAACAATTTTAAAGTCAACTACAATTAACACCAAGAACTCGCAACTGTCTGGCCTAAAAACCTGTTCTTGAAATAAGAACATGAGTCCTTGACTAATATGAGGTTATCTAATTTTACATTATCATCTTAAAAAGAAAATGAAACAATTAGGGCCTATTAGCAATAACCTTTTCTAACTCTCCGGGCAGCCACTGACATGAATGTCCAAGATGACAGCAGCACCGCACAATTAGAAAGGCTGAACCTGCATGAGCCAAGCCTTTCCTTGCAACCTTTCCTCTATCCCTCTATCAAGTAAAAATGGCAGACCCAGTTAGACTCACAGAGCACTGGCCCTATGGTTTCAATGATAAAAAACAAACAAACAAAAAAAAAACTTACACAAAAGAAGTATCCAGAATATAGACAGCACTCTTTTTGTTTTTTCACATTTATATTTTAGGGAACAGTTTTGGGGAAGGGGATACAATGCTGCCTTACAAAGGACATAGAAGTCCCTTGTTTGAGCTACCAACCTCTTAGCCACACAGAAAAATGTCAGTCATCCGTTTGTTAGGACCCAAATCTCCTTCTACTGCTCACAATATGCAACACACATTTTAAGGGGCTGTTGAAATAGAAAAACAAAGGAAGCCCTTGAAATAGAAGCTGATCTTCCTTGTCTTGCCCTTCCTTTACCACGGTGCCTGCATGCATGCCTTAAAGCACTGCCACATTGTTTCCACATGCTCAGGCCCTTGAAACTTGTGCCAAAGCATTGCAAAATAAAACTGCATAAACATCACATTTCAAAACATCAGCTAGTAATGGTGGGTCAGTCCTGTGGGCCAGAATAATCATTAATTAAATCATAACCTACAAACGTCCCTGACCTGAGTTATTTTTTCAAATAGTAAGAACAGGCATTGAATACGTTGGGGCCATGGGCGTATTTCAGAAAGATACCAGTGTAATTCATTCTGAAAAACCATTAAAAATGACTGT